>NC_133872.1:9701238-9766092 GCF_044706935.1 Curcuma longa | reverse complement strand
AGGATGTTTGGTTTAAGGTTGCATCCAAGATGCAACTCAACCTCATATTCACCAAACATCTCTAATTTACATTTGTCAATGTTCTCAACCCCAACTATACATGTACATATTTTCAACCTTAACTTTCCGTTGAAAAAATAAACTTAAAACTTGCAATATGTTTAATTAACTTCCCCTTACATTACTTTTATTATAGTTAATACATTTCTCTTTGTTTAATTTATGCAATACTTATTTCGTTAGAATGCTTTAAGTTTCTATTATTTATCGGAATGCAAATATGTTAGGTTAATTAAAATGTTTTACTTTATATTTTTGTTAATTTCTTTTTAATCATAGTTTAATATTCGTTTATGTGTTGATTACTTGTATTCTTTTTCATTTATTAGTCTTAGCATTCGAATCTTCAAACACAAACCCTCATTTGTTAACTAAATCTTGAAATTGTCATTCATCGTTTCATTACTTGAGAGACAATTTGAGTTACCCTATGCTGCAATAGATTGAGAGATTCGGCAATTAAATTGTAATCATAGTACGACATACGCATTATCAATCAACACCTAAGTTTGTCCTCACCGCCTTCTTTTCAGAAGTACCTATCCTCTCTAGAACTTACCTTCCAACATTTTTGCCAAATATCCAATCTAGTTGATCTATTTGGGCTTCCTCTATTTAATGTCTAATCCCTTGATCCATCAAAGCTTCCTTTGACTCGATGTTCGATTCTACTGACCTATCAAGTTCTTCCTATTAGATATTCAATCCCATTGACCCATCTGGACTTTTTCTAACTAGTGTTGAGTTCATTTGATCCGCTAAGACTTCTGTTGTCTAATATCCGATCCATCTAACTTAATAGGACTTTCCTATTAAGTAACTTGCGCACTTAACAAAACTATCAAATCACAAGGGTTTAACTTTAAATTTTTTGTTAACATCAAAACATAGATTCTTTGTTAACATCAAAACATAGATTCGATTATCTAATACTTCCTCCACTAACACAATAGAGCACAAATAAGACTAAATAAATTGACGCTAAAGCTCTAGAATGCTTGAGAGTGTTCAAGGAACATTATCTTTCATATTCTTGCCCCATCTTCTTCTTTTATAGTTGCTGAATAGACTGTTTATCATTACCTTTGATGCCTTATAATCGACTGCTAAGTCACCTTCAGTTGATTGGGTATAATAGTTGTCAACAAATTAGACCATTGTTGCTCCATCAACCACTTCTAACGGTATGATTCCTATAGCAACAGTCGATTAAAAATGTCCAACAATAGGTTGATCCATGATCAATCAATTCACTAATCGACTCCATAACAAATAGAAATATTTTATTCGCTCGATGATTGGTCCTAATCAATTGTACAAATGAATACAATCTACTAAACGATTGCCAATACCATAAACTTGAACTTAACCCCCAAATCTCCTCATTTGAGTTTGGGATTTTACTATCGACTGACCAAGCCCTTTTAGTCAACTAGAGTGGATAACCACGAATAGAGAGTTTGTTCTATCAATCACTAAGTACCATACTCTATTTTTCGTTGACTAGTATCACATTACCAATCAACTAGTGCATTTGACTTAACTATTGTAAAGTCAAGTCTGCCTAAGTTGAGAAACTCCCCTCGTTGCAAAATACAATCTCTCCCTTTATCTCCTTTGGAGTATACCTTAGCCTCAAAACTCTCTGCCTTCGGCATCATATCTTTCGGATGCACCCAAGCCCACCGCTCCTCTCCACATCATCCTTCACGCCTTTGCCTTGTTCTATGGTCTCTCAGATGATCCATGTCATCCTTCATCGATCTCACGGACCTCAAGTCATGGGATATCCAACCAACTTAGTCGTGCCAAATTATCTCCATGTGTATTCCACAAAGTCCTATAAGACTCAAATAAACATTTCAAATTCATAAGCAAATCTAACTTCAACTCTTCGCCCAAACATTAAAACTTATGATCTCAATGGACCACTTAGGGTATGATTGCACCAACATTGTAGACGATAACAAAATCAACAAAAGGACGAAATGCTATTAAAGGAAATGCCAATATGTTGTTTCTGAAAATAGATGTGGAGATTAGTTTGCAATTGGACAGAAAATTTCTGAAGATCAGTAGCATACTTCTTTTGGCAGATGAGAATGCTCTGTGAAGATTATTCATGTACCTCCATTTTCAAAAAATACTACATGATTCCAAGATCAGTAACGTCAAACAAATTCTTCATTTCAAACTTAAACTAGTTCGAGAAAGTCTCATGCATACCTTTCACTAACAGATCACCTAATAACAATCAGAGTTGCTTCACTAAGACTCTTTAAATCCCAACTAAACAAGTGATTGTCAATCTTGTTGTATACCACCTTCTTCAAAAGCTGAATTTTGCTTCATATACCTAGACCCGACCACGGTTCAGAACCGCCGGTTCGACGGTTCGGAACCGCTGGTTCGACGGTTCATAGTAGGTCGACCCTTAACCTTAACCGCCCAAGACGATTACGGTTCACGGTTCGGAACTGCCGGTTCACGGTTCGGTTCACGGTTCGCGACGGTTCGCGACGGTTTGAGATTATTATATTAAAAATTTAAAATATATATAAAAGAAATATTGAAAAAAAAATGAGAAAAGTCAATGTAGTTTAGTGGTGCGTATTCCTTTTTCTCACGCGGGAGACTCTGGTTCGTTCCTCACTAACGTCATGTAAATATAATTTTGAAATAAATATATAAATAAATTTATTGAATAAGTTTACTAAATATGTTGTAGTATAGTGGTCTCTGTATCAATTTCTCATATGGAACTCTCGGGTTCGATCCCAACGTGTATTATAATATATTTGAAATAAATATATAACTATATTATATATAATATCGTATTGAAATTATGTATAAAAGTCATTGGATAGATAAGTGCCTACGTCTTTGACCGGTGAGAATTGTTCCCTATATTAAAATTAAATTAAATAAATATAAATATAGTATATATATAATTATATTAATTTTATAAATAAAAGACGTTGTAGAACAGTGGTGGGTATATACGCTTGTGTCCTAGGATATCCTGGTTTGATCCCTAACAACTACATGTTAAATTATAATTTAATTAAATAAGAATAAATATATTTTATATAAAAATGTATTGATAATATATACAATTATATATTAAACAGATATTGAAAAAAAAATCATAAATTAAAAAAAAACCAAACCGGCGGTTCAACCCGCCGGTTAACCGGTGGTCCGCCGGTTCAAAACAGGCTTGAACCGTAACCGGCCCGGCATCCTACCGGGTCGGTTCCGGTTCAGCCCGGCTAACCGGGTCAACGGGCCAACCGGCCCGTTGACCCGGTCCGGGTCCGGGCTTGACCCGGCCCGTGGTCGGGTCTACATATACCACCTTATTTCTTCTTCAGTAAAAAAATAAAATTCATCACCCCAACGGCCCCACACGATCGACTCCACGATTATCTATGAGGAAGTAAATTGAGAAATTGCAATTAGCTACGACGGAGGAGAATATTACCTCGACTTCGTCGAAATTTGACCCTTGCCCATTTCAATAAATTTTTTCCAAGAATCTGTACCACCTTCTTTGACAAAAGTATGTGGTTGCTCAACATAAATTTATTTATTCAACTTTATTAAAAAGGGTGATCCGACATGTATTTGATACGCCTGTCATGCTTTGTATGCTGCCAGTGCCAAAATCAACCTGAACGTATCCAATCTAGCATGTACCATATCTAACTTCCTGACTCTGGTAGCATATCAAACTTTATGGAGAATAAGAACAAAAGAAAAATAAATAAATAAATGAATTAACAAAAAATTATTAGTCAATTAATTGAAGAAGAACATAAAAAGTTTACAGATAAGGGTAGTTAAGAAACTGCTTGCTTACCAGTTGTAAATTTAAGGAGGCGCTTGGTAGACAAGTTTAAGAGAAGGGAATGTGAATGAAATTTATTTCATTCCCATTCTTAATGTTTGATAGACGGGAATGGAAATCAAAATAAGAATTTGATATACCTGATTTCATAGCCTACACTTCCTCGGTTATCGCTAAACCCATTCCCATCGCGGCGCAGTTTTTTTTCTTGTGGACAGCGGTACCGCTGTCCATTTCCTAGGTCGTGATTTCTTCCTTGCGATTTCTTCCCTATCGCGATTATTCCTTTCTTTTTTCCCCACCCGCGAGCCTCCCTTCCTCTTGGCAGCCCCCTTTTCTTCTCCCCCATTCATCTAAGCTCCCCCATCTTCCTCCTCTTCTTCTTTTCTCTGCCGGCCGAGCTCCTCCACCCCTTCCCCTTTTCTTCCTCCTCCTCCTCTTCTTCTTCTTCTTCCTGATTGGAGTTGAGCATCGTCACGTAATCGTGTCTATTACTGCCAGCTGGATGCCCACGCCAAACCGTGGAATCTCCATGGCGTTCTTATGGGCGGGCGCCTTCGATATGAGGGAGACCGCTCCCTTGGCTGCCTCCGAGGTATGGGCTTGAGTTTTTTTTGGTCTGGTCTCTTTTTCTCTTACCCTATTGGCGAGTTTAATATATTTCCATTTTCTTTAATGTTATAGATTTCTATTTGTTAATTATTTATGAGAAAATAGGATGTTGGATTCTTATGCACTTTATGAGGTAAACTTTGCTGTTTTCTTTCTTGTATTATATGGTTTATGTTTCAGAAACGTAAGTCTGTGTTTGTTTATACCACCACATTTTCTATAATATTTTCTTCTTGTTGTTGTTAAAAATAATTAAAAGTGGTAGAATCCATCCACCATTGGAACTTTGTAGTTTGATCTTTGCATCGAATGAATACATAAAGGTTGCTGTACAACTTTAACAGACCGACTAAAAGAACTATGCTATACAAGAGTGTAAAACAGATATAATTTTTTTTATTGATTTTTAAGTGTGTGTGTTGTTGTTGTCCTATGGCTTTTGTAGAAATATGGTGGTGTTTGTTTGCTATGCTGGATGGCGTAGGTGGGAAACAGCATGGATATGGACTCAATAGATGAGGAATAAATTGGGTTGTCGCTTGCGAGTGATTGAATCACTCAAGCATGCCATGCCCGAGCTCCAAAAGAGCTCAACCAATGTTTTGAACTTCTGGTTCAAACTGGTTTATTGAGCTGGAGGCTAGAACAACTATAATCAAGCTTTTAGTAAATTAATTGTTTAGTCAACTTCATTCGCAGTGTGGAAACTCAGTGCACTTTATTTCTCTCTTGCATATATGGCTTCTACAAATTTCCACTTCATAGTTCAAATGAATATTAAGAGAATTGCATTTTAAAAGTTTCTGTTCAAAAGGAATATTTTTTTTCTTTGCCGATGCTTACAGAATATGTATGCTGGAAATGCTACACTTAAAGGAAGTGGTGCTCTCTCAATAGCTGTTCCAGGGGAAGTTGCAGGCTTGCATGAGGCTTGGAAGCATTATGGAAAACTTCCATGGGAGAGACTGGTGATGCCAGCAGCAGCAGCACAGATTGCTGACAGAGGATTCAAAATATCTCCATATTTGTATTTTCAAATGAACAGAACAGAACAAAATTAGGCATTTTTGCAAATAAAGGACTGTTTGACATTTTTACATCAAATGGAAGCCTCCTGCAAGTGGGAGATGTGTGTTATAATAAAAGACTTGCTGATACTTTGAAAGAAATATCTAAACACGGACCAGATGTGCTTTATAATAGTTGGAGTTAATTTAATTACGGTCCAGTTGGAGTTAAAATTTAATTACAGATGTGCATACTCAATGCATGGATGTGAATCCCACTGCATGTCAATGGGACCCACTTGCATTGAGTGTGTCATGCTATATTCATGCTATAATTTTCATGTTATCGAGTACAGATGTGCAAAAGTATTAACAAAAGAAGACTTGGAGAGATATAAAGTAAAAGTGAAGAAGGTTGTATCTGGTAAATTCATGGGACTAAACATCTTGGGCATGCCACCTCCTTCATCTGGTGGTGCTGGAATCATACTTGTAAGTACTATGTAAATCTGTGTTTCCAGCTAAAGGATGTTCAACGTGCTCATCTTTCTTGCAAAGGATGTTCCCAATTCATAATATCCATAAAAAAATTATTCAATAAATTTTTTCATGTATTTAATTAGTAAGGATAAAATTGTAAATTTTTTCTGATTCCCATTACTTTCTTATTCATACCAAGTAACATCAATAGTAATTATACCCATTTCAGTATCTATACCAAGCACCATCAATCCAGTAATCATTCCCATTGCCATTAACCCCTCAATAAAAACTCATTACCATTTCCATTACCGAATATATACCAAGCGCCTCCTAAATGAGAATATAATTGCAAACAACTACCAACTACCAATGTGGAAATGATCAATATTAAACTATTGTAACACTGTCTTACATGCTATCTTGGAGAAGTGGATATGTGAATCATTCTTGTCATAACTTCATCAGAAACGAGAAAGATACAAAATTTGGTCTAAGTTCAAGCAACTTATAAAAGCTTCAATGGCATCATCCTTTCATGTGAAGATATGTAATAGGGGAAATATATAGAATGGGTAAAAAAAACACTGGTGGCTAACAGGATGAATCAAGTAATGGAAACTAAAAATCTGGAAAAGAGTACTAACTAGCGAGAAGAGTCTTAATCAATCTTGTCATGAAGAGTGACCACCAGATCATGGGCATCATCCAAGAGTTTCCAAACATCCAGTTGCCCAGCCATGCTGTTGCACTCTCGTAGGATCTCATCCATGCTGCTGTATCTCTCGATGATCAACTTTCTTCTCTGCAACACAGATGCTGCAATGGCATAGAGTAGCAAGTCATCTGTAGGAGGAGCTCGCAACCTCATCCTCCCCCAAGCTGATTTACCATAACCTGCCCGAATTGCCGCCTGATCAGCCCACATAACCTCCCACAAACACAATGTCTGCTCGAACGTGAGCTCCCTTCGAAATACAACTACCACCATTCTGTACACAAAGAAGCAGTCTTCAGCTTGAAGCTTCTCCAGATGTTGATAGAGTTGCAGGTCCTTGAACTTGATGACCTTTGATACGATGTTTAATTGCCTCCTGATGCCTACCTCATCAAGCCTAAAATTATGCCTGGCTCTCTTCATAAAGCCAACAAAGCACCAAAATGCCTCATGGTCTTCTTCCATTACAGAAAGAATAGGAGTCAAAAGATCACTCATTCCTTGGCAGTAGCCAATCTCAGGATCATAAAGCGCATATGCCTCGAGAACTGCAATGAGTCGAGTAGCATGGTAGATTCTGCATGGTTCCAAGTCCTCATAGTCTATCAATCCAACGTCAGCAGCAGCCTTAAGAGCTCTGGCCTCAGAGACTGCAGCTTGAACTGGAGAGTAGGGAATCCACTCTGCATTAGCTCGGATGGAATCTAAACGGATGATACGCTGCCATATGGCAAAATCCTCGATTGTTCGAATTGAATTTATGGTGTCTGTCTTTGCCGAAGCTATTCCTGTGATTCTGTGATTATTTTCTCTTGAAGGCTTTGCACGAGTGACCAACAAGGTTTCTGAATCTTCAACAGAAGATTCACTGCCTGATGATACTGCACCATCTTCAGGTACATCTGAATTTGTAATGCCACTCCTCTCCTCTTCATCCTGATTGTCTATGGTGGAGATGAGACTTTTCTCTTTGATTAATTTCCCCAGATTTTCTTCGTTTGGGCATCCTTGTCCAATTGAGACCGACTCATTAGCATCAACTTCTTCAGAACACACAGAATAACATTCCTGAACAAATCTTGGGCTATCCAATACTGCTTTTAACTCCTTGTGATCATCCCTGCTAAGTGTTGTGAGGCGCTGACACTGTTTCTGTAGTTTTGCATATTCTTTCCTGTGGGGATGGGGAAATGTGGTCAACTATTCTCCTTCGCAGAAAAGACCAGCAAATAGTAAATTGATTAGTGTCACTAATCATCTTATATTAGTCAATATAGAGGAGCTAAATGTTTAAATATTTCCCCATAATCCTCAACCCAGCATTATCATCCAGCCGTAACTATTTGGAGTAGGCAACATGAACCTCCATTGAGTTCTGTAAGGTTATGTCACAACTAATATTCATTGATTAAATCATATTCAACTAATGTTTATTTTGGTCTACCAAAAGAAACAAACTAGAAAAAAAGGAAAATGAGCCAGAATACCTGTTTAGCATTCCTGTCGAAATTCTTTGTGCCCTTGAACTGCTCAGGTCATAGCTGGAAGAAAAGGTAAGAATTATAGTTAAGCTATACCAGGTTGGACTAAATTGATTTTTCTAAAGCTTCTAAAACTCGTAATTGTTGTTTACTACACAACGATATAAATATAATATATATTTATATTACATGTGCGTATAAATATAATATACATTTGTGTATAAAAAATTCTCTCTTATTTCATTAATGAACCAAGACACACTTTTATAATTACAATGGGATTAATAAATAATAAATAAATAAAACTATTCTATCTAAAATAAATTATACTCAATCAAATCACTATAATTGATTATATCATATTTTCACCCATGATTTGGTTGACTCTGCACAAGGAAAGATAAAATATTTGATTATTTTCTACACTCCCTCTCAAGCTTGGTTGTAAATATTGATGAGACCAAACTTGCCTTTAAAAACTTTATGAGCTTGTTCAGTTAATCCTTTTGTAAGAATATTATTTAGTTGGTGAGATGTAGAAATATGCTCAATACTAATAATGTCTTTATCCATATTCTTTTTAATGAAATGACAATCAACCTCTACATGTTTAGTCCGATCATGATGAATCGGGTTGTGATATACTTGATGACTGACTTATTATCACAATGTAGCATAATATCTTCAAACTGAATTTTTAAGTCTTTCATCACTCTTTTGATCTAGATGGGTTCACAAATTCCATAAGACATAATTATGTCTTCCGCTTCAATACTACTTTTTGCAATCACAGATTATTTTTATTATGCCACGTCATTAAATTCCCTCATACTCTCGTGCAATACCCAGAAGTTGACTTTTTATTATCAATTCATCCTGCCCAATTTGTATCAGTGTATACACACATTCTTCTATCCTTAATTTTTGCAAAGAACAAGCCCTTCCCAGGAGTTTATTTTAGATATCTCAAGATTTTGTATACTGCAATCAAATGACTTTAACATAGTGAGTGCATATATTGACTTACTAGGCTAACTACAAAGGTAATATCTGAGTGTGTATGTGAGAAATAAATAAGTTTCCCAACAAGAGGTTGATAATTGCCTGTCAACCAGTTTTACCTCAAATATTTTTCCCTTATTCCCCAGTTCAATTGGTGTAGTACTTGGCTTACATCCCAATATGTCAGTTTCCTTTTGATGGGAACCTGAAATTCCGTTCCGTTGAATTCTTGCCGGACAAAAATTTTCTGGAAACAAAATCTTATCAAGTAGCCCTCATATTCGATCAACTAGGTGCTTGATCGATGCATTAAGATCATTGGGCTCTTGTGTTTGGTATTCAGGATCCATATTTAAGAAGAAAAATAATTTATGCAGCGGAATTAAATTGTACCTTTCTTCTTGTAGGAGATATTCACCTGAAGACCTCTTGATCTTCTGCTGTATTCCTCTCCTCTTCTTGGACGTTGTGTGGGCAACGATCCTCCAAGATAACTCCACCAAAACTTCTTCCTTTAATCTGATGGCAAGCAAGCTAGATTCCTTCCTCTTCTTTCTCCTTTTCCTCTTCTTCTTCTTCCTCTCTTGGCCGCCGACCCTAGCAAAGATGGAGGCACCTTGTGTGCCGGCCTTAGCAAGGAAAGGAAAGGGAGAGGAGCTTAGGCGAACAAGGAAAGGTAGAGGGGTTGGGGCGCCGACCCTAGCACTTGAAGGAATTGCCGCCGGCCCTTTGCAAGGAGGAGAGGTTTATTAAATTGTTGTTCCAACCCTCTTGCAAATCCCTCTTTATATAGCCATGCCATCTAAGAAAATTTAGAAAGATTCTAACAAATTTTCTTATCCAGATTTAGTTAGAAAAAATCTAATAAAATCTTTAAGAAAAATTTGTTAAAAAAAATCTAACAACCTTATCTTATCTAGATTTATTTAGAAATAAATCTCTTGATAAGATTTTGTTAGAAAAAATCTAACAACCTTATCTTATCTAGATTTATTTAGAAATAAATTATCTTGATAAGATTTTGTTAGTTTCTTAATAAATTTCCTTGTTTAAATTTTGTCTTTATCTTAATAAAATTTCATTAATTTCTTAACAAAATTTCTTAATTAAGAAATTTTATTTTCTGACAAAATTTCTTAACAAAATTTTTTATGAAAAATCATAACAAATTTTGTCTGCGGAAGAAATAGAATTCTTAACAGAATTTCGTAATGGAAATTCTTAACAGAATTTCTTAACAGAAATTCTTAACAGAATTTTTTTCAGAAAAAATTCTTAACAGAATTTTTCACAAAGAAAAATTCTTAACAGAATTTTTTTCACAAGAAAAATTCTTAACAGAATTTCCTACCCAAAACTCTTACAGAATTCTCTTAGGTGGATTCGAGGCTTTATCCAGAAGCTACAGCAGGGACCTAGAGGAGGAATTGGTTATGGCCTCCTGATGGGCTTGGGCTTCCTGTGTTCTCCCTGAACACCCAACTCAAGTCCATCAATAATAACTCATACCACTAAAGGGTTATTATTGAACTACCGCACCAATCCCATATTATAATATGGGCTCCTTCTTACCATGAGTGCATTAATCTCCCTGTGTTTAAGATATCGTATGTCCGTCAATTAATTGAATTACTGACAACTCAATTAATTAACTTCTGAGTCCGAAAGTAGTACCACTCAACCTTATTATCATGCGAAACTAAGTCCACCTGCAGGGTTTACATGATAATCCTTATGAGCTCCTCAAGGGGACATCATCAGCCTAGATTATAGGACACAGTTTCCTTCTATAATCAACAACACACCATATTCCTTCTCCCAACTCATCGGGCCTCTTGATTTAACGAGATAAATCTCACCCTTTGATGAATCAAAGAAATACATACTAAGTATATGTGCTTGTTATTATATCGGGATTAAGAGCATGCACATCCATGGTAACTGAGGTCTAGTTCGATTATATAGTCAGTATAAATCGAACGACCTCAAACAGTCCTGCTCAATACATACAAAGTGTACTAGTGTAATTTAATAGTTAAGATAAACTAATACCAATTACACTACAACCATTCCAATGGTTTGTCCCTATCCATTTTGGTTGTGAGCTACTATTTATAATTTATAAGGAACCGATAACATGATCTTCTGTGTGTGACACCACACACCATGTTATCTACAATATAAATTAAGTGGACAACTGCATTACTTAAGAAACGCAAACATTCTGACCAAGGTAATTCTCATTTCAATATTATTGCAAAATGGATATTTATACAAAAAGCAAGACTTTATAGTATACATCCCAACACCTTCAACAGATCTAAAGTGTATTTCTTTAGAGAGACTGAAATATCCTTTTTATTTCAAGCAATCTCCATTATCAAAAAATGGCTCAGTGTTCCAAGATCTTTAACTTCAAATTTTGGTGCCATCATTTTCTTAATTTCTTCCAATTTTTTACTGTCATTCCTAGTGGTGATGATATCATCAACATATACTATAAGAATGGTGATTTTTTTCCTTTATTAGAGTGTTTCACAAATAGTGTATGATCTGTTTATCCTTGAATATATCCAAAGTACTAGATCACCTTGGAGAATTGATCGAACTAGGCACGAGGTGACTCTTTTAACCCATAGAGAGATTTATTGAGCTTGCATACATTCTTACCATCCAAATTTTCCTCAAATCTTAAAGATTGATTCATATAAACCTCCTCTTCAAGCTCTCTATTAAGAAAGACATTTTTATATTAAGTTGATATAATGGCCAATCTAGATTAACTATTAATGATAGAAGAATTCTAATAGTATTAAGTTTGGTGATAAGAGCAAAAGTCTTATGTAATTAATCTCATAGGTTTGAGTAAAGCCTTTGGCTACTAGACGAGCCTTGTGTTTTTCAATTAAACCATCAGCCTTGTAATTAATTGTGAAAATTCATTTACAATCAACGACACATTTCCTTGTGGTAATTCCACCAAATCTCAGGTATTATTTTGTTTGAGAGCATATATTTCTTCAAGAACAACTCAAAAATAGCTAATGCCACCATGACAGACCTAGGAATCAATTCACTAGACAATTTTGAAGTGAAAGCACTAAATGTAGAGGATAAATTAGAATAGGAGATAAAGTTAGAAATGGGATGTTTAGTACAGGATCGGGCATCCTTTCTGAATGAATTGGTATATCAAGATTGAGAAATATACCTAACTCGTTATAAGATTTTACTATCGGTTCATCTTCTTGGCTATGGCTAAAATTCACAATTTCTTTATTAGTTTGAGAAGTTTTTCTCTTTGAATAAAGCAGGATATCTTGTTTTTGACTCAATATTCCCCTTATTTCACTAATTAGAGGGTTGACTTGGATAGGATCAGACATGGAGACAGGCGTGGTGTCCAAATTAACACTAAACATAAGAAGGATATCTTCATCATCCTTTGAGGACATTCCACAACCATGGAGTGTGTAATGGTCAAGCCGTGGCACACTTTGGAGGCCACAACCATCACCATGGCCGTCACCACGACCATGGAGTGTGTCACAGTCAGGCTGTGGCAGACTCTAGAGATCATGACCATAACCACAGTCGTCCCCACAGCTGTGGAGTGTGCCACGATCAGGCTGTGGCACACTCTAGAGGCCACGATTATCACCATGGTAGTGGAGTGTACCAAGGTCAGACTGTGATATATTCTGGTTCTCCACTTCGATTGTGGTGTCGTCCATAGTATATTCGTGTCGTCCTAACTCGTTATAAGATTCTACTATCGGTTCATCTTCTTGGCTATGACTAAAATTCACAATTTCTTCATTAGCTTGAGAAGTTTTCTCCTTGAATAAAGCAGGATATACTATTTTTGACTCAATATTCCCCCTATTTCACTAATTGGAGGGTTGACTCGGATAGGATCAAACATGAAGGCAAGTGTGGTGTCCAAATTAACACTAAACACAGTAAGGATATCTTCATCATCCTTTGAGAACGTTCCACAGCCATGGAGTGTGTCATGGTCAGACCATGACACACTCTGGAGGCCACAACCATCACCACGATCGTGGAGTGTGTCACGGTCAGGCTGTGGCAGACTCTAGAAACCATGACCATCACCATAGCCATCCCCACGGCTGTGGAGTGTGCCACGATCAGGCTGTAGCACACTCTGGAGACCACGACTATCACCATGGTAGTGGAGTGTACCACAGTCAGACTTTGGTATGTTCTGGTTCTGCACTTCGACTGTGGTGTCGTCCATGATATGCCCGTGGTCGATTCATTTTGAACCTTCATCATCCCCCCCCCCCCCCCCCCCCTTGAAGTGAAGTGTGTACCTTTTAAAAAAGGTGACATTTTTTGACAACACAAGTAACATATGTCTTCGTTATGTGTGGACAATAATAATGATATCCCTTTTGAGTAAGAGAATATCCAATAAAGATAATTTTAAGAGCTCGAGGGTCAAGTTCTTCAAAGATCGATTATTGAAGTTGAAAATTTATGGATATATTTGCATAAGAAGAGACAAAGGTGTAACAGTTTATAAAACAATTAGAGAAATGATTGATAAGATACGCAATTGTGAGGATTGCATCTCCTGATAAATATTTTAGAAACATGCACAATGAACATAAAGGCACCTACCTCATGGTTTTGCTCTTGGGCTCTAACAAATGACAATTTTTATGTTCAAATTTTATTGTGGAGTATCGACACATGAGCTTTGATAAATAATTTCATTTTCCACTAAATAGTCACCTAAAATGGCATTGAAATATTTTTTTATCATTATCGGTTCTAAGAATTTAAATTTATTTGAAATTGAGTCCAAATCATTTTGTGGAAAGCTTTAAAGATGTTCATGGTTTCATATTTGTCTTTAAGAAGATAAACCCAAGCAATCTATGTATGATCATCAATAAATGAGATAAACTATCTTTTTCCATGAAAGGTATGAATTTGTAAGGGATCCCAAATATCATTATGAATTAATGAAAATTGGGTAGATAGTTTATATTGTTTAGGAGAGAAATGGATGTGAGTATGCTTAGCTAATTGACATATTTCACAATTGAAAGACAAAGGATCTTTATTATCTAATAATTATGGAAGCAGACACTTCAAATAACCAAAACTAGGATGGTCAAGACGATAGTGTCAAGATTATTTCCTTATCACTAGAAACAGAATTAAAAGCAACATGAGACATAAAGACGAATTATTTTTATCTCCAAAGTAATAAAGATCTTCGTGAATACTAGTATTGTCAATCGTCTTCCCCAATAGTAAGTTCTGAAATTGACACGACAAAGATAAGAACTTAGCAAAACACTAATTATCAAGGGTGATTTTACTAGCAAAAATTAGATTGAATATTAGAGCAGGTACATGAAAAATAGATTTCAGAATAATATGTTGAGATAATCGAATATTGTCTATGTCAGCAACTATAGTTAATAATCCATCAGAGTTTGGCGAGAACATGGATAATAAGAGCAAAAAAGACTCAAGTCGCCTGTCATATAATTAGAGACCCCAGAATCACTAATCCAAGGGATTGTTGAATGGTTAAAAAAGGATGAATTGAGTTTACCATATTGAGTCATGGAGTAGGAGCCAATAAAAAAGCTAGAAGAAGCATTGAGGGTCATTTTATTGATGAGTTTACAATATTGTTTAATCTGTTCTTTGGTAAAGAGAGCAGGAGCACTAGAGGCAGCAAGTCTTTCTTAGCTCGATTTAGTATGATATCCATGACCTTCATTCTTTTTTCGTGGTTGCCAATTTGCTAGCATCCCATATATTTTCCAATATTTATCCTTGGTGTAGCTTGATTGGTTGCAATGTTCACACCAAGGACGTTTATTTTGAAACTAATTTGGTATAGAATTTTTTATGAAAACCAAAGTTGAAACATCTACTATAATAGATTAAAGTACAATAATCTCATTTGTAAGCATGACCTTACGATGAGCTTCTTCCGAACTTCCGCAAAAGCTTCTTTAAGAGATGGAAATGGATCACGTACAATAATACGGCCACATACCTCATCCAAATTACGATTAAGATCCGCCAAAAAATCAAACACGCTCATTTTCAATATTATGACGAATTTTGATACTATAATCAGGGCACATTGAATCTTCTTCAAGAAATATATCAAGCTCCTGCCAAGATCTTGAAGATTAGAAAAGTACTATGTCACCGAATTTCAAACTTGTTTCAATTCTTTCAGTTTCCATCATAGTTCAAAAATCTGAGAAGTATTGCCTAGATCAGAATACATCTTCCGAGTTGCGTCCCACACCTCCTTGGCAATTTGAACCAGAGATAATGACGACTAATGTTGGGTCCATGGAGTTAATCAGTGAGGCAAACACGATTGAATTCTCGACCAGCTAGATCTAGTACGATGCATCGGTTGATGTGAATTGAGAAGAATCATCCATAAGATAACCCAACTTCCCTCTGTCGCAGATAACTCTCTTCATTAATTGAGCCCGTTGCAAATAATTATGGCAATTCAGCTTATGGGTCATAATTTGCAAGGATGTGATGTCACTTCTAAAAAGAGAAGAGATGACGACGGAAGTTTTTTCAGCCGTTGACTGAGTAGAAGAATCGGTGAACATTGTTGTCCTCTTCAGCGGATAAAAATCACATATGTTTGTTTACAAAGACGAACTCTGCTCTGATACCATATAAAAAATTCTATTATTTCATTAATGAACCAAGGCATTTTTATAATTACAATGAGGATTAATAAGGAAAGAATAAATAAATAAAAATATTTTATCTAAATTAAATTATTCTCAATCAAATCACTCTAATTGATTATATCATATTTTTTACCCATGATTTGATTGGCTCTCCATAAGGAAAGATAAATATTTAATTATTTCCTACATTGTGCAATATCACAAATAATATATACCAACTTTAGCACAATAGAGAACTTAAAGCCATAATCATGGTTTGAAATCTCATACCGTTCTAAACGAATCAATCAAAATGTATCATTCTAATAAATTATCGAAACTCGATACTACTCGGCACAAAGACAGTCTTATGTGTTATTGAGTTAATTGTGTCAACAAGTATAATTTCATAGTAACTCTCTTCAGCAAAAAGGTGGTCCGCCACCCCAGCATCCCCACACGGTCGGCCTCACGACCATCTGTGAGGAGATAAATCGAGAAGCTGCAGTTGGTCACGACGGAGGAGGGCATTGCCTCGACTTCGTCGAGATTCGATCCTTGCCCACTTCAGCAACTTTGCTTCGTCGTAACCAACTCAACTATGCCTCAGGAGCTTCATAGTAACTCTCGACACCCCTTGGCATACTAAAATTAACATAATGATTTTTTATCTATATAGTTTGTCTCTACACAAGATAATATTCATACTGTAACATTCCAGATGGAAAGCAAAGGTTGAGTTTAACTATATAGTTGTGTTATCTTTTTCTTCATCTCTTTCCTCCTTCCACTTCTAATTTATCACTGACACCATACATCGAAACGTCAACATGATACCAAAAAAGTATCGTTCCAGTCAAAGACCGAAACATCAGTACAGTTCAAGATTTCGAAGCCGGGCCATAACTAATTCAAGTGAAA
Organism: Curcuma longa; assembly: GCF_044706935.1. NCBI lineage: Eukaryota > Viridiplantae > Streptophyta > Magnoliopsida > Zingiberales > Zingiberaceae > Curcuma > Curcuma longa. The sequence goes on along the minus strand of NC_133872.1, from coordinate 9,749,260 downwards.
ACTAGATCTTTTAATCAAATAGAATCTTTTATATTTTTGCCTCTAATTAAGTTTAGTCAAAGGAGCCTTATCATAAATGTCATCATGAGATTGGTCAATTTGAGTCCTAACTAGGCTTTCTAACCAAAACATAAACTTTACTTTTAATGAGCAGTTACAAGAAGAGCTCTTGGAATTCCAAGTCAAGGTCTATAAATTTATGCCTCAAAAGCCTCAACAAGACATTTAAGTCAATCAAATAATTGATAATAACCTTTCTCATATTGTATATCTTATTTCAACAACTTATCTTTAGCAATAAAAGGTCAACCTGATTCACAAAGCTCCCACCAATGCAGGGTCTCGAAGAAAGGTCAAATCACATTAGGTCTATTATACGCAACCTTATCCTGCATCATCTTAGGTCTAGGCGTCGTGTTAGGACCGACTACCATGAGGAGGAATCATCACAAATACCCCTTCTTACCATGGTCAGTACCAACCCTCGTTTCTCGATTGAGGAAATGAGGCAACGGGGGTGATCAAGATTATCAATGTCCAATATTTTAGCAACCCATTCTTTTTTGAGTTGGGATGTCATAGACATCATAGGCCATTATAGTCTAGAGAAATTAGTCTTTTGTAATCATTCAATCCATCTTAACCTTTGTTCCGAGTTCTACAACAACCTTAGCTGTCTGGACCAGTTCACTTAAGCCACTAGGGCAGAGGTTGCATGGACATCATTCTTATTTTAGAGTCATTCAAGAGCCCTAGGTCGTCGTCCCTTGATAAACACCTTTATTTGTTTTTCATACCTTACTAAGCCCTTACCAACTCCCTTTTCTAACTTCACCCAAGGTCAAGCCAAACTAAGGTTGCCTCATCTTTTTCTTATGTATGCTTTTTGTCAGTGGCTAGATGTCGATGTCGCTCTATAAATTTTTCATTCCATCATCTATTTCTCGATTTTGAGACAAGGAACCATGCATATGCCCTTCTATCATGCCATCACATCATTTCTCTCATCTTTAAGGTTAGATATGTATCAGGGCAATGTAACACCCCTATCAAAGCAATTTAACAAATCGGACTTTGACAGATGGCCCTAGCTAGGTATGGTAAGAGGGACCACACCATGGTTTGAAGACCCAGTCATAGATAGTTGTTGAGGAGGACTCAAATGATGATGACGAGGTGCAACCAGTACCACAACCATCATTTCTAGCACTTCCACAACCTCCTACTATGGAAGAGAGACTGACCAGGCTAGAAGAGATAGTGACTGTCGACTTTGAAGAGCTCAATCAAGGGTTCTCGGCTTTTCATGAGTTCCTATAAGTGTTTATCACTAAGGTCCTGTCACATAAACTAAAACCCTCCACCTTTTGAGGATTAGATATTATATTTTTATAATCTACTTGGATGCTTGTTTGTTTAGATATTTTGGATGTTTAAATATTTTTCTCTATGTTTGGATATGTTTTCCATGTTTGGATGATTTTCTATGCTTGGATATTTGAATATTTTTCTATGCTTGGATATTTTTACATAATTATGCTTGATATCTTTGTCATATTTTGCTAAGCCATGATTTTGTTAGCTTTATTTCACCTAATCCAATAGTTTTTTCATTTAGGGTTTTATATAGTAGATATAAAAAGTAATATTTAATGCTCAAAGTTCTTAACTAATCATTATAAATAAATTTTGTATAATTATATAAAAATATATATTCATTTTAAACAAAATTATATGAACAAAAATATTTTTTAATCAAAATATGAATTCAACAATAACACATGAAATATAAGATCAATAATAAGCATATCTAGCAATCAGATATTAACAAAAATAAAATTTTAATTAATATACACTTATATTTTAAAAACTACCAAATCTATAATAACACAGCATAATATGGTACCTAAATCATATGTTCCAATCTGAGACTGAAACTCCAACACGACTCAAAAATTTAAACCTTGTGCCAAGTTAAGAGGAAAACTTGCATATTGTATATCTCAAAGGAAATTACAATCCATGTATTACATAAGTAAATAACCACTTCTCCTAAAGATTAAATATATGACTTGGTAAATTAATGTAGTTTTCCTAATGTTCAATAATTAAACCTATGATTTCAACATCCTCTAATCTATTTGTATTTTTCTTTCTATACTCCTTATGTCCCATGAGATGTTATCTTTCTTCACTACAAAAGCCTAATAAAGTTCTTGTCCCCTTTCTTCTATTCATTGTGTGTTGTTGTATGTGCCACACAATAAGTCCACTCAATACACTCTTTTAATAGTCCTTAAGACCCTTACATATAATTTCCTTCTATTTATTGTTTGTTCCGTGCTATTATATTGCCAAGAGAAGTCTTTTCGGGAGACTTTCTTCTAGTACCTCTTTATTGATGCGTTGATGTGAGGTCAACGGATTCAATGCACGCATGCATCATCTGAAAATTTGTTTCATTTTCATGCAAGTATTGCATTCTCATTTTCATCATGTTCATGTTTTGGTTTTGTGTTTCATGTAAGAACTTTACCAATTTATGTTATTCTTATAAAACTTTCTAATTTATGTAACAAGATGGAGCATAGATCCTCCAACTTGATCAAGAGTGTTAGATAATTAGGGTTTGTGGGTCATATTTAGTGGATTTATTCCGACAATGTTTCAAGTTTAGGGTCTAATATGATTCCTATGTCCACTATTTAATTGAATCTTTACAAGTCAATACATTATTTCCTTGCACGGTTACAAAATTTGCATGAATTCTATTTCAATATTTGAAAAAAGTATTGCATGTACACCTACTTACATGCTTGCATAAAATAAATCTGTTCCATGTCATCTGAAACAGATTAAAGATGAAAAGGAACGCTGCTATGTTATTCAAGCCCGCTCATCCTACCATTTTGCTACGCCTAGTATCACAAGATGTAAGTGTATCATATTACAAGAAGTGGATCAAGAAACCTACATGTAATGGATCATATATGATACCCACCAACTGTAGGCGACAAGAACTAGGAGATAACAGCTATAATCTGAATATATGCCAGAACAAATATATAAACTAAAATAATAGCAAACCTTTTTAAACTTACACTCCAAGAAGAAAAGGCCAAACTTCAGCCCTGATACTTGGATCGATTCCCTGAATTGGAGATTAGTTTATTGAGTTAACGGAACTTCCTCAAATTAGTTATCACCTAACTAGTAGTTCATAAAATACAAATGTCAATGATGTAATCAGTTCTTACTCCATTGCGTACTTTCTTTAGGAATTTTAGCCCTCCTCCTCGAAGCTTTCCATCTGGTAAAAAGAAATTATTCCATTGCTGCCTTGTTAATGGGAGTTTTCTTTTCTTTCCTGACCATGGTGATTTAAGGCCACCTCTGATAGAAAATATCAAATTCAAACTACATACAAAATAGCATAAAATGAGAAGGTAAAAGAAATAAAAAGGGAACAAAAATAAGCTCTTCAAGGAGCATGATAGCCAAACTCACAATTCGTGTTTTAGAGAGATGGTGAATAAATACATTAGGGAGCTAATATCTCTAGTTTCATATTCTAAATAACATTTGCAATTTGACAACTGACAGTTTCAATGTACAGATTGCACAAACTACAAGGAAACCAATAAGATGAAATACCAGTATTGAAAGTCCCAATTGATGCAACCAGCAAGAACAAACCAGAAGATGCACAAGAATAAATTGGATGTTAGACAAGGGAACTTTGCATGAGTTTATTTCAGAAAATGTGGTTTGGATGTCATTTAGATGGATGAACAATTAGGATTAACATTATACATTGGGAAGCCAATGATAAAGATCTTGGAGAGGAGCTCAACATGCAAAATCTATAAGCTTACAGGGAAGTCAACTATAATGAATGCAATTAAGTTCATAAGGTGGCCAAGTTAAAGAAACAAGAGAGAAAGAAAATTATACCACTTCAAAATTCCATTGTTAGAGAGAAACCAGGAATCAAATTGGCAGGTAATGGGACAGAAAAGACACGAAGAGAGATAAGACTAACCGACTGGGAAAAGTTGAAGGTGAGACAACGAGAAGAGATCTCAGATGATTCCATGACGATGCAAAGCTTTCATCTATAAGGTGTATTGGTTCTTCTATCTCTCTCTATTCTAACAATTCGAATTTAAAAACAAAAAAAAAAATCTCTTGTTTCTCCTTTTTCCCACAAAGAAATTTAGTGTTTACCTACGGGAAGAGATAACCAAAGTGGCGGCCAAGGCGAGTCCGGCCATGGCCGTAACGCCCAGCGCTATGCCGGCATGCCACCGCCCATTGCTTCCTCCAGTACCCCAGATCCAAGCGCCGCCATTGTTGCTGCCGCTGCCCTCAGCCCTTCTAATGACGCTTCCGATCCCTCGTTCCAACCAGCTCCAACCCCACATCGATTCGCTCGCCGCCGACCTGATTCGTCTCCAAACATCACAGGCCGCCACTGCAGACGGCTCCAATCGCAAGATCCGTCCTCCGTTGCAGTAACCGGAAAAGCAAAGTGCCCGAGATGAGCATATAGATATTATGCGGATTAACAATGGGGGTTAAAAAGGAATTTCCTGCTGATTTATTTGATAAGATTTTCCAATAATCATTCAACATTTTAATTTACTTAATTTAATAAAAAAAAATAAAATCCATCATTCAATGATCCCACATGATCAATTTTATGATCATCTATGAAAAAGTAAAATGAGAAACTATAATTGATCACTACAAAAAAAGCATTGTCTAGACTTCGTCGAAATTCAATCCTTACTCACTTCAATAAGTTTGTCCCTAATAACTTAATGTCTAACAATTTATTTACAATATATTCAACGAGTATGGAAATTTAAATTTTTACTGAGGCAACTGAATTTTTTAGGATAAGATGGTAATTGAGTTAAGTTAAATATAAAATTAATCAATTAACTGCTGAAACAGTAGTTCAAATTTAAATTGGTTTTTTTTAAAAAAATTTAATTTAAATTTAACTTGAGTAGTTTATTTAAATATTATTAAATTTTTAATTGACTACTACAGAGAGGATATTATCTCGACTTTGTCGAAATTCGACTCTTATTCACTTCAATAAGTCTGTCCCACAATAACTAATTCAATCGTACTCCAGAGACACATTTTAATTTACTTACGATACATTCAAGAGGAAACTGAGTTTCTTAGAATAGGATGGTAATTAAGTCAAGTTAAATATAAAATTAATCAATCAACTGCTGAAACGGTAGTTCAAATTTAAATTGATTTAAAAAAATAGTTTGAATTTAACTTGAGTAGTTTATTTAAATATTATTAACCTTTTAATTGAAATCTATTTAATTATTTATAGATTTTATATTCTTAATCTTATTTATTTAACTGATCCATTAAATATTTATTTATTTATAAATTTATTGTTAAATTTGATAATATATTTATTATTGAACATAATTCATAAATTTTATTTCTATTTAAATTTATTTATTTAATTTTATACATGTTAAATGAATGTAAAGAGGATAGAAAGAAAGCTAGCTAGAGGGAGGAGTAAATATAATAGACTCGGTTAAAACTTCTATAGTGATTAGTTTACTAGGACAAAAGTAGAAATTGAAACACAAACTAAAATATAAATAACAAAAACATAATAAGAACAACTCAAATTCAATGTTTTTGTAGTTCAGCAGCCACTTTTATTTTACTAATATGTCAATTTTCAAAATCTATTAATTTTTTTCCTTCTTAAAACTCTTTCAAAAATGTAAAAACTTATAATAACTTCTGATAAAATTGTGAATGATGGAGCAGGGTTGAGTTGGTTATGATGAAACAGAATTATTGAAGTAGACAAGGATCGAATTTCGACTTCGCCGAGATAATGTCCTCTTCTGTCGTGACCCACTGTAATTTTTCAATTTACCTTCTCACACAAAAGATCATGGAGGTGACCGTGTGAGATCGTTAGGATGATGAATTCCATTTTACTGAAGTGAATGACACTAGAGAGAGGAACATAGTTTTTTAAAATTTAAAAAACTATTTTGATATTTTTAATATTTGAGTTTAAAATATGTTTAAAGATTGGAGTCAAGTAAGTTACACAATAGAAAATGAATATTTTTCACAATTTCAAATTTAAAATAATTTTATTTCTCAAAAATAAATGTAAAATATAATAAAGGAATGCACAATGATTTAATATGGTTCGAAAATATCGTCTTCTTTTTCCACAGCTTATAACTCGTTTGACAAGTTACTCTATGAAAAATCCACTATCTTTTTCTTTTTTTAAAAGTTTTCAACAGTAGAAAAACCTTTACAAAAATCAATTTGCATAGTAATAATGAGCTTTGAAAAATCTCAAATAGTCTTCACACACTCACCCCAAGGTTCCGACAACTAATCAGGAAGTGTGCTAATTGTGGCCTATCTAAGGGTAGAGTTGTTGGGCCTCTTCACTTCACAGATCGTATCTATTTCAAGGAAGTAGTCGTGGCATCAAAACTCGTCCAGGTCTGTGGGAGCGCTCCCAAGCACTAGGAGTTACTGGAGAGGTGCACCAACAGCCACTGTAGCGACCGACAGTCACCTGAGTCCAACCATACCCATTAGTTGTTCTTCACCACTGCTTGAAGGAAACTTGTCACCGCCTTAACCGATGTAGGAGAGTAGCTCTCTCTAAACAACCTTCAATCTAGAGGATTAAATAGCTATCGCTGGTCAGGTGGGCTCATGTGTGTGGCTTGTGGTGGATGGTGTTCCCCCCTTCATCTTGTTGATGATTGTGCGGTAAGTTGCTCCTTTCCTATCTCCGTCGCAAGGTTAGATCGCCGGCCACTGGTAGGTTGATGGTCGATGTCAAAGTGCTTGTGATACCTAATAGTTGATGATAATCAATGTAGGCGAAAGACATCGTCACCATTCTCCTTTCTACTTGTGTAGAGAGAAGGCAGAGTTTTTCAAGGGTTTATTAAGGGTTATACTAATAATCACTATTAAGAGTTATACTTATAGCAGCTACATAATAATTTCTTCACATTTTAACAGTTAGTTGTAGTTTAGTGTAGAAAATAAAGAATAACATTATAATACTCATAACTTCTACAGTAATTATTGATAACTGCTACAACAATAAAAAAATAAAATATCCATCTTTTAATTTTATTTATTTTATTTTTGTCATTAAAAATTATCAAATACATTTTCATTAAAACATTACTATGATTAATTTAGTAAAAAGTAAAAAATCTCTTACCCGCCGAGACACTAGGAAACTCAGGAGCATAATAAATTCAAATAATTGGCATATAAAATTTCCTTTTTTTTTTTCTCTTTGTCCATGGTAACTAAAATGTCATGTTTTGCAATTTACATAACTTTAATAAATTTTATGAGTTAATTAAGCTTCTCGATACATCCACATACTGAAAAATATTTTTTTTTTAAAAAATGAGTTTTTACTTGCTAATATTCACAAATCGTGTAGTAAAACCTACTAATAAGAAAATTTTTGGTCTTAGAGGTTTCTGCAAAAAAGAACGTTGAACTTGAAACGTCCAGGTGTTACAACTATTTAGCGTCCACACATGCATGCGTCCGCACATGCGATTAGACCAAAGGTCCATATACCAGACGACGAAGGAAGCTGCAAGCTTAAACACATTACCCATCACATACCGGGAAGGAGTAGCCCCTCATAGGCTCACGCCAGAGCCGCGAAAGACAGCAATTTCAATCTGCTTGAAATAGATTCCTACCTACTCAAAGGCATGTATGTTGTCGAACAGGATATGTAGAATAATACCAGAACATTGGGGACTTTTACCTCGTAAGTCGCCCCTGAAACCTTGTACATAATCTTCCACCAGCCTAGGAACAAATTCTAATCCGTAAAAAGGGTTAAACCACCAAATGCCAAATGTTCCACACTGACAATCCAGTTGGGTGATGTGACAACGGATGCATCTTTAGACTGCACGATATTCCAAAAAAAGATGCAGCTTGTACACGAGGATCTCGCGTGTACCATATAGAGGCTTCCCATCATCGATCCAATTCTTCTCCAAAACTGAGTTTCTTGCATTCGCCTGCATATCAATCTCAAAGGCAGAAACAATTTGGTAAAGCGATGTTCTAACGACATCAGCCAAGGCATATGCCTTAGCATACAGCAAGGGTTTCTTTCTTTTACTAGCCACTGAAAACGTTTCGTATCCTTTCCCCGCGTTAAATGTCGCCCACCGGATGCTTGCGGCACCCAGCGAGTGTGCTGATGGAGCACAAGTTTTCTTTCCCAGACAGGCCTCCACCGCAAGCAAGCAAGACAACAATGTAGTGACGACTGTTTTGTTGCAGCCGGTAAGCTGAGCAACCCCATATCTGTCCTCTGAATGAGACCTTGCGGTCAATGCTCCTAGAGACCTTGCACACCATGAGCATTTCTACATGGGAAACATAACAAAAGGTAAAAACAAAAGTTTCCTATGTGCAATAATCAATTAAAAGCTCTCTCCAGTGAAAGAAAATGTTCATGTAGATTGCAAATTTCTAGGATCAGCATAATAGAATACCATGTCAACAAAAATAGATATTCAAGTTGACAAACCAGTTAACAATTAACAAGCAAGAACAACCAAACCACTATGAGTAGATCATTAGCAAAAATTGCCATAGTGATGTGTCTGCAAAATCAATTGGTCGAAGTCACTTCAGTCAGGTGACGAGTCTTAAAAATTGAAACATATGGAATAGAGTTGCCACTGCTCTTCATTTAAGAAATTAAAATTTTGAAAAAAAAAGACTTTTTCATCTGCAATTTGAGATCTTCATAACTCGCTACGGATAAGAATTACAGGTGCACCAAGGTTGAAAAGAATACACAACCCCCATTATTCAGCTTTGCTATCACTTCAAATAGTCAACACTAAAGCAAGTAGGTTTCTGATCAAGATCAATGTGATTTTGCTAAAGCCCATACCATCTCTTGTACACCTGGTAGTATTGGAAACCTTAGACCATAATGTGATTTTTTGAAGCTGGTTTCTAACCTAAGGTCTCTTGTTTCATGAAACACAAAATTGTCATAAGAATCACAATTGCTAGGCTTGGCATTCTTACCAATCAAATTACTTGGCTTGAAAGATTGATTGTTTAGTGTTGATACAATCGACCTCCAGAGTTTTGATATTTTTTTGACAATATATTTAATGAAATCTGATCAAAATTAGCTAAGTAATTTGGTCAAGATTAACCAAGTTAATAAGAAGTAATGATAGGTCTAGGCTAACCTAGGTAAGAAAAAAATATTAGTTAAGTCAAAGTTAACCGAATGACTAACAAAGGGAAAAGTCTAAGCAGGTCAAGGTTGACCGGATGTTTGACAAGTAATTTTGTCAAGATTAACCAAGTTAATAAGTCCTGACAGGTCAAGACTAACCTAGGTAAGAGAAAAAGTTCAATTAAGTCAAAGTTGACCAGATAACTAACAAAGGGAAAAGTCTAAGCAGATCAAGGTTGACCAGATGTTTGACAAGGGAAAAGTCCAATTGCATCAAGGTTGACCAGATGACAACAAAGGGAAAAGTCCAAGAAGGTCAAGGTTAACTAGATGTTTAACAAGGAAAAAGTCTAGGCAGGTGAAGATTTACCGGATGTCTGGCAAATATAAAATCCAAACAGATCAAGATTAACTAGATATCTGACAAAAGAAAAATCTAAGCAGATCAAGGATGATCAAATATCTAGCAAGAAATAAACCCAAACAGATCAAGGATGATCGAATGTTTGACAAAGAAAAAATCCCAAGGAGAGTAAACCCTAAATAATGAGAAGTCTTGTAAGAGTGAACTCCAAGCAAGTAAGACCAGTAGATTCGAACGACCGAAACGAGATTTTTGATCAATTAAACTAGAAGTCTTGTAAGAGTGAACACCAAGCAAGTAAGACCAGTAGATTCGAACGACCGAAATGAGATTTTTGATCGATTAAACTAGTGTATTTAGTAGACAGAAGTACAATGTTGCTAATACTATTTTGCATTATTACTTCTATCTATTGTGTTATTTTAGTGTTACAAGAAAGCCTTAGTGGATTGGATCGATCAGACACTAAGTAAAAGTCCAAATATATCACTTGGAAAGAATGTTTGGCGAGTAAGGTACATCTTGGAGAGGCCTTTCAGATTGAAAGCAATGAGGGCGTGTCCCATTTGGGACAAACCGATTAGGCAATGATCCGATTTAGAAACCAACTCGAAGTTCTAAGTGAGATCAAACAGTCTAACTGTCAAAAATAAATCATGCATATATATATAATCGTTTCTAACTCTATTTTGCAGGATTATTATTATTGTTGTGCTAACTTTATTTTCCAGAAAACAAAATCTTCGGGGTTCGGTCAACCGAACAGGGAAGTTCAGTCGACCAATCAGAAGATAAGCACAATCAGATTGGATCCAAGTCCAAAAGGAAATAAAGGATTGATCGACCGATAATGAGGATTAGTCGACCGAACCTATATGAAAATAGAGGATCGGATGCGATCAGATCAGACAATAAAGGAAGCTTTGGGGTTCAATCGACCAATCAAGAGGATCAATCGACCGATCAAGCAGATTGTGCAGGATTGGATATGATCGAATCAAACCAACAAGGAAAGAAATAGAGTTCAATCGACTGATAAGATATTCAGTCAATTGATAAACCTCGAAATCAAGCACGAACATAGCAGGATCTGATTGGGTTCAGTTTATGTTCGATCGATCGGATAAAAATTATAAAAGAAGCTCGAGTTCCAAGGCTCTATACAACAATTCTCTACGATCCAACTCTTTTGTCTCGTTGTTTGAGCAAGCTCTGCAAGTCTACTACGTCGATCTACTCTCCGACAACCTACGCCAAATTCTACTAAATTGTTGTTAGAAACTTTTATATTACTTGCATTTCATTTAAAGAGATAGTAGTGTGTTACTATTCTCTTTTTCTTTTGTAACGAGTTTTTCTCTTCCAAAAGTGTTTCGAAAGTAGAGCATTAGTTGATTACCTATCCAAAAAAGATCCAAAGGATTATAAGCCTTGGAGTAGTAGTCATTGGACTATGAACCAAGTAATCACCCTTGTTAGCCTGTCTTGATTTTCCGTTGCATCCTGACTTAATGTTTGAAAAAGAAAATGGTTTTTAAAAGAAGTGATATTCACCCTCCCTCCCCCCCCCCCCCCCCCCCCCCCCCCCCCCCCCCCCCCCCCCCCCCCCCCTTCGGCACAATCCAAGCCTACATTTAGTACAACTAATATGAGGCTAAATTGCCAAACATTTTATTTAGTTCAATAGATTACATTGTTGAAACTAAGCTCAAGTGTTTTACATATACAATATTATCTCTTTTTTAATGATTATGTAAGAAAAATCCACTACTTTTTTCCAATTTAATGAATACAAATATATGTGGCGCCATTATTCTACTAAACAAAATTTTCAATATGAAGTCCACCATTAATGAAATAGTTGTTAGATCTGAGAGACACTAGAGGGGGATGAATAATGAATCAAAATCTGTTTCAATTTTTTTTATTAGAGTTGTTTAAATGAATGCAGTAGAAATTAAATGTTTTCAAATTCTAAAATATGCAACGGAAGTTTAAAGAAAAAAATGAGTCATCTAATCGGTTAGTTATATATATGCATGAATTATTTGAAAAATGCAGTAGAATAATTTAACTACTTTTAAGTTCAAAAGATGAAGTGGGTTAATATAGTTTTTAAAAAAAAATAAAATGAAAGTATTGAATTAGAAAGATTTATGCAAATAATAAAAATCTAATGCAACAGTAAAAGAAAATGAGACACAAACACAAGTATTTAAGTGGTTCAAAATCCTGGATTCCTACTCCACGGTCTATTAGTAAGATGAGTCACCTTCCCCTTTCGAAAGCGGAAAAATCTTTTACAAAAAAACTGACTATAATTAAAACAAAATAAATATAAAAAAGATGAAAGATTTTAAGCTCAAAACTGAACTAAGAAAAGCAACTAGAATAGTAAAATGAAAAACTACGAAAGCTAAAACAACTGTAAAGAAAAGCAACATCTTGTTGTAGATTGGGCACTTGTCCCTGTTTCTTGAATGTATGTAAATTGTGGATGATCTGGTAGAGTTGCCTTTGCTTGGTATTTGTAGAGAAAAATTAATCACCAATTAACTACTTCATCTTGATTAGTCGACTAATCCATTGTTGTCAAAACTTTTATCCACAACAACCGTGCCCCCAGGGCGTAGCGTAGATGGTGGGTGCATGACATTTCTGGTGTAACAGTCAGAGAGTCAAATCTCGTGGGAACTCACAATCTACCATTCATCCCACCATGTGTCTCCTACTTGTGTACCTGAATTTACCTCCCTCCATATCCGTGAGGCCGACTCTAAGGGGTCGCTGAGGTGGCAGATCCACCTTTTTTTTTTAATCCGCAACAATCGTTGCTTGATCGTTACTACCTCTAGTCGACTATTTCTCTAGGATCAGTCGACTTAAATTTCATTATCAAAGTAATAGTAGTTATAAAGGAGGATAAAATTACAACTCTCAAAATAATTGTGGCAAAAGATATTATTAATATAATTAGCATATATGCACCAAATATAATTTTTGAGAAGACCTAGATGCAAGTAGTATTATTTTAATAAGAGAAAATCTAAATGATAAGGAAAATGATAGAGTGTATGGAGGTTATGATTTTGGAACAAGAAATGAAAAAGAAAAAAAAATATTGCCTTTTGTGATAATATATAAATTTATAATAGCTAACATGTTTTTCAAGAAAAGAAAAAAACACTTAGTTATGTTCAAAAATGAAAACAATAAGTTGCAAATTGACTTTCTAATGATCACGAATAATTATAGACTTATAAAGATTGCAAAGTCATCCCCAGAGAAAATTTAACATAAGTTAGTAGTGTTAATATTAGCCTCAAACATAATATTAATAGAAGAAAAATGTCCATGGCTCCTAGAATCAAATGGTGAAAGTTAAAGGATGAGAAATAAAGTATTTTTAAGGAGAGGGTAGGAAAGCATTAAGAGAAATATATGGTGACTCGAATACAATATGAGATAAGATGACATTAAATTTGAAAATGATGGCCAAGAACGTATTAGGTGAGTTAAAAGAACATGCATCAAGTAAAAAATTTTGATAGTGGAATGAGAAAGTACAGAAAAAAGTGACAAACAACTAACGGTCTATAAGTTATTGTACATTTGTAAGAACGAAAAAAACTTTAAATGAGATGCAAAATGGAAATTTTAAACAAGTTAGGGGAGTATAGAAATTTAAATTTTTATTAAAGAATTCAAACTTCACAAGTTGAATAAGTTTTAAATGAGATGCAAAATGAAAAAGTGATTGAACCATATGATATTGTGATAGAGGTATGAAAGTGTCTAGAGAAGGAGAATAATGAATAGCTTATAAAGTTATTCAACCTGATATTGAAAATGAAAAAAATATTAAATTAATAAAGGGTAAGTACTTTAGTCCTTTATATAAAAATAAAAGAGACATGCAAAATTATACCAATTATAGGGACATTAAGTTAATGAGTTATATCATGAAACTTGGGGGAAAAAGTAATAAAAGAAATTAATGAAGAGATACCACGATGATTGAAAATTAATTTTGGATTCATGCCTAAAACGTCGACAATAGAAGTTATACATGTTCTCAGATAATTAATTGAAAAATATAAGGAAAAAAAAAGTAAGACTTACACATGGTCTCATCAACCTAGAAAAAGCTTATGAAAGAGTCCTGAAATAAATTAGGTAGAGAATTCTAGAAAAGAAAGATGTTAGCACAGAATATATTGAAATAATTAAGAATATGTATAAGGATACAATGACAAGAGTGAAAACTATAAGTGGATTAACCAAATTATTTTCTATAAAGTTAAGAGTTAAATCAAGGATTAATTCTACGTCCCTATCTTTTTACACTAAGTATGGATGAACTCATTGGACACATCCAATATACATTGACATAGTGCATGTTGTTTATAAATGATATTATTTTGATAGATGAGACATGTGAAGGAGTAAAAGCTAAGCTCAAATTTTGGTGGAAAATATTAGAAGTGAAAGATTTTAGACTTAGTAGAGTAATGATAAAGTATATAAAATTAAAATTTAACAATATTAGATATAGTAAAGCAATTGTTAAGATAGAAGATGATATGTTACCGACAAATTGAGAGCTTTAAGTATTTAGGATCGTTTTTGTGAAAGGATGAAAGGGTTGAGAAATGTTTTAATGGAATATAAGCAGAATGGTTTGAAATAGAAGACAGTGTCAAATGTTTTTGTGATCATTAGGTACCTCTAAAACTTAAAGAGAAGTTCTACAAAACGGTGCTTAGACCTACTATGCTATTTAGAGTTGAATGTTGGACTATGACTCAAATACACGAGCAGAAGATATGAGTTACAAAGATGAAAATATTAAAAATAGATGTGCAGAGATATAAGAATGAACAAGATAAGACAGAACATTAGAGAGTTGAAATTGTATCTATTTAGGAAAAACTCTGAGAGATATTTAAGATGGTATAAATATGTATATAGACGACCAATAAATATCCCAATAATGCGGTGAGAAATTATAGCAAACACATACATTAAACAGCGAAGAGGAAGACTAAAGACGAATTGATAAAACAAGATAAAATTTATTCAAAATATAAATGATGATATAATAAGGGATAGAGCTAAGGAGATAGGATAATATTTGGTTCAATTTTTTGTAATAGTATGTTAAATTTTATTTCACAATTTAATGTTATGATTTATTAACATGTAATGTTATTGCAAACTAAAAATTATAATTTCAATCAAGTTATAACTTTATATTAATAATTTATAACCTTAATTTTAGTTATCAATAAATTTAATATATACTTAAGTTAATTAAATTAAAGTAAATTAACATAGAAAACATATTAATTTGATTAGGTATTACTAGTCTATTAACTTAAATTTAATAATAATATTGTATATCTTTATAAGTTATTATAATTTACAAAGTTAATTAAGTTATAATTAAATTAAAGTTTTAACAAAGAGATTAATGAGATATTTATAGTAGATCTCTCAAATACTATAAGAATCAGCACTCTTATTCAATGCACAACTAATAAAAAGAGATTAACAATAAGATTGACATCGCTATTTCTCATAATTTGTGCTAACAGGTGTATTTTCTTTGGCCTACATATTTGCAGGCCAAAACATAGTAAGGGTTCTAAGTTATAGTATGCTTAAAGATGTCTTCAAACTCTAGAGTAATTAATTTTTATGATGTTTCTTTAATTTCATGCTTTATTTATGAACTTCTGAACTTGCCATTGAGATGTTAATTTTAACACTAATGTCATTGGCATCACTATTTCTCATAATTTGTGCTAACAGGTGTATTTTCTTTGGCCTACATATTTGCAGGCCAAAACATAGTAAGGGTTCTAAGTTATAGTATGCTTAAAGATGTCTTCAAACTCTAGAGTAATTAATTTTTATGATGTTTCTTTAATTTCATGCTTTATTTATGAACTTCTGAACTTGCCATTGAGATGTTAATTTTAACACTAATGTCATACTTGTGTTTCATGTCTCATTAGACTTTTACTACTTGTTTAGATATAAGATGGTTATGTTTCTCAAATAGATTAATCAATCTATTTACTTATGTTGATGGATGTTTTGCCTGAGGCTTCAAATGATTATTTTCAGAAGAATACAAGATTTTAAGTGTATTTTTTTATGTGGTGGAAAGGGATTCAAGGAGTGAATCCATCTTAACATTACTACTCTTTAATATGACGAGTATGAAATGGTATTGTGCCGAAGAGCCACTAATACAGGTAGCTTCATTAGGAAATATATCAAAATTCAATTCTCCATTGAAGTCTTATAATGTTCTCAGGAAATCTTATGTATCAGTTGCTTAAACTTTCCGTGATCCTTTTCTTTGAATTCTTTGAAGGAGCACAGGGTTGTTGAATAAAGGTTTATTTCTTTAGTTAGTGGATAGGTTAACTAAACTAAGGGTAACATGTTGCAAGATATATAATCAAAACTACTCAATATCTATAAAGAGGTTACATTATATTGATAATGTTGCCTCTTCAAGTCAAATAATCACTTCTAATAAAGGAGCATACCAGTTCAAAATGTATTCCTCTTTGAGCAACTAGTCAACAACAATAATGTTCCTTAGGGAAAAGATTTGCCTAGCATATATCAATCTTATCAAAGACATCGTGAACTCTCTGTAGTGTGCAATAAATGATAATTAAATATTAACTGAATACCAGTACCTGAAAATCATTAAAAGCTTCATGAAGACTCAAGTCAGCTTTCACATCCAGAGGTGAATTTAATTGTTTGGACAAGCAATCTGAATTGTCTATGGAAAGACCTTCAAAACCTTCAGCAAGCCTTGATGTGAGTTGTTCAAGAGGCTTCAAGCATACATTTATAACCCTTTTGTAGGTTACGCCAGTTTGTTCAAAAATGGCTGCACGACGCCATGATTCAGCATTGCTTTCTGATACAACACATAGATCAAGATATGCAAGATACTGTATGAGGCATGAGTTGTCTTGTTCCAAACTTTCTAGCAGAAAGTCACTAGGATTTTTTTCTGCAACAACTGATCCTTTGGGAGGAGCAAGCATGCACCTCCTGGTATGTACAACCTAGATAAACACAAACAAGTAGACAATTTATAAACATTTAACCAAATATTTATTAAAAAAATTTAAAGGTAAATGAATAATAGAAAAAGGTTGACAAAAGAAAATACACAAAAAGAACAAGTGGAATAGGGCGCCAGTATCTACAGTCTTAGAACATAAAATCATGAAAATAATTCATTTTTCTGATAGACAAAAGACTAAATCAGTAACTTAAAACTGACCTGGAGTAGGTGATGGCTTATCTCCCAGCAAATAGAAGCAATTAAAGTTCCAATGTAAAATCTGATCTGCTGAACCATGAATTCTCCTATCATGTTTATGGTCTTAAATTGATCGGGCAAGAGTAATATTATAATGAACGACCAAACATGAGTTTGAACTGACAACTTAAAAGCTCTCTTGAGTGCAGAAGATAGCCCAACTTTGAAGCTGTAGAAAAGAGGACGCTGAAAATACAACATGTCAACTATAAACAGAAAAGGTTAATGCATTCTTACAGTGGAAACAAGGATTGAAAGAAACTACAGAAGATGAAGTTTATCAAATAACTCTAATTCATAAAAGAAGGCATGTACAACAATAATAACAAATCAAGAGCCTAAAATATTTGGCATCACCTAAATAGATCTTAATTTGTCATTGGACTTTATGTGTGGATAAATATCTAGTAATATCCAGATATACGTCCACAGGTAAATTGAAAAATAAAATGTTCAAGTCTCTCTTCCATTTTTACCTTTTTGTTATACTTGGAATACAAATCTTCCTCCATGATATTATTTTTATGCAGTTAAGAGTGTTTAAACCTACGCATCAACATGAAGCTATGAGTATTCCTTATTAAATATATATGAAACAGATTGCTCAAAATACACAGCTTTAGGCATCAATCAACTTAAAATTTAGAAAGAAAAAAAAATGAACTCAAGTTTAATTTAGCAACCCCCTAACTTTAAACATCTACTCATAAAAAAGTTTAATTCCATTTCCAATTAGGCATGATTTTTGATCCTTCAATAGGAGAGCAACAATAGCAGGTAAGTGGGCAAAATAGACATGTAAACAGGAGATGATTCGTTGCTAACCTGAATGATTGGAAAGTTCAGGACCCATCTCTTCCTATAAATATAATGGAGGCAGTAGACCAGCCCAAAAACCACCCCCCTCAGACCTATGTCAACAAGACTAGCCAAATCCAGTACCTGTGGCAACCCACAAATGCCAAGTAGGGTAAGAGGCCCAGCGGCGGAACATATCAGCAAGAAGAGGACGGATGCAAGCGATCGCCGAGCCCGGTGGGAAAAGTGGGCGGTGAAGGAGGGACCGGAGAAGCCGCCGACAAGGGCTTTGAGGAGGTAGCGGAAGCTTGCAGCAGCGAGCTCAGGGATGGAAGCCGCTGGGTCAGGGTGTGGAGAGACGACAACAAAGAGGGCGAGAGAGAGGAGAAGAAGGGAGAGGTGGAAGGCAAGGAAGGAGAGGAGGAATACGGCGGCGGGGGAGGAGGGTGAGGGGTGTCGGCGGAGGAAGAAGATGGAGTTGGGAAGGTGGAGGACGGCGGAGGCGATCGACTGCCAGATTAGAAACCCTAGCCAACGCTTCTTAACGAGCTCTCGAGGAATAGCAGTGGAAGTAGAAGGCGACGACATTGCGAAGCAGGGGACGAAGGGAAATGAGGGCTCTCGGGTTTTGGTTGCTTTATATTTTTAGCATTTCAAATTGGGCAAAAGCCACAACCAAAACCCCTTTGTCTTTCCAATAATTTTTTTATTTTTTATTTATAATCTTCGTGTCCAACTTTTCGAAATGATTTAATCAGGAAAGTGGTTAATTTAATCCTATAAAAAATTTCATAAAAAGAACGTATAGAATAATTATTATTTTAAAAAATTTTAAATTTAATAATGTCTTACCTATTATATCATGTATTTGTATATGTATATTATAATAATTAGATTTAATTATTAGTTTATTTTTACTGTACATGTTATGAAATGTGTAAATACGCATAACACACCGAGACGATTCTAACAAGCTAGACCTGACATATGGCAGGACAGACTCAATGAGTCAATAAAGATCAGACATCGAGTCAAGAAAATCCTGGTGAATCAAGGGATCTGACATCAAGTAGAGAAAGCCCAAATAGGTCTGTTGGAGCTGATATTTGGCATAAGGTAAGTTAAGGTAAGCTCCTAGAGTGGAGAAGTCCTTTTCAAAAGAAGGAAAAGTAAAGACGAGTCATCGTTATAGGGAAAAACCTAAGTGATAAGGGTCCTACTTGAATTTTGAAGTCGAGATCAAACAGTTTGTTAACTGTGAAAACTTAATTTCATATATTACTTGTACTGTGCTAACTGGTGTTGTAGGGTTTGGGCGATCGAATTGGTGTTACCAATTGACCAAACAGTAAGGTTTAGTCGACCAGATGTTGAGGTGGCATAGCTTGATGACTTGGCAGCTAAAGTTTTTGGAGTGTTGATATGGTAGTTGATGTGGACAAGATAAGTTTAAAAAGGCTAACGTGGCAAAAGATAACCCTCGACTTGCTGACATGGTGGTTTGTGCGATTGAGGATAAGGCATGTGAAGCTAACGTGACTAAGGATCGATGTCAAGATGCTAACATGGAAGAAGACCAATGGAAGGTTGCCTATTTGATTGATCAATCGTGGGCATCGGTAGATGGAAAAATGAATCTGGATGAGGTTGACACCGGATCAAATCATTTATCAGTCGATCGAACAAGGAGTCTGGTCAAGTGATCCATTCCTATGAAAGAAGCTCGATCAGAAGATTTTCGACATCAACTCCTAACCTCTCAAGTTCTCGTTTGTGCTCGAAAAGAAGTTTTTGCGCTGTTGTGCCACTTTAATAACTACGCTCCACTTCAAATTCTTACTTGTTGGTATTTCCTTATTTACTTGTACTTTCATTTCTAGGAGTGGTAAGCTTGCTATCATACGCTTGTCTTGTGTAAAAGGGTTTCTCCGCCTCTGAAGTTTTCAAAAAGGAGAACAGTAGTTGTTGTCCACTCGTAGTAATCCACGACAAGATTACGGGTCTTGAAGTAACAGTCAGATGCTGTGAACCAAATAAAAGCAATTGTGTTTTCCACTACATCTTACTCTAAATTCAAAAAAGAAAAGAAGTGTTTAAAATGAAAGATTTTACGCACACTATTCGTACCCCTTTAGCGCTCTCTTCGATCCTACATTCTCTGCTCTGAAACTCTTCAAAAAAAAAAGCTCCAACAGATAGAAAATAACTCAGTATTTCAAGTATTATATTTATTTAAGATGTAATTCTATCTTTCTTTAGCATTTGTACTTCAATTATAGTATCTCTTTGCTAAGATTGTAAAGAAAAATGGAGAAAATTAGTGGGTATTTTTGGAAGTGATTCACATGATGAATGCATAGGTCATGGAGTAGAAACTTGAGTGTTCCTAACCACGTTAAATCAACGTGTCTCATTTCATTATTTCTGTTATTTACTTCCTCAGTGTTTATTTACTTTGTATTTACTTATTCGGTGTTTATTTACTCTGTGTTTACTTACTTTACTTATACTGTATTTATTTACTTGACACATACTTTACATTTACTTATATTGTATTATTTACTTTGTATTTACTTACTCTATGTTTACTTCTATTTCATAAAATTAGCTAAGTTATTAGTAAAAATTTATAAGCACTATTCACCTATAATTTTCACTTTAATGACATAACTAACAAAGATTACGTGGGGATACTAGGTCATAATGACAATGTGGCATGCCTATGTGGCTCAACTCCATGTCAACAAACCTAGTATATGTGGTGTCAATCCACCTCCCGGTTCGGCCCAGACCCTTAGTCATTGGCAGGACTTGAGTACTTAGCATCCCAGTGCTCGACTACTAGAGTACTTGGTGGCCCGAGTACCCCAATCTTGCGTTCCAAGTGATCGACAACCTTGACATTCCAACTTGGCATTGACCCTTAGGGCCTAGTAATTAAAGCACCTCAATCTTCTGCAATTCTGTTCCATCGTAATCAATTCAGCTATGTTCCGAAGACGAAAAACACCTCAATCTTGCATCCAAAGTGCTTAGTGCTCTGAGTGATCAATGACCCAAGATCTAACATCCCAAGTGTTCAATAGCTCGAGTACCTGTCTCAGCATCCAACAAGCTCATCAACAACAGTCTCAATATCTAGAGTGTTTGGTAGCCCAAGCTCCCATCTAATCACCTTGAATGCTTGGTGGCCAAACACCTCAACCTTGTGCTCCAAGTGCTTGCCAACTCGAGAACTCCAACTCAACGTTTCGAGTTCACAAAGCTTTGTATCCGGATCCAAATCACTCCCACTACTCCAAACACAACTCACCCCTCCAACCATTTCAAACTTCCTCAAGCCTCTCTTGATGGGCTTAGTCCCTCAAAAGACCACATACCCTCAACCATCATTGCAGCCTGTTGATACATTAGCGCATCATCGGAGTTGAGGGTTTTACTAGACTACTCTAGTACGGTACTATCCTTTGGCACTTTGATGCATGTTAATATATGGAAATTCATCCACAACATTGGGAGGAGACTTTGACACATTATTTAGCATTTAATATTGTTCCGGGTATAATCCAAGGGGCCCGTGGTTAGACTCGAATCCAAGTCTGATCCCAACACTCGTGTCCAGCCCGTCGTGTCTTCTAGTTTGATTAATCGAGTCACACGCGAATGAAGCATATCCATTCGGCGGGAGCCTCGCCAAATCCTTCTATTTGGCAGAAGCTTTGTCGAATCCTTCCATTCGGCAGAAGCCTCGCCGAATCCTTCCATTCGGCAGAAGCCTCACCGAATCCTTCCATTCGACAGAAGCCTCGTCGAATCTTTCCATTCGGCAGAAGCCTCGCTGAATCCTTCCATTCTAGAAGCCTCGCCAAATCCTTCCGTTCGGCAAGAGCTTTGCCGAATCCTTCCATTCGGCCGTGCACCCACCGAATCGTCGAATCACCTCACTGAGCTCCTGCTCGCCTATGCTAGCCCCCTAGCTTGACTACACTCCTCACAGTGTCCTGGCCCACCTCATCATGATATCTGACAAACCCACGCCCCCAATATTTAATGCTATCTCTCTGCGGCTTGCCCCGCTGCATTTTCGGATGGTGACAACATAACGCTTTACCGGCGATGGGACAAGGAACTCGATTATTCCTGCCACTTCATTAATCATGATGGGACCTTCCTTAAATGATGACGTGACAGGTGTAATACCCGGATTTTCCTTCCATAAACTCGGGATAAATATTTATGCATGTGATGGATGGATGAAGATAAAAAGAAATAAATGATCATGTTTTAAAGAATTATGCTTTAATGGGTTAGCGGATAAAGGCCTTGCAAAAAGAAAGGAAAAGAAGAAGAAAATCAAGAGGTCTTCGGGTAAAAGTCCCTTACACATCTAAAAGAAGAAAGGTACAATTTATTTTCTCCGCTGCATCAATTATTTTTCTTCGTATGGACCCTGGATACCAAACACAAGAGCCCAATGATCTTAATGGATCAATCAACCTCCTAGTTGATTGATTATGAGGGCCACTTGATAAGATTTCATTTCTGAAAAATTTTTGTCCGGCAAGAATTCAACGGAGAGAAATTTCAAGGTTCCCATCATTAACAACGTGATTCCAAATATGGGAAATTTTCTGTTCGAGTGGTGTAAGTTCAATTAACCTACATTTTCAGAAATCATTGTGGGGTATAGTAGGTACTCTCAACAAGACATTTTCAAAGTTTAAATTAGGTTTATAACATAAAAGAGGAAAAATTAAAAAAAAACTATTCTATTTGGTCATTTCAAACCTAAATCATTTTAATTATTATCGTCTTACTTAATATTATACCTCTGGAGCATAATTCAACCGATTCCATATGATAGAATTATCAAAGTAAACCAAGATCGAATCTCGATGAAATCATAGTCACGCCCCGGGAGACGGCTTTCCGAGAAATTTCGGCAGCATCTCCCCTGTAACAATTGACTTTTCCTGAATACATACACATATATAAGGCCCACACGGCCAATCCATAACAGGCTATGGATTTATATAAGAAAAATAGAAATAAATGTGACCCACACGGCCACTCAACACATCCTACTATATATGAAATGCATCCATAAAAGTATTAAGTCATACATGCAAGCATATCAATCCATCCAAGAATCCGATAAACAACCCGAAATGAAAACAAATATCGACTCATCGGAAACCAAGTACTCGAATGGAATAAATGCCAAAATAAGTCCAACACATGTATGCTGTAAAGTAAATAAACCAAAACATAATATTCAGGACAAGCAGTGCAGCCCTCCAGACGACATCAACCTGAAATAGACAAACAGGTAAACGGGGTGAGTTCCAAAAGAAACTCAGCGGGTATCTAGCAGATATGTGTATAAAGCTATCAACAGTAATATCATGCTGTACAGTCTACTGCAAGGTAAATAGATATGAAAACTGAACAACAGTAGAACTGTACATACCAGACTCTGATAATCAAGTGACAAGGTTAAAGTAGTTCCAAAACCAATATATAGGTCTCCTGTATATGCATGTCATCCAAGTGCATCAAACAAGTGCAACAATCACAAACAAATGCAATAGTGCAGTATGCACATGGTGCAATGCATGTCCTGGTCACCCCTGACGCCAGTCGGATCAGTCACCCCTCTAGTGGTGAGGTCGCGTGGGAGCCAAAACCCGTCTGAGTACTCATCCACAGTGGTGAAGTCATCGAGTGGGTAGGGCTGTGACCTCTGTGCACTCTGCCGTCACTGCTCCTGCGTGACCGAGTGGACAGGATGTCCTCAAGGTGTACACCTATCCTGGTACCCAAATCATAAGTGGGCGAGCAAGCTCTCATCTCCTGGTCACAATGACAGAGGAGGGATCCCTGTATGCTACCACGCTACGAAACCACTATCCTGGGTGGCCTAGCGGAGCTGCTGTCAGGGCAAGTATGCACCAACCTAAAAGTTTCCACTAACCCATGAGTGGAGTGTGTGTGTAGATCATATACAAGTGACGGGCTCAAACTGTGCTACCACTATAATAGGAGCGACTCGACTAAAATAGGAGCAGGAGCCGATGACCATAAGACATGCAATTACACACACCCTTTGGTTGGTAGCCCGCATGTAACTGACGCCGGACTCTACAACAATGGAATCCCGCACGTCAGCATGCAATATATGCAAGCATGATGTATGACACTAGTCCATGCATCATATATCCAACTACAAATCCATAAATATGATCCATGCACCACCTATCCATCTACCAGTCCAGGTCATATGCTCCCAATAACCAGAATGAGGTAAAGTCTCATGTCTATCATAAACTCCGATACGAAATAAGATAAACCAAGCTAAGCATATGAACAGGTATCCGGTGGTATCAAAATCAACAGGTATCAGATAAACAAACAAGGCAAGGTATCAGATGATCTCAAGATAATGCCTAACTGATATCCATAATATGCATAAGTATCCAATACTATCAGATAGCAATAATAACTGGTATAGAAAGCAGATCCAGATATCAAGCGAAGTAAATAAGAACAAGATCATGAATTACTGATAGCTAGAAATACACATATCAATGAGACCTATCTATAAAGGATAAGTCAAGGTACCCGCCTTTCGATTGGTTGCGCGTAATCGTAGGGAAACCCAATAACCACAACCAAATAATAGTCGGATCAAAGTCCTGCAGTTAAAGTCACTGCCCATCAATACCAACATATATATGTGTAATAAAATCAACCCTATCTAAATCTAGGGTTAACTTAAACGAATCCATCTAACAGTCAGCCAATAGATCCAACATATCAACACAAAACTAACACACCAACTAATTAGATCAATCTAAGAATCCACCAGATCCATAACATCAGTAACTTAATCCTTTCTTTCGGATCCAACCAAAATCAAGTACAAATGCAAACAATAAGGCTCTTACCTTAGATCTGAACTCAAAATCCAATGAATCTCAGCGCTCCACCCTTGAGCAATCTGCTCTGATTAAATCTCCTACAACAAAACCAATATTACATCACTCTGATCACCTCAATCATTTGCGTCATCCTAGATTAGAATCAATTACAACCATAGAAACCCTTACCTCAGCTCGAACACTAGCACCAACGCTGCTGGATCAACACTGTCGATTTCAAGCCTCTCTGTCCAAAAATTTAATCACACAAAATCACCAGAATCTCTATGAAATACAATCTGAACAGCCACTTGAATCTAAAATTCCTCACCGGCAGAGAACCGTGGCTTCTCAGGCGTCCTAGCAAATGGAGAGAAGATCAAGCCGTCGGCAAATCAAGAACCGAACAGATCAGGTGCAGAGAAACAGAGGTCTGCGAATGGCTGCTCAGCTCGATTCCTCCGATCTGAGCCCTAGCCACGAAACTCAGCTCACTGCCGACGCCCAATTCCCCCTCTGACAGTAACCTTCAATCCAAATTGAAATCCATCTCAATAATTCGGAAATCAATAATCAAACTATCCAAAACTCCAATCGATCCCTATTGAACTCACCGATCCGTTCTCAGTTTCGTGTCCTCAGCTCCTCGCTTCGAGCCGTCGCCGTGACTCGCTTCCAGCCAAGCCCTAGAACAAGCTTCGGTTCCAAGCTTCTCGGTACAAAACCCGCCGCCGTCACCGGTCTTGATCTGCTGCCGCAAGCCCCGCCTCCACCGCGACGAACCAAGCTCCTCCGGCGAGATCAGCCCAATCTACTTCCCTCCGATCGTAGGCTGCCCCTCCTCGACTCCCAGCTCCGGCTTTGGGTGGCGAAACCTCTCGGCGTCGACGAAGAGATGAAGCGGCGCTCGCAATCGGGAGAAAGAAGAGGATCGCGAGGTGAAGGCTACTGTAGGGTTCTTGGGTTTCGGATCCTATATAACCAATTACAGCCCATTAAACCCAATAACTCGTATCCTAACCCGACTGAACCAAACCAATTAAATCAGTACTGTAGCGAACCGGATTTTACTTTGGTTCGCTTGGTTCAGGGGTCAAACGACCTCCGATTTGGTCCAAACAAGTTTCGTTTGGTTCGTCTTCGCGAGACGAATCTTTTCGTATTTATTTTGAAATTTTTTGGTATTTTACACATATGACTATACCATTCCACATAAGAGCATACTTTAGTTTTCTGATTTATTTTTCTACAGATGATTATAGAGTCAACCATATGAAATGTTTGGGGTCAGCGTATGACCTTTTATCATAGTCTTACTTAATGTTATTCATCACCCTATGTAAAATCCGAGCTATTATTTTTTAAAAGGCAGAGATCATGGGGTTTTTTTTATGCCAAGATTGTGGTCCTCAAGACCTCGAGAATAGAGGAAGCTTGCAAAAACAATTAAGAAAGTTTAGTAAATTCTCAAAGGATGCATTTCAAATTTGAGAATTCTCAAAAAGTGCACTTTCATTTTTACCAAAACACAGACTTAATTTCAAATTTACCCCTCCCTCAACCAATAATTTCATTCACCATTTCCTAGTGCATCCGGCCATATTTTATTTATAAAATGGTGTCGTTGGTTTGAATGTGATTACCTTACCTCTTATTGTTTTACACGTAATCTGTTTCATCACAAAATAAATATTCTGATAGAATTTCAACAGAGTAAAAATACCAACAAGAAGAGTAAATGAGTAAACTCTAAGGTGATCTAAAACTTTGGTGTCGCTCAAACTTTGAAGACTAGATGTTCTCCGAAGAAGAATGATCAAGGTTTCAACATAATAGCTTATTTGATAATTTTTTCATTGATTTTTTTTCAAAATTTTCTCATGTATGTTTCTAGTTTATTTATATCGATCACAATAAAAAAGATTATTATAGGGTTTTTTATCGTCCATTTCTATATAGTTGAGATTCTTGTAAAGTTAATGTTGTAAATACAATCATCTGATTATAAATAATTAATTTTTTATATGAGATATTATATGATTAGCAAACGGAAAATATATATATTTAGATGTTCAAGTTTCTCTAATTTATTAGTAGTGTTTTTTTATAACTTGATGTTGAAATTTAAAAACCTAGAATATGTATAGTAATTCCAAACCATAATACAGTGGTATTGAACATTATATTCCAGCACCATTGCGGTTCTAAACTTTATAAATTCCAACACCACTCTGGTGCTGAACTTTCTATTGTTGTGCTAATGATTTAAATTCAACACTCTATTAGTTTTGTGTCAAATTGTACATAACTATAACTTTATTTACGAGGCTCAGTACCAAACTTGTACACCATATCTGTTAGTACCGATGGAATCAAAATATCTTCACAATGGTATGATATTGTCCACTTTGGACCTAAACTCTCATGGCTTTGTTCTTGGGCTCTCCCCAAAAGGCCTCATACCAATGGAGATACTTTCCATCCTTTTAACCCCATGATCTTTTCCATGTACTTTAGATGTGGGA
Organism: Curcuma longa; assembly: GCF_044706935.1. Lineage (NCBI taxonomy): Eukaryota > Viridiplantae > Streptophyta > Magnoliopsida > Zingiberales > Zingiberaceae > Curcuma > Curcuma longa. The sequence continues at coordinate 9,722,004 of NC_133872.1, read as the reverse complement.
CTATGTTTGCACCCTTGCAACCCAACAATCCCCCCTCAAACAAAGGACCACAGGCCCCCCAACGTCGTTTTGATGTCTGAATTCTAGACCCACCAGGACTTTTTGCCCCTCGATCCACCCGACCTACTAGGACTTCCCACCTAGCCGCAGCTAGGACTTTTTGCCCCTCGGTCCACCCGACCTACTAGGACTTCCCACCTAGTCGCAACTAGGACTTTTTCCCCTCGGTCCACCCGACCTACTAGGACTTCTCACCTGGTATCTGGTCCTCTTGATTCAGACACGGGAGCACCCACTTCCTTTGTTTAAGGTTCAAACCACATGGTTAGATCTGGATCATGGCTCATCCGGCGGTTAATCCGGTGAAGAGCGGTCTCGCTCTGATACCACTTGTTAGTACCGATGGAATCAAAATATCTCCACAATGGTATGATATTGTCCACTTTGGGCCTAAGCCCTCATGGCTTTGTTCTTGGGCTCTCCCCAAAAGGCCTCATACCAATGGAGATACTTTCCATCCTTTTAACCTCATGATCTTTTCCATGTACTTTAGATGTGAGACTCTGTTTGCACCCTTGCAACCCAACAATATCTATCCACACTCTTCTCGTCCATTACATGTCAAAACCCATTAATGGACTTAGCCATTTTAGATTGGTAAAATTTCATGGCAAAATTTTAAAAATTTAAATACCCTAAGTTCATCAATGAGTTTCAATCAAAAATCATTGATGGACCTAAAGTGCTATGATCGAACTCATTCCAAGTAAAATAGATTTTTGAAGTCCCTAGGAGTCTATATGTGCCCAAAGATAAGACAACACATACACATATCGTATCTAAGTTAACTTTTATGGGATGTTAGAATCGGACATGGACACCATAAATAGCTTCTACATACTCATCTCTTCCATTATATGTCAACTTTTTAGATATCCAAGTCTCCTAAGTCCATTAATGGATTTCAATCAAAACTTATTGATGGACTTATAGAGCTCTAATCGGGCGCATTCCAACTCTTGTGGGTTTATTAGGTGAACATGAGTCCAAACAAGTCCTCTTCTATTATTTTAAGGCGTTCCCAATAGTGCTTAAAATGATTTAAAATTTTCATAACACTATGGTGCTGGTTTCGGAAGACCAACACCACTATGGTATTTGTCTTCTGAAATCAGTACCACAGTCTGTGCTAGTTGGACACGCGATCATAACTTTGTCTACGTGTCTTATGACCGGAATTGAATGCCATATATACATTCTACACACTATAATATCTCATCCCATTTCAAGTTTTCATAAATCTAAGTTACTTAGGTTTATCAATTAGTTTCAGTCAAAACCTATTGATGGGCGTAGATAGCTCTAATATGATCCATTCTAACTCTTGTGGGATTATTCAATGAATCTGAGTTCAAATAAGTCCTCCTTTACTATTTTAGGGTGCATTCCTAGCAGTGTTTAAAACGATTTAAAAATTTTAAAATATAGTAGTATTGGTATCTGAAGACCAACGCTACAATGTGTGAGAAGAACCAACACTATAGTGTTGGATTCCAAAGACCAACACCACTATGGTGTTGGTCTTCAGAAATCAGCACCACAGTATGTGTCAGTTGGCATGCAACAATAACTTTACCTATGTGTTTCAAAGCCAAGATTGGACATCATATATACCTTCTACACGCTAACATCTCCCATCTCAATGCAAGTTTTTAGAAATTCAAATCCTCTAGGTCTAGCAATAAATTTCGGTCAAAATCCATTGATGAACTTAGAGAGCTCTAACTTAGTTCATTCCAACTCTGTTGGATTGATTAAGTGAACTTGAGTTCAAATAAGCCTTCCTTTACTATTTTAAAGTGTTCTCAATAGTGCTTAACATGATTTGAAACTTTCAAAATATAGTAATGCTTATTTTCGAAGATCAACATTACTGTGGTGTTAGTGTCTAAAAATCAACACCACTGTGATGCTGATTTCCGAAGACTACTGTAGTATTAGTCTGGAAACCATCATCACAATCTATGCACACACGATCATAACTTTGCATACGTGTTAGCTAGTCGACTAGTCGATTCGCTGTCGTAGCTGACTAGATTAATTCGAGCGCCTAGATCTCCTTTCGGGTGCTCCCACATCGGCTAGTCAATCCGCTATTATAGTTGACTTAGCATCTTCTGGTACTTGGATCTCTTCCAAGTGCTTGGAATGCTAACGTAGCGGTTGCTGGATCAACTTTGACTCCGCTGTGTCTTATCCTTCTCCGGGCGCTTAGAAGTTGAGGTGTCTCTCGCCAATCGTGAGCCACCACCTCATCTGCTTCACTGGTCCGAAGAGCTGATATCCAGGCACTTAGATCCCTTCCAAGGCATCTGGACCACCAACCTAAAGTTCCGATTCTTTCCTGTATTATAGAGTTAACACAAGATATATATATATATATATATATATATATATATATATATATATATATATATATATATATATATATATATATATATATATATATATATATATATATATATATATATATATATAATAGAAAATTAATTTAAGATAATTTTATAACTATCTAGTCTTGACTTTTAGATTTTTAGTGAAATTCTAGATCAAACCGACGCCTACGGTACGGTCACCTACTCCTCTTAGGAGAGTTACTTTTTTTGTCAACCATTCGATCCTCTAGATCTGGTTGGACTTCTACTCAGCATTTGATCCTCTAGCCCCTAGGACTCCCTTTCGATGTTCGATTCTCGCTAACCCATTGATCTGCTAGACGTTTAGTCCATTAACTCGCCTGATGCATGCCCCTAATCTGTCAAGACTTTTGTCCGATCCACCTGACTAGGACTTTTTTTCTCGATCCACTTGACTAGGATTTCTTTTCTTGTTCCAACTGACTAAGACTTCTTTTCTTGGTCCAACTGACTAGGACTTCTTATCCGGTCCAACAGACTAGTGCTTCTTTGCCTAGTCTCCAACTAGGACTTTCATGTGCTATCTGCACACTTAGATCAACTTGTTAGCATACAACATAACCTTAACTTGAACCCTTTGCCATGATTAAAATACATGTTCAATTATCTGGTGCTTCCTGCACCAACAAGGTGAAGTGTAGGGTGATTGTTCCTCGATAGGGAGGGCACCTTAAGACATGGGAAGCCCGCAATCGAGCTCGCAACCAGTCAAGCTCACGATCGATCGAGCTCATAGTTGGGGCTAACCTCACAGCAAAATGAGATCATGACCAAGGAGGGACGTTATGGTCGGCCGATCGAGGTCGTGGCCATCCTGCGACAGTGATGACGAGCTTTCGTGCGTTGGAGAAATCAAAGATCTAATGGCAGACAAATCCCATAAAAGTCGCATGAGACAGGGGAAAAAATTAGAGCTCAGGAAACTTATCCCTAAATCAGCAATGAATCCTAGATTCGTCATTGATTTAGTGTTGTTTCCTAGATTTATCGCTAAATTTAATAAGCGAGAACCAAATTTCTTTAAAGTTTGTGACATTTTTTGCAATGATAATTTTTTACCAACGACTATTATAATGAAAATTTTTTGTTGATAATTTTGTGACAAAAATTTAATTTGTTGTAAATTTTATTATTTTTTAATGACTTTTCTTTAGTCACTGTTTTTTGTTGCAAATTTGCGATAAATTATTTTCATCACTAAAATTCATCCTTAAATACATGTTTTATAGTGTTAGCCATTTAAAAAATATTAAAAAATTATATCTTAAAAAAAAGGAGAGTCTAAGGATCTAAATTGTAGTGTTGATCAATGCGTATCGTCGTCGAATTATTTATAATGAGTTTTTAACATCATTTCTCATATCCAATTCATGTTTAAAAATTCACTACTCTCAATACGGTGTATCGAATTAGTGTTTGAGAGTATGGATATATTCAGAAGCACTACCGAGTACATATGACCTAATTCTATGTCATTCTAAGCTCTTTAGATCCATCAGTTACTTTTGGACAAAATCGACTGATGGACCTAAAGAGCTTGAAATGATATGAAATCAGGTCCTATGTACACATGCAATACTCTTGAATGTGTTGGATTTCTCTATGCACGTTTTAAAATTTTATTTTGATAAACAAGCAATGAAAGCATAATAATCTAAATTATTATAACACACATATCAAAAATCACACAAGAATACACACGCGTGCAGACATAATCATAGAAAAGATGATATTAATAAATTATACTTGTTTGATGACGTGAAGCGAAAACGACATCAACTAGCAATCTTTAAAAAATTACCTCTACTCGTATCCATGCTGAGATCTCCATGAGACAACTTCATTAAGTCACGTGTCATATCTCCATTTCGATACTTGTCGAAGGAAGGAGACTAAGCAATCTAAGAGAGAACCCATGATTCGATTCGGTATCCGACGGTTTAAAACAACCCAACAATATGAAATGAATTGAACGAAGACGATGAAGCCATCATTCAAAGGTCAAATGGCTCGCTATCGACGAGAGGCAGCAGGCCTAATAGTGTCAGAGTTCCAATAATAATAATTGCTCACTAGCCGGAACAATAGCCAATGCGTCAGAAGAATACCATGCAGCTGGAACAACACCTTCTGTTCAATGGTTGATCGGCGAGGTAACTCCACCCTGGATGGAGGTGGCTAGCCGGTGGAATAAGGGGAGGTAGGAGGCTTGGACAACGATGGAAGGTTGTCGATTGCAGCTCCTCTTGGATGGCGGCAACACTACTAAGGTGTCGGCGGTGACGACAAGAAGGATGGAGGTGGGTGGCAGCTAGGAGAAGAAGAGAAGAAAAGAAAAATCTAACCCTTAGGTTTTCTATTCTTTAAATCTCTTTTCCATAGATATCTATTTATAGATCTCTAATGGGTTTGATTCGCAAATCTAAAATCCGTATCCATTAGCCTAAAATCCAAATCAATAGCCTTAAGTTTTATTCAAGACCAAACCATGTTGGTTCAAAACCAAACCACCTTTTAATTAAAACCAAACTAATTTGATTTATAATTAAATCAAAGAGGGTTCACTTTGTCTTCAAAAGATATAGCTCATCCACGCTTTTGTTCCGATAAAATATCTTCCATATTTGTTCTTTGTCTAGTCCAATCAGACTCAATCTCTCTCGATTTGAAAATTCAATTCTCAAATTCGTTTTATGTCTTTTGGATAATCTTGTAGTGTATATGACTTGATAAATTTCTAATTTATGTTGGTCCTCTATAATTAATCATTAATTATGATTCGATCATGAGTGACACCTAGTAGTACATCATGACTCTAATTAACTGAAAAATCACTGTTGACTCTAGAACCACGTTTGAACCTTTCAATAGTTATAGTTGTTTATGCATGTATTTTTTTCATTTATCTTATACCCGCTTAGTTCAGAACATAGTCTATGTGTGAGTCCCTACTTGACTAACTACGTCAACCTATCCCATGCAGTAGTTCTTTGTCTTGAGAATTTAAATTACTCAAGCATCTATCCAAGAGGATCATCCTCTTGATGTATTTCTGTTTTGGTCAAAGACTTACGACTAACAATCATAACAAGTGATCATAGGGTATACGTTTCCTAATAAAAAGAGTGGAAAATCTTCAGAGTCCTAATTGGGTTATAGTATTTGTAAGTGTTGCTGCCTTTCAGCTTTTGAATCAAGTCTGTTTATGTCTTTCTAGTTCTACATACTTGTCTTGTTTTGAAAGCTGTTTTTGTTACCTGTTCATCACCACCACGCGTTTCATTTTGGTTATGCCGAGCCAACCACTGTTATCATGAAAATCCGACATTTAATAGCGTCTGAATATTGATGAAGTAAAGTTGCATTTTCGTAACGGTCTTTAAGTTAATTCTTTCCCATTGGTCGTCGACTTCCGATTGTCTCTCTTCTCTATCAAGTCTTTGTTCATGAACACACTCTCGAGTCCCTTCATTCACGAGCCCTGAGTCCCTTTGTCCCGAACACCCAAACATCGGGGGCATTACCCTTTTACTTCATATTAGACTCAACCTTTAGTGGTGGCCAATGTAACACAATTACAAACTGTCTTGATAAAAAGAAAAAACTAAAGGGAACTTACATCAAAAGAACTCTGTAAATAACAATAAACATTTAGGTTTCTACTATTATTGTCTTTTTTTTCCAATGCCTAATTAACATCAATTAAAAAAATACTATATGTTGTTTTTCAGATGTACGTAATGGCCAAAATTATTTTCTACGACAATTTGAAGAATTGGAGCAGAAAAACACGCCACAATTAAATCAGAGAGGATAATTTTGAAACAATAGGGAAGGCAAAGTACAACATCTGCAGTAGTTTGATATGCCACAACGTAAAATGTTCATGCCTTATTCATTTCCAGGCCACAGTTATTATTCTCAAACTTCAACTCAAAACTAGTAACATATTGAAATTAATAGTGTCATGCAGAGAAGCGAATTGGTACCCTTCGTTGAATTGGTGTCCTACAAGAAGGACAATCTTTCATTCCCTGCTTTTCATGAAGCTCATTGCATTTTACACACACAACTTGGTGAGCACAAGGAAGGAAAACAACAGACATTTCCTCGGACAGGCACATCACACATTCTCGCTCCCGCTGGAGTTCTTCCATTTCTGTTTCCTGTGAGTCGATGAAATTTGCCAAGATATGGGCATTAACATTTTTCCTTCCATCAGAGAGGCGGGAAGCATAGCTTTTATCTGTTCCCCACTGTAGAGCAGTGAGGTTTGTGGAGTCTTTGACAAGCCTCAACTGTGCAATCTGCTGCTCGAGCTTGCGAATTTCATTTTTGCACCTTTGCAGATCATTTTCAGCTTCAAATCTTAATGCATTTTCCTGCGATTTGGCTGAAGTCTCCAGCTGTTCTCTTTCTTTTCTTTCAGCATTAGCCACTGCAATTGCCGCATTCTTCAACTTCTCTTCTTGTTTCCACCTGGCCTGCAAGTTGTTGCCATCAGGCAAAAAAATAAACAAACTTTTACTTAAACAAACTTAAACAAAGAATCTCTCATGTTTAATAACAGATTCAAAGTTCTGAAGGGTTATACTATCCTCTTTTCGTCTTTTGTTGCCACAACATATTCAATTTGACCTGCAATATATCCAACAATAATTCCTCCCAATTTAAAATTCAGTTTAACAATAATTTTGTGTATGTTCATTTACTCTTGTTAGTCTCAAAAAAATGTCAACAGATATTTTATGACATGCAGTCAAATATACCATTGGCCATATTGAAACATTTATCATTATCGTTAAGACGTGTTTGTCCTAATCATTTGGGGTCGGCTACATGAAGTTAATATCCTCCATTGAACTCTATGGAAGCCTATACACTAGCAATATTTGAGTTGATTAATCATATTTTATTCCATTGACTAATGTCGTTTCAAACTTTGTGTTATGTCTTACACCTTCCACCCTAATCCATGTACGTTCTAGTGGTCTTAGGACATATACATACCATCTTAATCTATTTTATCTCAATTTATACTCAATTGGAGCTACACTAGTACTCTTGGATATTAGTATTTTTTTTTTTAAATGATCTTTGCTAGTAACTCAACTGATTCATCTTAGCATTCTTGTTTCTATTACATTATCCTTTTATGTGTTCAGGCAAAAGCTTGATTTGGGAGTAGTATGATCACTTTGACCAGAAAGAGAGAGGCTGGAAGTAACTAACTAATCCTGCCTAGATTAATCAAATGACTAGATTTGATTGTAAATGAGTTGATAATCTTTAGCCTTTGCTGTTAGAATCATAAGATCCAAATTCCTATAAAACAATATGTTACGGTTCACATGTAAAAACAGTCTGGTTCTTATATAGAACAGGAATCTAAGAGAAGCATGATGATTTTAGTACAATTCAACATGATTGGATACAGAAATCTTATTTTATATCATTGGATATGAATCTTTACACAGTCCACTCCTCCAACATCAACTACTTTGGCTAAGAACCCAAACATCTCAGAAATAGAAACAAAGGTAGAAATTTATCAAATGAAGCACTCCTTCACAAACATCAAGAGTCCATTAGTGAAAAGGGCCTGGGGAAAGCTTGAACCCCCAACATCAACTACTCCGATAGAAGTGCAACACAATCTGATAATCCTATTCCTTCTGAATTAGATAGTCTGACTCCAATTGAAAAAACAATTGTTGAGTCAGATAGTTTGACTCTATATAAAAGCAAATTAACTTCTATTTTGAGTCATTTTAAGGAAACAAAGATCAATGGAAAGGATAAGTCCATTTCCAATTATTGTAGTGCTAAATTATTTGGGGATATTCATCATGGTGTAAAACCTTTGCATGAGATGCCCAAAGAGAAAAAACTAAGGCAGTAAGTTCTTCAAGTAAATTTTATGAAGGATAAATCTAAACACTATTTTTTGATGCAATCATGCTCTAAGTGATCCGATGTGAACTTGAGTTTTGATGTTTAGGTAAAAAGGTATAAGTTGGACCTTGCATGTGTATTTGATATGTGTGTTTGAGTATACTTGATATGTGTTTGAATGTATCAGGAGTTGTAGGAACACACAAGAAGCTTGTAGAGCTTGTGGCTTGACATGGTCAAGATGCTTCCAATGAGATCGGAGAGGCATGGTATGCCACATTCGAGGACCACTGAAGTGGTGTTGAAGCAACTCTAGAGCAATGACCTAGCGTGGACTGAGGGACTACAAGATGAGTAATGAGACAGCAAAAGGGATAACCAATGGAGGCGGATTACATAGGTGAAGAGGTGAGTGGAGGAGCAAAAGGCTTGTACGCATCCGAGGGATTGAGTAACCTACAGGAAATGTCTGAGGATAAAGTTAAATTGTAAAGGGTAAGACTCTAGTCACTTAAGTGTTGAGTGACCTATATCCAAAGGGACGAAGAGTAGAACTCAACATAGATAGACTCTACCTTAAAAGTGGTCATGGTTGGGTACCAATTGACACATTGAAGATCAGCCGAGTGGTGGCTGAGAATCCCAATACCCTAAAGTATTTCAAGGTTTGTAGTTTAAGCTATCAGCTAATGATGGATCTCAATTGACTAGTGAAGAAATCAATTGAGGTAATCGACTAAGTCCAAGAAGACAGCAAATAGAATGATTTTGTTCGTGACTGAGTTGAATAGGCAATGGATTGTTCCTTTTTGCTAAGCAACTTCCCTTCTTCTAAACACAATAACATTGTTGCCAAGGCCACCAGCAAGCAGCAACCTAACATCAATAGCTCATGTGAGCCACTACTTCTCTAACAATGTTCCTCTTGTGCTAACAAGAGTCAATTATGACCATTGTTAGATTGTGTGCCAATGTGATCAATGTGGTCAATACCCACTTCCAACAATGTTAGTGTTCTATAAGGCAAATATATACATCACAAATTAAAGAACACAATAAAAAAACTAAAAAAACACAAACTAAAGAAAGTATGTCAGTGATTTAACATGGTTCGGAAGCCTCTAGGCTCTTCCATAGTTGTTAGTTAGATCACTCATGAAAACCTCTATATTTTCTCCATCTTTGCAGCACCAAAGGTGGAGAAACCTCTCTTACAGATAGCAATTACATGGTATAAAACTGATAAAAAATAACAATGGAGCTCTTAATCTGGTAGAAGAATAGCATTTTTTGACTTGATTGTCCTTTCTTCATGTAGCCCCTCAAGCTTTTTTGGTAGCCTTCTCTTCGGATCATGCTAATGTGACAACCATCAATCGATTGATCCATAGTATCTTATCCAAATCTTGTTGTTAAGGCTTCCATCTTTGGTTGCATTTGAATCAATTACTATAATCGACCAAACCTACTATACTAATCGATGCTCAATCAGCTATGCCAGTCTACCAAAAAACTTTTTTGTTCCTAACCAAACAAACCTTAGTCAACTAGGTGAGTCAACTAGCAAATATTTTATTCGTTTGCCAAAGCTATGAAATCATCAATTGTTTAGAACATAACCATCAGTCGTTGATTGATCACTCTATAATACCCCAAACATACCCAACTTGGGGTATTAAACCATCAATCAATTAATACCCAATTACTAATTGATTAGGTAAACCACAAACCCTAAATACTTGGGCCATTGACTATCTCAATTGCCAATCAATTAATACACAACTAGCAGTCCACTAATCCAACTACAAAATCCCGAAACACTTGGGGTATGTTTCCTTAGTCACCCGTCAATTGGATCCCATCATCAATTAACTAGTTCCTCTTACTTCGACCACATCTATGGTCGAGTCCACCTAAATTGTCATCTACCCGCGTCCTTTATGTTCAAGTCACTCCACTTACATCTCTGGTGGAGTTTCTTTAAGCATTGAAGTCTTCTCCCATCAAACTATCTCTGGTGGAGTTTCTTTAAGCATTGAAGTCTTCTCCCATCAAGCTACGTCCCTTACATGCTCCAAGCACTAGGCTTCTCATGTCATCCTTAAGTCTTTGTTTATGTAGTTCACCTCCTCAACTTGCCATACTATGATATTCGTCATGCAATCCCTAGGATGCTCACTCCATCCCTTTCCAATCTCCACCTTAAACCATCGAGCTAATAAACACCTTGATCACACCAACTCAACCTATATAGATCTTAACACACAAGTTAGATATAACACCCAACCTAACTTAAATTCTTTGCCCAACTCATCAAAACTCTTAATTGCCTAATTGCAAAGGCGATAAGAGTTCCAACAACCATGAGCCCACTTGCCACTTGCCACTCAAATACTTGTCATAAGTCCCTCTAGCAACAATAACAATGCCACCTGTGACCTAATCAAGGATCACAGACACTTGGTATCCTTGCCACACCCACCTCAATTATGTCGCTGCATCCTACACATTGCCTCTGCTCCTTGTACACTGCTGTTGCACCCCACACATAGCTACATGCATCATGCATCCACACGTCCCAGCTAAGAGTCAATGTCTCCACCCTTTTGTTCCTCGTCACTTTCCTCAAAACCAAACCCCTAATTGGGATCCGATTTAATTAAATGTATGGTTTTAAAAAATCAAGAATCTTTTACAATACAAACCACTAATTCTAAAAAATATCTTTACCCTCTTGGATCTTATCCAAGGGCCATATTTTGACTCACGAAGGAGCTTTGAAGCTAACTTGCTCAAGGACCACATGGTGTAATTTCAAAGTGGAAAGGCTGGTATTTACTCTATATACTTGTTCTTTCATTGAAAATTCTCTTTTGTTTAATTTAGTTGATTTAGTTAATTTTTGTGCATTATGTGTTTGCTCTCATATTATCTATTTTTATTTGTTCCATTATTATTTTTATTAACTTAGTTTTCTCTATATTTCCTGTGTTAGTTAATAATCTTCATTACATGTCAAGACCTTGCATAGCTATGATGAGAAACTCTACCATTAGACAGGTACACACCTAGTAATAGAAGATGAGCTTAAGACCCCCTCGAACAATTTAAAGGTAATGCTACTAACAAAATCGAGGACAAGAGCCCCAAGCTTGTAGATCCTACATCCCATCTAGTTGCACGACCATTCACCTAAGCATCATTAGCAACAAGAGAATTATCCTGCTCTCCTCTTGATGAGGACCACTTGTCATACACCCATGTTTGACCTAGGCTAGTAGTCAAATTAGTAATCGGGTGATAGATTTGCAACAATGTTTGACCTAGGCTAGAAATACCTATTTAGTCAAATTTGAAGCTTCTAATTTCATTGGCTGATTAAACCCAAATAGACTACTCAATTGGGTCACTGAGATAAAAGATTAATTTGGTTGTTATATTATGACCCCAACTAAATGAGTGTGATTTGCAAAAATCACCCGAAGGTTCAACAAAAAAAAATATTAACAAAGTGCCCGAGATCAATATATCGTGAATCCATCACACACTAGTAGAAAAAGTGGATATTGAATAAGTATGCTCCAACAAACTTCAAAAATCAATGATAGACAATGTAAATCCACTAAAAACAATTGAATATAAGAGTAGTTGAATACCTAAGCAAATTTGATAAGCTACACATGGTGTATCCCTAAATTAGAAGCAAGAAAACCAATATACTTCATTAATGGGCTTAGGCTTGAAATCTAACAAGTTGTTTGCCCTTACCTCAATAGAAGAGACTTACTGTAAGGTTGAAGAGATTGAAAACTTTATAACAACCTACCTTCGATCATCAAGCCCCTTAACGCTTTGTTTGGGAGGAGGTGAGGGACGGGGAAGAAAGGGTAAATAAGGGGAAAGAAACTTTAAACCTTGTTTGGAAAGGAGTGAGGGAAGAGGAGGGAAGGATAAGTTTTAACCTTCCTTACCCATGAAAAGGGAGATTTTCTTACACTCCAATTTGGAGTGTATGGAAAGGGAAGACAATTCTAAATATTTTTTGTTCCAATTTTACTCCTGTTTTAAAATATTAATTCCCAAATAACTTATTTAATTTATTTAACCTAAATTTTTGAAATTTCTCTCGCTGAGCACGATCTTTTTGCTCCTTTCTTCTTCATCGAAATCTTTGCTTGTTATTAGGTAACTATAAATTTTTTTCCTTGTTCAGTAAATCCGTAGGCTAATCATCCTCTAGTTGCGAATATATCCGTCGCTTCAAATCACTATCACATGTTGCAATAATATAACATTTATGATGTTTCATGGAAAACATGTAAAACAAAAAAAAAATCAGTAGACTAATACCTTCTCAAAGTGATGTGCCAAAGCTCGTATGTTGAACACGTAGTTCACTTAAAATATATAAATTAAATTTATGAATATAATCTATTAGTTCATCTAATAGAATAATGAATGATACGATGAACTCTTCTATAAAAGAATTAATTTTTTATTTTAAAAGTAATTAATTTGTATTTATAAAAATAAATATTAATATTATAAAAAAATAAAATCATTGTCTAATTTAAAAAGTGAGGATATTTTTATAATTTTATATATTTAACCTTCATTCTCTTTCCATTCTTCCCAAACAAAATAACACATATTTCATTAATGAATCTTCCCTTTCTCCCAAACGAGGAAAACATAAATACTTTATATCCCCTCCCTTTCCCTCCCTTCCTTTCTCTTCCCCTTCCATTAATGAACCTTCTCCTCGCCCTATCCAAACAGAGGGTAACTTGCATCGCTCTTCGAGAATTTATAGGGTGCCACAACAAGAAAACCTCGTTGGCTTGACTCGCCCTAAAATTGTCATCCAACAAGTGAAGACTATAATAGAGGCCCCTAAGAGGCTAGAGAACCCTAACTCCAACATTCAATGTTACAATTGTCATGGCAAAGGCCACGACATCAAAGTGCCCTTGTAGAATCATGGCCTTAGAACCTAAAGGCAACTATAAGGATGATGTAACATACTTTAGAAAGAGGTCGAACCTTTTGACAAACACCAAGAGACTAGAGGCACGAAAGAGACTATAGGACTCAACATAATGAATTATATCCTATCCCCTACACATCAATTCATGGAAATGCACTTACACCATCAATATATAATTTTCATACAGACCCCTTTAGGCCACACCTTAACCACACTCAACCCCTATAATATGTTATGAGTAAATCAAACTATCCTTCTATTTCTAGAGAGGTGTTCGGTTTCCATTGAGAGATTCATATAAGGTTTAAAATTTTGAGACGTGTAAGAGTTTCAATTTATGACCAAAACGATATGATTTCGGTACCGTAGAGTGTCGTGCCGATACAATTTCAATAATTTTTAAAATATAAAATATATTAATTAAAAAATAAAATCGTCGATGTCGGTCTCATGCTCGGATAAAAAGGTCGAAAGTTGCATAGGTTGTAAGCCAGTGTTAAACATAAGTGAATGTTCTGTAAATGGATTTTTCAAACTATTATGTTATGCTAGGTTGTTCCCAAGAAGGAACACGTTGTAAGATCCAATTGCAATGTCTCAGCAATGATTGCTAATCTCCATGTGAACTTGGGTGTAATGTTAAATATGCAAAAGTTCTGACACTATAAGTTGGATAAGAACAAACATTATAAGAATACTGATTGTGTTAGATTTAGAATATGAAATATAAGAACACTCACTAATAGTAGATATGATGATTAGGAGAAAATTTAACATTTTGTATACAAGAGATAAAATGAGTAGGAGAGAAAACAAAGATGAAAGAAAACTCGGATTTTAAGTTATGGTACACAAAAAAGAATAAAGACCAACAGGACCTTTTACCCCTTCTCACTTATTGTTGAGACCATTCGCAGTCAAGCGTTTGGTGTCGCCCCCTTATAGATAATCGGTAGTTGTACCATTTCCGATTGAGCCCCATGGTGACCGAGTTAGATCACCCCATAGGTATCCCACGTGTCCGCCCTCAAGGTTTTTAATTATTTATCGTTTTGGGTGTTAGGCATCCTTCTCCCATTTGTCTTCCTCTTCTCTCCCCTTTTCCTTCTCTTCTTCTTTGTCTTTCTACTAGCTTCGTGTGATCCATGCAAGCGATATGATCATCTAAGCGATCATGGCAAGAATGCCCCCAAGAGGAAGAGGGGGCATCGAAAGAGCCAAGCGAATCACCACTCGTCAATGCTCCAATTGAATCCCCGTTGCCCACCTCTTCGCATGGAGCAACTCCTCTGCTGCACTCCGAACGACCCCACAGACTTGCATGTAGACTCGACAGAAGTCCGCCCGCATAACTCGGGATGTTACCGTTAATCATCAAACTATTGCTTCTTCTGTGACCGACTCCGTGAGCTAGCAGCCTGCCAATCCTCAGGAAACTACTTCTCGAGGACCTGGCTCGGCTCCGAGAAAACCCTCCGATGGTCCTAGAGGGAATGGGTCATCCCCCATTGTCATTTATATCAATGACACGTCGGGCGCTTATGTCAAGGACGCTCAGGTAGAGAACATCCTTGAGGCCTCAGATCTAGAGGTGGCCGCCCCTGTGTTGGTGGAGGGAACTCCCAAATGCCCAAAGTGGTTTCCCCTGAGAGCAATGTCGCACCCAATTCGGTGGCAATCGCTCTGCCTGAAGAGGGGTGGTTCCTACCACCACCCTGTCATTTATGATGTGTAAAAAATCCACCTCCCTACTAGACATTGCTGACAAAGTCTCCCACACACGCATTAGCCAACCTGTGTGGAGTAATACACATTAGAGGGTCCCATATGCATCCAACAAAACCCCTCCGACGCTTAAGTTAGCTCCAACATAAATGCTCATTTGAAAGCTCAAGAGAAGACAAAGAATCAGAGTTCCAAGGAAAAGATCCTTTTACCTTTGTATAGTTTAGCTTTTATGCATCCGCCTCTAAGTTATGTCAATAATGCGATCCTGGAGTATGAACATCTGTTGAAGGGGTGTGTCCGCAGATGGGATGGTATGGGGCAAGTCATCCCCTACCATGGCTTACTCTTGCAACAACCTTCCCTATTTATGGTTTGTCTACCTTGACCATGCTCCTGCCACAATCTTCTCTACTTATGGTTTGCCTGCCTTGACCACTATATGCGGTGATAAATCTTTGTCAAAGGAACTGACCCCATCATGGGTCAACTGCCAGGTGCATACTAGGCCAGATGCTCTATTTGACCTCATGAGCGAGATAGAGCTTGGTCAAGAGACCAAGGAACCATGCTACATGCTTGAGAGTATATGAAGGAGTAGAGTACGAGATTGTCCGAGGGGGGATGCTTGAGCTAGAACTGTGATATTCAGGCTGCCAAGTGGTTAGCCATGTGTGCTTACACTTGCCTATGTGGTCGAGGTTATTACCCCCGAGTATTGGTGTTGTGTGTGTGTATGTGCATAATCTTACGTTGTTGTTCTACCAAGTTATGTTATTCCCTTTGTATTCTTATACCTTTGATAATGTTGTTGGTGTTTGATGATTTAAATGCATAAAAGATCTTATGATGTATATTCATGCATTTATACAGCAATAATATATTATACCTTATATCAAATTAAAGTTTAATGTCTTATATTTAGCATGTAGCATTGATGTTTATATATTTTTTGCTTTTGGGTGAACAAAATGATGAAGGTGTTCATTACTAGTAGAATTGATACATATCATCAATATATGAGAAAGTAATTAGACTCATTGTTGTAGGTCAGGACATGGTGATTATTATCTAAAATAACACCAAATAATCTATTTGCAGATGAGACCTCTAGTGGATGATCATTGCGAATGAAACCATTAATGGATATAGATTTTATCATAGATGAGTCCTTGGATCCATTAGGATGATTTTAGATCATATAACATTTTATATCAGTCTTTTCACCTAAACCATGCGTTAATCAACCGATGAGTGTAATATATTAAACGTAGCCAACTGAGTCTACTTTCAGTATTCATGTGTTTCAGTGCACACCGACTACCACTCTCTCCTATAGAAATAAATAGTGCAGGGGCCACTACTTAAGTTGATCCAAATATACTTACAAATTCGTGAACTACAATTAATAGATCTTATGCAAAAAGTGGTGTGATCTTATGAAATCTATAGCTTGTATTTGTAGAACTTTTATAATGTCATTGTATTGCTTGTTTTTGCAATATGCGTATGTTTAGTAGTTTATAGTTGTAAATATGATGGGTGATACATGCAAATTTTGCCTAGACTTATTTCACTATGTACATTGATGTTTATTATGCATTATTACAAATATTGTTGATGTTGAGCATTATTTTCATGTTGCCCTTTATGTTTGCTTTGCATATTTGTGCTTTCCTATGTTGCCTCTAGTTTCAAATTGTCTTTTGAGATAGTTGCAATTGTTAATCATGGTTGATTGTTGCTCCTAAATCAAGGTATAGATTCCTTGCTTGACATAACTTACATCAAAGTGCTCTAACATATGAATTCAAAATTTGTGAAAAAAAATAGCCTTAAACCCCCATACACAAGGTTTAAGACTCAATGCTAATTAGAAATTCATCAAGTAAAAAGTGAAAAACAATAAAATAATAAATAGACTAAGTTTAATTAGACCTGTGTTTGGTAAATAATGTAATGTATACATCAAGTGTGCAGAACTTCGAACAATGCACATAGAAGTTTATGTCATTTGGTGACTAGCTATGATTGAGTAGGTCTATTAGATAACTAGACACGATCAAGTTGGTTGGTTTAGTTTTGAAAACTCGAAGGCCTAACAAGGAAGTGGACTCCGAAGGCCAATGGAGAAGGATAACATGTACAACAAGCTCATCAAACTTGGTACATCTAAGATACTAGAAGCCTAACACAAAGTATAATCTAAAGCGGCCTGATGCAAGGTGGACGCATATACAAGGGGAGAAGGGTTGCACATGGAACAAGCTCATAGATCTTGATGCATTTGAGGAATTGAAGGCTTAACACAAGGTGGACTGAAGGGTAATCAGGAACATCAACAAGGTTGAAGACATAGAAGCATAAAATTTTGAGAGAGTACAACTGATGAGTACTCTCTTGCTTTTACTTCCAGACAGCGTCATCAAAGATGATATGTTTAACTAGGTAGGGATAGACTACCTAGTGGCTTGTGTTAAGCATTTAACTGAGAGATAATAGGTCACATGATATAATCTACAACTCAACTCAATCTTAAGACTTTTAAATTGGGAATCAATTGGACTATTCCAATTGGACCAATTTATCCAATTGGGGAGTCAAGTGAAGAAGAGGTTTCTATGAATAAAATTTTATTCGAGCAACAATCGACTCGATATTGATTTGAATTGACTAGAGACTTGAGTAGTGATTTAGACTAGACAGAATTTTAAGCTAATTGCCAATATAGTTGTTGGTTACTCAATAGTCACTTGTGCTCGTGCAGTTAATTGAAGCTTATTCCAATCAATTATAGTTTACTCAAGTTGATTAGAGTTTATTCCAATCGACTGAAAGCAGACAAAATATGTTGGTTAGAGCAACATCTATATAAGCCTTGAAAGTTTTTTAGCTTACAAAGTGCACGAAAATATTATATTCTTCAATGACCAGGTGCTCAAATGTTAAAGCTCTCCTAGGGCTTTCAATGCAGGTTGAAGGCTTTAATAAACAAGTCCAAATCCTTGTTAATCATCTTCGATTGAACTTTGCATTTCATTTCTATTTGAGAGGAGAGTACCATTGTAATCCTAAAGGTTTAGATTGTAAAAGGCTTGCTCCATCGCCTCTTGTTAAAAAGTTGAATTTAGTGAATTTACAAGACTAACTCATCAGACAAACTCAATAGGTCGTGCAGTAAGAGTGACGTAAAATAGTCATGTTAGCATTGTGTTTCATATTCTTATTATTTCTACAGCATTTAAATACTCCATCGCCTCTTGTTAAAAAGTTAAATTTAGTGAATTTATAAGACTAACTCATCGAACAAACTCAATAGGTCGTGGAGTAAGAGTGAAGGGTCTAAACTATGTAAAATAGTCATGTTAACATTGTGTTTCATATTCTTATTATTTCCACAGCATTTAAATACTTGATATGGCAACTGAACTCACACACAAGCACCCCACACAAAATTAACATTTATTTATCTTTGTCTTGCAAGAAATAGTTTTTTAGGATTTCAGCTATTCACCCCTCCCTCTTTAGTCAGTTGCACGCTGCCATCACTCAAAAAGTATACCAAAATAATAACCTAAACACAGCCTTAACTTCAGGACAAGATTTGTTTGCATTGTAAATCTCTAGTAGAAACTAGATACTATTGGAATTTGTTTCAGTGCAATCTATGCACTTGGCCACATGAAATGTTCATGAGATACTATGGAATTGTGAAAAGAAGTTACCTCTGATTGGTTGCGGAGCTCCTCAACCTGTTCCAGTTGCTGTTGCAGCTGAAACAGTTGATGTTTTTCGGTCGCAAGCTCCTCCTAAACAATACTTTTTGTTTCTCCCATGACTGAAAAATTTTCAGTGCTTTCATTTCCCTTCTTGAAGATTCTTGACAATTGGTTGCTGATTGTGCAGCATGCAACTTTGCCTCCTCCATTTCCAATCTTAGTTGAGAGTTTTCATATTTGAGTCTGTGGGCAGCAGCATTAGCCCTTTCAACCTGGGTACTGGCTTTGGATATTGCAAGTTCCATCTCAGCAAGCTTCTTCTTGGTATTGTCTTCTAGAGCATACCCTCTCCTTTAAGCCTAGCCACTTCTTCTCTTTCCTGTCGCAGGGATTGAAGTTCAGCTTTATCCTTGCTCAACCTTCGAGCAGCCTGCATCACCTTCTGCTGGGCCCAATCAGTCCAGTCTTGCAACTGTGCCTGGAGTTCCTGCATTAGCGGAACCAATATAAGCAACATTTCATCCTTTTTATCCTCTGGAACCAAGTCTCTGCATGTCATACTTGAACCGATTAAACTATGATCACTGCAATTTGTGGCCTCAGCATTAGACTCTGGTGCAATACTAAGGCAAGTGTTATTCGCAGATGGAAGTGACAAGGTAAGTCCAGTTGGTTGACAGTTGTGTCTTTCAGTGCATGTTAGATTAGAAGGGTTTCCTTGAGAATATGAAAGATTATGTTTATCATCTGTCAATGATTTTTCTGTTTCTGGTATTTTTGCTATTTTCAGTGAGGAGCTCTTTAAATTTATTCTTGAAGAATCCGAAATTGTTTTTAATTTCCTATCAAAGATTAAGCTCCCTAAGCCACTTTGCTTGCATGCTCTAGAAACTGCTTTAGATCCCAATGCTCGAAAGCTTTTCTCAGAGTGAATTGACTTCTGTCGTAGAACATATTCTCTTTTCAAACTACTTGGATGAGCCTTTCTATTGCTAATTGACAATGATTCTTCAACATGAGTGGATAGTGAAATTAAGCTTTCCTTTAAGGGTTTAGGTTTTGAAATTGTGCCATCCTCATTTGAGTCAGAGAACTTTCCTGTTGGAACAGTAGATATCGCAGCCACCTTTGGAATTTCTAATTTCTGGATGCTCTTTGAAGGAGGTATTATATCATGCAACTTCTGAGATATTTGGACATTTAGTTCAGAGGCTGTGGAAGTAGCATTATTGTCAGAGATTTGAACCTGCTTCCAACTGAGCTATGGTAGAAGCACCAGAGTACTCATTACTTGTGATAGCATTTGATGAATTGCTGTCCATGGCACAAGCATGAGAAATATTTGCATCAGACATCAGCAAGCGCCACATTGCATCACCTGTACTGAAAAATGGTCGTACTTCCCTCAGCACACTAACCATATCAGCTAACACACTCTTCTCCAAATGTCTTAGGTCTTCTGCAATATTCTCTCTAGGGGAGGAATCCAATTCTTGGCTACTCTTTAAAAGTGCCAATGCATTATCCACAACATTAGAAACAGTATCTTTGTACCCATAGCAAAGCCCTGACCTCAATACAGCATTAGTTGCAACTTCCTCTGTGTGCCCATGGAAAGTAATCATCTTGATTGCAGCCCTAAAGACTGTATCCAAGTTATTCAACAAGATCTCCTCAAGCTGGGACTCTGTGAGGCAGTTCCAATCAACATCTTGGAAGTCATCCACATCGAGCCCCTCCTTGGGCCCAAACATTTGAGTCCTACACATGTCACAGATGCCGGCATGATGGTCAAGGTCGGAAAGCTCTGCAGGTTTCTCTACAGGGAACACATCATAATTGCATAAATTATTTTGCAATGCATCCCCAAGTACGCTCGGGTCAGCCATGGGTGGTTCTGCCTGGAATTTTCTCTTGTTCCTGCTCCCTGTCTCTTGTATAGCAATAGATGAGTCCACAGGGC
>NC_133872.1:9692423-9701138 GCF_044706935.1 Curcuma longa | reverse complement strand
GCTTGTTATGGATTATTACATGTGTATGTATTCAGGGAAAGTCAATTGTTACAGGGGAGATGCTGCCGAAATTTCTCGGAAAGCCGTCTCCCGGGGCGTAACATAGATAATCGGTAGTTGTACCATTTCCGATTGAGCCCCATGGTGACCGAGTTAGATCACCCCATAGGTATCCCACGTGTCCGTCCTCAAGGTTTTTAATTATTTATCGTTTTGGGTGTTAGGCATCCTTCTCCCATTTGTCTTCCTCTTCTCTCCCCTTTTCCTTCTCTTCTTCTTTGTCTTTCTACTAGCTTCGTGTGATCCATGCAAGCGATATGATCATCTAAGCGATCATGGCAAGAATGCCCCCAAGAGGAAGAGGGGCATCGAAAGAGCCAAGCGAATCACCACTCGTCAATGCTCCATTTGAATCCCCGTTGCCCACCTCTTCGCATGGAGCAACTCCTCTGCTGCACTCCGAACGACCCCACAGACTTGCATGTAGACTCGACAGAAGTCCGCCCGCATAACTCGGGATGCTACCGTTAATCATCGAACTATTGCTTCTTCTATGACCGACTCCGTGAGCTAGCAGCCTGCCAATCCTCAGGAAACTACTTCTCGAGGACCTGGCTCGGCTCCGAGAAAACCCTCTGATGGTCCTAGAGGGAATGGGTCATCCCCCATCGTCATTTATATCAATGACACGCCGGGCGCTTATGTCAAGGACACTCAGGTAGAGAACATCCTTGAGGCCTCAGATCTAGAGGTGGCCGCCCCTGTGTTGGTGGAGGGAACTCCCAAATGCCCAAAGTGGTTTCCCCTGAGAGCAATGTCGCACCCAATTCGGTGGCAATCGCTCTGCCTGAAGAGGGGTGGTTCCTACCACCACCCTGTCTCATATAGAAGATCCCGAGGAACCCTTCTCCGTAGGATGATGAGTTGAGTTTCCCTGCTGGAGTCCATCACCTATGGATTCAATCAGGTAAACCTCCTCATCATTTGACTTTTACCCTTTCATTTCCTAACTTGTGTTGTGTTTCTGGGCAAGCTCTATCCGGACACCAGGAGTTAGTGACTTGATGTCGGTCTTCAAAGCAGTAGCCAACTCCTCCACACCTAAGAGTCCACATTGGAGGTTTCGATGGCCATGCTCGAGCAAAAGGTGGAGGGCCTCACCTCCATGCCCTAGAAATGCAACTATCAGGCCAGGTAAGAGAGGTCCAACATTAGATTGAGGTCGCTCTATTCAAGCAACACCAAGCCTGCCTTAAGCTATCGTCCAGTTGGTTCCCACAGACAATGTCATTTATGATGTGTAAAAAATCCACCTCCCTACTAGACATTGCTGACAAAGTCTCCCACACACGCATTAGCCAACCTGTGTAGAGTAATACACATTAGAGGGTCCCATATGCATCCAACAAAACCCCTCCGACGCTTAAGTTAGCTCCAACATAAATGCTCATTTGAAAGCTCAAGAGAAGACAAAGAATCAGAGTTCCAAGGAAAAGATCCTTTTACCTTTGTATAGTTTAGCTTTTATGCATCCGCCTCTAAGTTATGTCAATAATGCGATCCTGGAGTATGAACATCTGTTGAAGGGGTGTGTCCGCAGATGGGATGGTATGGGGCAAGTCATCCCCTACCATGGCCTACTCTTGCAACAACCTTCCCTATTTATGGTTTGTCTACCTTGACCATGCTCCTGCCACAATCTTCTCTACTTATGGTTTGCCTGCCTTGACCACTATATGCGGTGATAAATCTTTGTCAAGGAACTGACCCCATCATGGGTCAACTGCCAGGTGCATACTAGGCCAGATGCTCTATTTGACCTCATGAGCGAGATAGAGCTTGGTCAAGAGACCAAGGAACCATGCTGGACATGCTTGAGAGTATATGAAGGAGTAGAGTACGAGATTGTCCGAGGGGGGATGCTTGAGCTAGAACTGTGATATTCAGGCTGCCAAGTGGTTAGCCATGTGTGCTTACACTTGCCTATGTGGTCGAGGTTATTACCCCCGAGTATTGGTGTTGTGTGTGTGTATGTGCATAATCTTACGTTGTTGTTCTACCAAGTTATGTTATTCCCTTTGTATTCTTATACCTTTGATAATGTTGTTGGTGTTTGATGATTTAAATGCATAAAAGATCTTATGATGTATATTCATGCATTTATACAGCAATAATATATTATACCTTATATCAAATTAAAGTTTAATGTCTTATATTTAGCATGTAGCATTGATGTTTATATATTTTTTGCTTTTGGGTGAACAAAATGATGAAGGTGTTCATTACTAGTAGAATTGATACATATCATCAATATATGAGAAAGTAATTAGACTCATTGTTGTAGGTCAGGACATGGTGATTATTATCTAAAATAACACCAAATAATCTATTTGCAGATGAGACCTCTAGTGGATGATGATTGCGAATGAAACCATTAATGGATATAGATTTTATCATAGATGAGTCCTTGGATCCATTAGGATGATTTTAGATCATATAACATTTTATATCAGTCTTTTCACCTAAACCATGCGTTAATCAACCGATGAGTGTAATATATTAAACGTAGCCAACTGAGTCTACTTTCAGTATTCATGTGTTTCAGTGCACACCGACTACCACTCTCTCCTATAGAAATAAATAGTGCAGGGGCCACTACTTAAGTTGATCCAAATATACTTACAAATTCGTGAACTACAATTAATAGATCTTATGCAAAAAGTGGTGTGATCTTATGAAATCTATAGCCTGTATTTGTAGAACTTTTATAATGTCATTGTATTGCTTGTTTTTGCAATATGCGTATGTTTAGTAGTTTATAGTTGTAAATATGATGGGTGATACATGCAAATTTTGCCTAGACTTATTTCACTATGTACATTGATGTTTATGATGCATTATTACAAATATTGTTGATGTTGAGCATTATTTTCATGTTGCCCTTTATGTTTGCTTTGCATATTTGTGCTTTCCTATGTTGCCTCTAGTTTCAAATTGTCTTTTGAGATAGTTGCAATTGTTAATCATGGTTGATTGTTGCTCCTAAATCAAGGTATAGATTCCTTGCTTGACATAACTTACATCAAAGTGCTCTAACATATGAATTCAAAATTTGTGAAAAAAAATAGCCTTAAACCCCCATACACAAGGTTTAAGACTCAATGCTAATTAGAAATTCATCAAGTGAAAAGTGAAATACAATAAAATAATAAATAGACTAAGTTTAATTAGACCTGTGTTTGGTAAATAATGTAATGTATACATCAAGTGTGCAGAACTTCGAACAATGCACATAGAAGTTTGTCATTTGGTGACTAGCTATGATTGAGTAGGTCTATTAGATAACTAGACACGATCAAGTTGGTTGGTTTAGTTTTGACAAAACTCAAAAGGCCTAACAAGGAAGTGGACTCCAAGGTGAATGGAGAAGGATAACATGTACAACAAGCTCATCAAACTTGGTACATCTAAGATACTAGAAGCCTAACACAAAGTATAATCTAAAGCGGCCTGATGCAAGGTGGACGCATATACAAGGGGAGAAGGGTTGCACATGGAACAAGCTCATAGATCTTGATGCATTTGAGGAATTGAAGGCTTAACACAAGGTAGACTGAAGAGGTAATTAGGAACATCAACAAGGTTGAAGACATAGAAGCATAAAATTTTGAGAAGAGCACAACTGATTAGTACTCTCGTGCTTTTCACTTCCAAATAGCGTCATCAAAGATGATATGTTTTAAAACTAGGTAGGGATAGACTACCTAGTGGCTTGTGTTAAGCATTTAACTGAGAGACAATAGGTCACATGATATAATCTACAACTCAACTCAATCTTAAGACTTTTAAATTGGGAATCAATTGGACTATTCCAATTGGACCAATTTATCCAATTGGGGAGTCAAGTGAAGAAGAGGTTTCTATGAATAAAATTTTATTCGAGCAACAATCGACTCGATATTGATTTGAATTGACTAGAGACTTGAGTAGTGATTTAGACTAGACAGAATTTTAAGCTAATTGCCAATATAGTTTTTAGCTTACAAAGTGCACGAAAATATTATATTCTTCAATGACCAGGTGCTCAAATGTTAAAGCTCTCCTAGGGCTTTCAATGCAGGTTGAAGGCTTTAATAAACAAGTCCAAATCCTTGTTAATCATCTTCGCTTGAACTTTGCATTTCATTTCTATTTGAGAGGAGAGTACCATTGTAATCCTAAAGGTTTAGATTGTAAAAGGCTTGCTCCATCGCCTCTTGTTAAAAAGTTGAATTTAGTGAATTTACAAGACTAACTCATCAGACAAACTCAATAGGTCGTGGAGTAAGAGTGACGTAAAATAGTCATGTTAGCATTGTGTTTCATATTCTTATTATTTCTACAGCATTTAAATACTCCATCGCCTCTTGTTAAAAAGTTAAATTTAGTGAATTTATAAGACTAACTCATCGAACAAACTCAATAGGTCGTGGAGTAAGAGTGAAGGGTCTAAACTATGTAAAATAGTCATGTTAACATTGTGTTTCATATTCTTATTATTTCCACAGCATTTAAATACTTGATATGGCAACTGAACTCACACACAAGCACCCCACACAAAATTAACATTTATTTATCTTTGTCTTGCAAGAAATAGTTTTTTAGGATTTCAGCTATTCACCCCTCCCTCTTTAGTCAGTTGCACGCTGCCATCACTCAAAAAGTATACCAAAATAATAACCTAAACACAGCCTTAACTTTTTGAGCAAGATTTGTTTGCATTGTAAATCTCTAGTAGAAACTAGATACTATTGGAATTTGTTTCAGTGCAATCTATGCACTTGGCCACATGAAATGTTTCATGAGATACTATGGAATTGTGAAAAGAAGTTACCTCTGATTGGTTGCGGAGCTCCTCAACCTGTTCCAGTTGCTGTTGCAGCTGAAACAGCTGATGTTTTTCTGTTCTGAAGCTCCTCCTGAAACAATACTTTTTGTTTCTCCCATGACTGAAAAATTTTCAGTGCTTTCATTTCCCTTCTTGAAGATTCTTGACAATTGGTTGCTGATTGTGCAGCATGCAACTTTGCCTCCTCCATTTCCAATCTTAGTTGAGAGTTTTCATATTTGAGTCTGTGGGCAGCAGCATTAGCCCTTTCAACCTGGGTACTGGCTTTGGATATTGCAAGTTCCATCTCAGCAAGCTTCTTCTTGGTATTGTCTTCTAGAGCATACCTCTCTCCTTTAAGCCTAGCCACTTCTTCTCTTTCCTGTCGCAGGGATTGAAGTTCAGCTTTATCCTTGCTCAACCTTCGAGCAGCCTGCATCACCTTCTGCTGGGCCCAATCAGTCCAGTCTTGCAACTGTGCCTGGAGTTCCTGCATTAGCGGAACCAATATAAGCAACATTTCATCCTTTTTATCCTCTGGAACCAAGTCTCTGCATGTCATACTTGAACCGATTAAACTATGATCACTGCAATTTGTGGCCTCAGCATTAGACTCTGGTGCAATACTAAGGCAAGTGTTATTCGCAGATGGAAGTGACAAGGTAAGTCCAGTTGGTTGACAGTTGTGTCTTTCAGTGCATGTTAGATTAGAAGGGTTTCCTTGAGAATATGAAAGATTATGTTTATCATCTGTCAATGATTTTTCTGTTTCTGGTATTTTTGCTATTTTCAGTGAGGAGCTCTTTAAATTTATTCTTGAAGAATCCGAAATTGTTTTTAATTTCCTATCAAAGATTAAGCTCCCTAAGCCACTTTGCTTGCATGCTCTAGAAACTGCTTTAGATCCCAATGCTCGAAAGCTTTTCTCAGAGTGAATTGACTTCTGTCGTAGAACATATTCTCTTTTCAAACTACTTGGATGAGCCTTTCTATTGCTAATTGACAATGATTCTTCAACATGAGTGGATAGTGAAATTAAGCTTTCCTTTAAGGGTTTAGGTTTTGAAATTGTGCCATCCTCATTTGAGTCAGAGAACTTTCCTGTTGGAACAGTAGATATCGCAGCCACCTTTGGAATTTCTAATTTCTGGATGCTCTTTGAAGGAGGTATTATATCATGCAACTTCTGAGATATTTGGACATTTAGTTCAGAGGCTGTGGAAGTAGCATTATTGTTAGAGATTGAACCTGCTTCCAACTGAGCTATGGTAGAAGCACCAGAGTACTCATTACTTGTGATAGCATTTGATGAATTGCTGTCCATGGCACAAGCATGAGAAATATTTGCATCAGACATCAGCAAGCGCCACATTGCATCACCTGTACTGAAAAATGGTCGTACTTCCCTCAACACACTAACCATATCAGCTAACACACTCTTCTCCAAATGTCTTAGGTCTTCTGCAATATTCTCTCTAGGGGAGGAATCCAACTCTTGGCTACTCTTTAAAAGTGCTAATGCATTATCCACAACATTAGAAACAGTATCTTTGTACCCATAGCAAAGCCCTGACCTCAATACAGCATTAGTTGCAACTTCCTCTGTGTGCCCATGGAAAGTAATCATCTTGATTGCAGCCCTAAAGACTGTATCCAAGTTATTCAACAAGATCTCCTCAAGCTGGGATTCTGTGAGGCAGCTCCAATCAACATCTTGGAAGTCATCCACATCGAGCCCCTCCTTGGGCCCAAACATTTGAGTCCTACACATGTCACAGATGCCGGCATGATGGTCAAGGTCGGAAAGCTCTGCAGGTTTCTCTACAGGGAACACATCATAATTGCATAAATTATTTTGCAATGCATCCCCAATTACGCTCGGGTCAGCCATAGGTGGTTCTGCCTGGAATTTTCTCTTGTTCCTGCTCCCTGTCTCTTGTATAGCAATAGATGAGTCCACAGGGCTATTACCACTAGCAACCACAGCGGCCATTCCAATTAACTCAATAAATTCTACAAAAAAAAACATATGCAAGTACAAAAACAGTCAAGCAACGAAACTACAAGATGAATAAATGAAACAAAAAAAGTGATGGGTATCATACCTCAGTGATCTTGGCAAAAAGTAGATTATTGTTTTCCTGCATCACAAGGAAAAAAATCGTCACATGGGAAGAAAAGAAAATTCCCCCAATCATGCAAAACTTCATTCATCTACTTAAAACTGTGCCGAAACATCAAATTTCCTAAACAAAACCAAAACAAGGAAAATATAATAGTTAAAACCTGTAAAATCAGTGATATGCATGAAAACCCCACCGATTGAGGGTTCCGATGATCGATTAAAGGGGGGTTACGGCAGAGAAGGCGAAAACGATTACTAGTCGGATAAAGAAGAGGCTCTTGTGCAGGTCTGCAGGGATGGGAGGTGATCGATAGCGGCGAACCTGATTGGAGCCGCAAATCGTGGGGTGGGCAAGAGATCGGGCAGTGATTCGAGGGTGAGGAACACCTTTACTGCTGCCGCTGCTGGCGTGAGACGATGGAAAGAGAGCGCATTCCTTTTTCTTTTATTATGAGCATGTACATATCTATAAATTAATTATATGGAGAAAAAAGATATCAGCCTTATTTATTATTATTATTATTATTATTATTACCAAAGGTTAATTTTTCATTCCAAAAATATTTTCTTAATCATACTAAATCCGGTATTATAATAGTAGCTAAAACGGCTTTAGTATTATTAAAACCGCACCAACGTACATGTAAAAACTACTGCTTCAATAATATTTAAAAATATTAATATCGGTCAAAATTATTAAAAGATGGTCAAAATTACTCAAACGATAATCAAATATTTCACAGAAACACACACTTTGACTTTCAATTTATTGAATCACATATCATTTTTCTATAATTATAATAAAAAATAAAATTTATCATCCTAGTAGTTCTATCAGTCCTATGCAAATTAAAAAGTTGTAGTTGATTACTACTGAGAATGATATTATTTCATCTTCATCGAGATTCGATCCTTATCCACTATAGTAAGTCTGTCCCATAGTAACCAATTCAATGATGTCTTGAGGGCATCGTTTTCCCATAACACCCCATGCAAATTGTAAACTCCTTACTGGCTATCTGGTAAAGCCAAGGCAATGTCCTTCTTCATCGTGATCAACTATAGCTTCTTAATTTACCTCCTCACATATAGTCATGGGCCCACTAGAGATGATGAATTCCACCTTTTTATTAAAGAAGAGAGGGGGTTGTACTGGACTGTAGCTAGCTCAAAATTGTTTTCCCACAGGGCAAGCAGCTCACCTCCAACACACGAACATCGCTTCCTCCTCCATTGCTGACTAGCCTCCGTCTCCTTCTAAGTATGCATTCGGGAGAACCTTCATACCCCTAAGTCATCTGCCGCTATTCTAACCTGTTGTCGTCAATTCCTTTCGGATACTCCTTTCTCCCCTCGGTTTCCAAGGATTATGCATGGATAGTGGTGGTCAATCCATGAAGATGTCATCTTTTTCTAAGTCAGTGATTGTCGCATGGTTTTACTTTGACTTTGTTTGTTTCCGATCAAGTTGTATTACAAAGATGTGCTTTCTTTACACCATATCTAATATTGTTCTATTTCCGACATTTTTTTTCTATTGCTTATTGATTTTGGGAGTCTCATATTATAATAGTAGATATAGTTTCAGTGGTTGATACACTAATATTTGGGTCCTATTGCTTATTGATTTGTTTTCCTTCTTTTGATTTGTTAATTTTTCGAATTTAGGGTTTAGGAATGGAGGAGGGGAGAAGGATATGTCATCAACGCGATCCAAGATGCG
>NC_133872.1:9610049-9692323 GCF_044706935.1 Curcuma longa | reverse complement strand
GTCATTTATGATGTGTAAAAAATCCACCTCCCTACTAGACATTGCTGACAAAGTCTCCCACACACGCATTAGCCAACCTGTGTGGAGTAATACACATTAGAGGGTCCCATATGCATCCAACAAAACCCCTCCGACGCTTAAGTTAGCTCCAACATAAATGCTCATTTGAAAGCTCAAGAGAAGACAAAGAATCAGAGTTCCAAGGAAAAGATCCTTTTACCTTTGTATAGTTTAGCTTTTATGCATCCGCCTCTAAGTTATGTCAATAATGCGATCCTGGAGTATGAACATCTGTTGAAGGGGTGTGTCCGCAGATGGGATGGTATGGGGCAAGTCATCCCCTACCATGGCCTACTCTTGCAACAACCTTCCCTATTTATGGTTTGTCTACCTTGACCATGCTCCTGCCACAATCTTCTCTACTTATGGTTTGCCTGCCTTGACCACTATATGCGGTGATAAATCTTTGTCAAGGAACTGACCCCATCATGGGTCAACTGCCAGGTGCATACTAGGCCAGATGCTCTATTTGACCTCATGAGCGAGATAGAGCTTGGTCAAGAGACCAAGGAACCATGCTCTACATGCTTGAGAGTATATGAAGGAGTAGAGTACGAGATTGTCCGAGGGGGGATGCTTGAGCTAGAACTGTGATATTCAGGCTGCCAAGTGGTTAGCCATGTGTGCTTACACTTGCCTATGTGGTCGAGGTTATTACCCCCGAGTATTGGTGTTGTGTGTGTGTATGTGCATAATCTTACGTTGTTGTTCTACCAAGTTATGTTATTCCCTTTGTATTCTTATACCTTTGATAATGTTGTTGGTGTTTGATGATTTAAATGCATAAAAGATCTTATGATGTATATTCATGCATTTATACAGCAATAATATATTATACCTTATATCAAATTAAAGTTTAATGTCTTATATTTAGCATGTAGCATTGATGTTTATATATTTTTTGCTTTTGGGTGAACAAAATGATGAAGGTGTTCATTACTAGTAGAATTGATACATATCATCAATATATGAGAAAGTAATTAGACTCATTGTTGTAGGTCAGGACATGGTGATTATTATCTAAAATAACACCAAATAATCTATTTGCAGATGAGACCTCTAGTGGATGATGATTGCGAATGAAACCATTAATGGATATAGATTTTATCATAGATGAGTCCTTGGATCCATTAGGATGATTTTCATTGATCTAACATTCTATATCAGTCTTCCACCTAAACCATGCGTTAATCAACCGATGAGTGTAATATATTAAACGTAGCCAACTGAGTCTACTTTCAGTATTCATGTGTTTCAGTGCACACCGACTACCACTCTCTCCTATAGAAATAAATAGTGCAGGGGCCACTACTTAAGTTGATCCAAATATACTTACAAATTCGTGAACTACAATTAATAGATCTTATGCAAAAAGTGGTGTGATCTTATGAAATCTATAGCCTGTATTTGTAGAACTTTTATAATGTCATTGTATTGCTTGTTTTTGCAATATGCGTATGTTTAGTAGTTTATAGTTGTAAATATGATGGGTGATACATGCAAATTTTGCCTAGACTTATTTCACTATGTACATTGATGTTTATGATGCATTATTACAAATATTGTTGATGTTGAGCATTATTTTCATGTTGCCCTTTATGTTTGCTTTGCATATTTGTGCTTTCCTATGTTGCCTCTAGTTTCAAATTGTCTTTTGAGATAGTTGCAATTGTTAATCATGGTTGATTGTTGCTCCTAAATCAAGGTATAGATTCCTTGCTTGACATAACTTACATCAAAGTGCTCTAACATATGAATTCAAAATTTGTGAAAAAAAATAGCCTTAAACCCCCATACACAAGGTTTAAGACTCAATGCTAATTAGAAATTCATCAAGTGAAAAGTGAAATACAATAAAATAATAAATAGACTAAGTTTAATTAGACCTGTGTTTGGTAAATAATGTAATGTATACATCAAGTGTGCAGAACTTCGAACAATGCACATAGAAGTTTATGTCATTTGGTGACTAGCTATGATTGAGTAGGTCTATTAGATAACTAGACACGATCAAGTTGGTTGGTTTAGTTTTGAAAACTCGAAGGCCTAACAAGGAAGTGGACTCCGAAGGCCAATGGAGAAGGATAACATGTACAACAAGCTCATCAAACTTGGTACATCTAAGATACTAGAAGCCTAACACAAAGTATAATCTAAAGCGGCCTGATGCAAGGTGGACGCATATACAAGGGGAGAAGGGTTGCACATGGAACAAGCTCATAGATCTTGATGCATTTGAGGAATTGAAGGCTTAACACAAGGTGGACTGAAGGGTAATCAGGAACATCAACAAGGTTGAAGACATAGAAGCATAAAATTTTGAGAGAGTACAACTGATGAGTACTCTCGGGCTTTTACTTCCAGACAGCGTCATCAAAGATGATATGTTTAACTAGGTAGGGATAGACTACCTAGTGGCTTGTGTTAAGCATTTAACTGAGAGACAATAGGTCACATGATATAATCTACAACTCAACTCAATCTTAAGACTTTTAAATTGGGAATCAATTGGACTATTCCAATTGGACCAATTTATCCAATTGGGGAGTCAAGTGAAGAAGAGGTTTCTATGAATAAAATTTTATTCGAGCAACAATCGGCTCGATATTGATTTGAATCGACTAGAGACTTGAGTAGTGATTTAGACTAGACAGAATTTTAAGCTAATTGCCAATATAGTTGTTGGTTACTCAATAGTCACTTGTGCTCGTGCAGTTAATTGAAGCTTATTCCAATCAATTATAGCTTACTCAAGTTGATTAGAGTTTATTCCAATCGACTGAAAGCAGACAAAATATGTTGGTTAGAGCAACATCTATATAAGCCTTGAAAGTTTTTTAGCTTACAAAGTGCACGAAAATATTATATTCTTCAATGACCAGGTGCTCAAATGTTAAAGCTCTCCTAGGGCTTTCAATGCAGGTTGAAGGCTTTAATAAACAAGTCCAAATCCTTGTTAATCATCTTCGCTTGAACTTTGCATTTCATTTCTATTTGAGAGGAGAGTACCATTGTAATCCTAAAGGTTTAGATTGTAAAAGGCTTGCTCCATCGCCTCTTGTTAAAAAGTTGAATTTAGTGAATTTACAAGACTAACTCATCAGACAAACTCAATAGGTCGTGGAGTAAGAGTGACGTAAAATAGTCATGTTAGCATTGTGTTTCATATTCTTATTATTTCTACAGCATTTAAATACTCCATCGCCTCTTGTTAAAAAGTTAAATTTAGTGAATTTATAAGACTAACTCATCGAACAAACTCAATAGGTCGTGGAGTAAGAGTGAAGGGTCTAAACTATGTAAAATAGTCATGTTAACATTGTGTTTCATATTCTTATTATTTCCACAGCATTTAAATACTTGATATGGCAACTGAACTCACACACAAGCACCCCACACAAAATTAACATTTATTTATCTTTGTCTTGCAAGAAATAGATTTTTAGGATTTCAGCTATTCACCCCTCCCTCTTTAGTCAGTTGCACGCTGCCATCACTCAAAAAGTATACCAAAATAATAACCTAAACACAGCCTTAACTTTTCGAGCAAGATTTGTTTGCATTGTAAATCTCTAGTAGAAACTAGATACTATTGGAATTTGTTTCAGTGCAATCTATGCACTTGGCCACATGAAATGTTTCATGAGATACTATGGAATTGTGAAAAGAAGTTACCTCTGATTGGTTGCGGAGCTCCTCAACCTGTTCCAGTTGCTGTTGCAGCTGAAACAGCTGATGTTTTTCGGTCGCAAGCTCCTCCTGAAACAATACTTTTTGTTTCTCCCATGACTGAAAAATTTTCAGTGCTTTCATTTCCCTTCTTGAAGATTCTTGACAATTGGTTGCTGATTGTGCAGCATGCAACTTTGCCTCCTCCATTTCCAATCTTAGTTGAGAGTTTTCATATTTGAGTCTGTGGGCAGCAGCATTAGCCCTTTCAACCTGGGTACTGGCTTTGGATATTGCAAGTTCCATCTCAGCAAGCTTCTTCTTGGTATTGTCTTCTAGAGCATACCTCTCTCCTTTAAGCCTAGCCACTTCTTCTCTTTCCTGTCGCAGGGATTGAAGTTCAGCTTTATCCTTGCTCAACCTTCGAGCAGCCTGCATCACCTTCTGCTGGGCCCAATCAGTCCAGTCTTGCAACTGCGCCTGGAGTTCCTGCATTAGCGGAACCAATATAAGCAACATTTCATCCTTTTTATCCTCTGGAACCAAGTCTCTGCATGTCATACTTGAACCGATTAAACTATGATCACTGCAATTTGTGGCCTCAGCATTAGACTCTGGTGCAATACTAAGGCAAGTGTTATTCGCAGATGGAAGTGACAAGGTAAGTCCAGTTGGTTGACAGTTGTGTCTTTCAGTGTATGTTAGATTAGAAGGGTTTCCTTGAGAATATGAAAGATTATGTTTATCATCTGTCAATGATTTTTCTGTTTCTGGTATTTTTGCTATTTTCAGTGAGGAGCTCTTTAAATTTATTCTTGAAGAATCCGAAATTGTTTTTAATTTCCTATCAAAGATTAAGCTCCCTAAGCCACTTTGCTTGCATGCTCTAGAAACTGCTTTAGATCCCAATGCTCGAAAGCTTTTCTCAGAGTGAATTGACTTCTGTCGTAGAACATATTCTCTTTTCAAACTACTTGGATGAGCCTTTCTATTGCTAATTGACAATGATTCTTCAACATGAGTGGATAGTGAAATTAAGCTTTCCTTTAAGGGTTTAGGTTTTGAAATTGTGCCATCCTCATTTGAGTCAGAGAACTTTCCTGTTGGAACAGTAGATATCGCAGCCACCTTTGGAATTTCTAATTTCTGGATGCTCTTTGAAGGAGGTATTATATCATGCAACTTCTGAGATATTTGGACATTTAGTTCAGAGGCTGTGGAAGTAGCATTATTGTTAGAGATTGAACCTGCTTCCAACTGAGCTATGGTAGAAGCACCAGAGTACTCATTACTTGTGATAGCATTTGATGAATTGCTGTCCATGGCACAAGCATGAGAAATATTTGCATCAGACATCAGCAAGCGCCACATTGCATCACCTGTACTGAAAAATGGTCGTACTTCCCTCAGCACACTAACCATATCAGCTAACACACTCTTCTCCAAATGTCTTAGGTCTTCTGCAATATTCTCTCTAGGGGAGGAATCCAATTCTTGGCTACTCTTTAAAAGTGCCAATGCATTATCCACAACATTAGAAACAGTATCTTTGTACCCATAGCAAAGCCCTGACCTCAATACAGCATTAGTTGCAACTTCCTCTGTGTGCCCATGGAAAGTAATCATCTTGATTGCAGCCCTAAAGACTGTATCCAAGTTATTCAACAAGATCTCCTCAAGCTGGGATTCTGTGAGGCAGCTCCAATCAACATCTTGGAAGTCATCCACATCGAGCCCCTCCTTGGGCCCAAACATTTGAGTCCTACACATGTCACAGATGCCAGCATGATGGTCAAGGTCGGAAAGCTCTGCAGGTTTCTCTACAGGGAACACATCATAATTGCATAAATTATTTTGCAATGCATCCCCAATTACGCTCGGGTCAGCCATAGGTGGTTCTGCCTGGAATTTTCTCTTGTTCCTGCTCCCTGTCTCTTGTATAGCAATAGATGAGTCCACAGGGCTATTACCACTAGCAACCACAGCAGCCATTCCAATTAACTCAATAAATTCTACAAAAAAAAAATCATATGCAAGTACAAAAACAGTCAAGCAACGAAACTACAAGATGAATAAATGAAACAAAAAAAGTGATGGGTATCATACCTCAGTGATCTTGGCAAAAAGTAGATTATTGTTTTCCTGCATCACAAGGAAAAAAATCGTCACATGGGAAGAAAAGAAAATTCCCCCAATCATGCAAAACTTCATTCATCCACTTAAAACTGTGCCGAAACATCAAATTTCCTAAACAAAACCAAAACAAGGAAAATATAATAGCAAAAACCAGTAAAATCAGTGATATGCATGAAAACCCCACCGATTGAGGGTTCCGATGATCGATTAAAGGGGGGTTACGGCAGAGAAGGCGAAAACGATTACTAGTCGGATAAAGAAGAGGCTCTTGTGCAGGTCTGCAGGGATGGGAGGTGATCGATGGCGGCGCACCTGATTGGAGCCGCAAATCGTGGGGTGTGCAAGAGATCGGGCAGTGGATTCGAGGGTGAGGAACACCTTTACTACTGCCGCTGCTTGCGTGAGACGAATGGAAAGAGAGCGCATTCCTTTTTCTTTTATTATGAGCATGTACATATCTATAAATTAATTATACGGACAAAAAAGATATGACCCTTATTTATTATTATTATTATTATTAAAGGTTAATTTTTCATTCCAAAAATATTTTCTTAATCATACTAAATTCGGTATTATAACAGTAGCTAAGACGGCTTTAGTATTATTAAAACCGCACCAACATACATGTAAAAACTACTGCTTCAATACTATTTAAAAATATTAATATCGGTCAAAATTATTAAAAGATGGTCAAAATTACTCAAACGATAATCAAATATTTCACAGAAACACACACTTTGACTTTCAATTTATTGAATCACACATCATTTTCTTATAATTACAATAAAAAATGAAATTTATAATTCTAACCGTCCTATCAATCCTATGCAAATTAAAAAGTTGTAGTTGATCACTAGTAAAAATGACATTATTATATCTTTATCGAGATTCAATCCTTATCTACCGTAGTAAATCTGTCCCACAATAACAAATTTAATGATGTTTCGAGGGCATCGTTTTCCCATAACACCCTTATGCAAATTGTAAACTCTTTACTGTCTATCTTGGCGAAGCTAAGACAATGCCCTCCTTCATCGTGGTCAACTGTAACTTTTCGATTTACCTCTTTATAGATGGTTGTAGGATTGTTGGAATAGCGAATTCTACTTTTTTACTGAAGAAGAAAAAAAAAGGACAAATGTAGATAGGGGTTGTACTGGACTGTAGCTAGTTCAAAATTTTTTTCTCACGGGGCAAGCAGCTCACCTCCGACACACGAACACCGCTTCCTCCTCCATCGCTGACTAGCCTCCATCTCCTTCCAAATATGCATTCAGAAGAACCTTCATACCCCCAAGTCATCTGCCGCTATTCTAACCTGTTGTCGTCAATTCCTTCCAGATAATACTTCCTCCCCTCGGTTTCCAAGGATTATGCATGGATAGTGGTGGTCAATCCACGAAGATGTCATCTTTTTCTAAGTCAGTTATTGTCGCATGATTTTACTTTGACTTTGTTTGTTTCCGATCAAGTTGTATTACAAAGATGTGCTTTCTTTACACCATATCTAATATTGATCTATTTCCGACATTTTTTTCTATTGCTTATTGATTTTGGGAGTCTCATATTATAATAATAGATATAGTTTCAGTGGTTGATACACTAATATTTGGGTCCTATTGTTTATTGATTTGTTTTCCTTCTTTTGATTTGTTAATTTTTCGAATTTAGGATTTAGGAATGGAGGAGGGGAGAAGGATATGCCATCAACGCGATCCAAGATGCGTGTGACGATGCCTACAACATATGTGTTGAAGAATTCTGCCAAAGCAATCCTTCAACAGTATGTGGTTTCATGGCCATCTTGTTAATTGATAAAAATTTTTATTCTATTCGCTAATTTGGATTTATTTTGTTCCCTAATCTATAGTAAGTTCAAATTCATCCCAATTGTAATTTCTGGATTCGTCCCTCCCTATATTGACGAGCCAACATTTATACACATTCTAAAAAATATTTTCATTTTATATGCAATTGTCACATATGTTGTCGCCCTAAACTCTTATTTTGACAACCAAAAAAAATTTATAGGTACAATTCTGTAGCACAGATGACATCTACATTCTTCTTTGGTCATCTCACCATTTATGCTACATGAAGTGAACTTTTCCGACCTAAACTTTTCACCCTTGAAATCTCCTCAACTATTCCATCTTTTTTACTATACATGTTCTCAATATATAATTTCCCTGGCTCTCTTGTTTCTTTTGTGAACTAAGGGCCTTCAGTGAGTCTTAGTAAAAAAATTTCAAACTTATGTAATTTTATGACAAACTCACCGATGCACTTAGAGTTATCATATTCAATGAACACTGATACCTATGTTCTTATGACTCGCTTGATTATGAAGATGTTAAAGTTCATTAAATCTTGGCATTATTCAACCGTCAATGAATTTTGATTAAATTTACTATTGATCACTTATCAGAATCAATCAAAACTTACACCAATGTATTCCTAGGAGTCTTATGATTCTAACCATATTCTCCAACCTGACTTCCACACCCTAGATAGGTTATTGAGAGTTTATAAAAAATTAACTTTGAGTAATTTTGATATAAATTTACTATTGGACCTAGGCTTATCATGTTCAATCAATAATAACATTAATGTGTTCCTAATACTCTCTTAACTCTAATCATTCTTAAACATTCAAAATCTGGATTATATGTGACCATTAATGAGTTTTATTCAAAATTCATTGATAGACATAAGCATATCACAACCAATCCAAATAGGAGAAATGCATTCGTAGGAGTCTCATAAGTATTATCATGTCCTCCAAATTTGGTTCCATACCCTAAATAGTATATTATGAGTTCTAGAATTAGACAACCTAAAGTAATTATCACTACAACAAATTTGACTTTCCGCAGCGCGCAATTAAGCTATCCGCAGCGCACATTGCATGTTGCATAACTCCAAGCTGTTGAAAGTTATAATTCATCCGCAGTGCGCGGGGCGCGCGCCGCGGAAAGTTGCATCCGCAGCACGCGGGCGCGCGCTGCGGAAAGTTGCACCGCAGCACGCGGACGCGCGCTGCGGATGTGATTTTCCACAGCGCACGCCCCACGTGATGCGGATAATTATATTTTTAAAATATAATATACCTATATACACAAATATAATACAAATACAAATAATATAACCTGCTCAAAGTTATAATATTTATAATCCAATACACAAATACCACATACAAATTATAGCTCAAACAATGTGCATATATATCAGAGATAATCATCTACATTTAGTTAGATAAAACAATCCAAACAAAAATTCATCTTTACTACAAACAGTATATGATCAAATCTATATCAGTCAGACAAAACTATAAACATTGATGCCCAAGCGACTGTGCTTCCTATTGCATCCTCAAGAAAAAATATCTCTTCGTTTGGTCGAATTAGCTCCACCTTTTCCACAAAGACTCTATCAATCCAAACTTTCCAATAAGATCCACCAAGAGGAACGTGATGTACTTTTGCTTTTGGATCCGTGGATGTAATTTGACATTCTGCAACAGCTCCATCAACAGACCAATGATATCTCCAGCACTCACATTATTTAGTTTTGACTATATAACAATAAAAAATAATTAATGATCAAATAAATTTTTATAATAAAGCATGCTATAAATAATAAACATAAGATGATCCTGGTACTAATTTCTCATAGCCCTAAAGTAGTTATCTATTCCATTCAGCAGGATTATGCTCAATTGTTTGCTAGTGCCCTAAAGTACAAATATCGAGAGCATATTCAACATTCACAGTCAACAAAATCAGTGCTACGATCTAACAAGATGCATTGACCTTTCAAGATCTTTGATTTTATGCAGACTAAAGCATAATGAAATTTGCCAACAGAAAAATTTAGCAAGTTAATTGAGTCTGTATATAAAATACAATTTATGAAAAGAAAGTCAGTTATGGTGATCCAAGCAAAAGCTTGGGTTTGGGAACAACTAGGGTCTCAGACTGACCAATTACTAGTGGATGCCCATTATTCCAAAGCTCTGAAATCCACTCTTTGTCAACATTATGACGCCCTTCCAAAACTAGCTTCTTCCCTTCACTGAAAGAAACTCATAAGATCACAATGGAGAGATTTGAAGTTCCAAAGAGGCAAAATGGCCAATCATTCAATTCATAAATATGTGTACCTCTTCAACTCATACCATAAAGGAGATAGATGGGTTAACTTCAAACAAAAAAGTTTAGCCATTTCATAGCCTCTTGAATTCCTGCAATACATATGGGCCATATCAGACTAGACTAAGTTTTGGATGGGACAACAAAATTTATAACCAAAAGTAAATTTGATTATCATTACTCCAAGTTAATGGTGATTGAACAATCTATGATGCAAATCTTTAATGTAACTGAAATTTGAAACTAGAGTTTCAAAGCTAGCAAAATCATTACTATCAGGAACCTGATGAACTATCTGAATATTAATGAAAGAAAAGTGTCATAATTGCTACTTTAGCATAAAAAGATTTGTTTAGCCAGATAAGGTATAAAATATTCATAGCAAAAGAAAAAGAAAGTTGCAAATGTCGTAAGAACTGCTTACCTTCTAGTCCTTGAAGTCAAATCTGAAAACAAAATGATGGTATGAGACTTCACCTGATGCAATAGTAGAAGCTGCAGGAGCATTTCTTGGAGCTGATAAAAGAAATTAAAGACAATCAGAAGCACCACAAAGGATAACAAAGACCAATAAAAATCCTAGACTGCCAAACAGAACCTACAAATAATATGATGCCCATTGCTATTCACAGTCATCTCTGCTCTTCCCTCTTTTACCATAAATGACAAGGCAAAAATATTTTCTACAGTTTGTGCAAATGATTCTCTATTTAGCACCAGGTTCTCCAGCCTTACACTTTTCTTTCTTCTTAAGATGTCAAACATGAGTGCCATATTCTTGTCAGTATCAGTTTTAACCTCAGCCCCAGAATCGGCAAGCTACATATCAACAAAACAGAGAACATAGAATATCAAAGTTAACAACTACTAGCAGCACCATTCTTCAGTTAACATGTTGTATATCATGGAAATAACAATGTTAAAAATCAGGATTTTTGTCTATAGATATGCAATAATATTTCCAAGCATATTCATTCTAGAAGCTTAATACTAAGCAGTAGAGATTCCAGATATCATAAGAGGGTTTCCTCTAGAACATTACGATATAGGTCGGGGGCTGGCGGGTGGGCGACGGCGGGCGGCTGAGCGCTGGAGGAGTGCTCGTCGAGCAGCCGAGCGCTGGAGGAGCGACGGCCGGGGGCTGCCGAGCGCGGTCGGCCGAGCGCGCGGGCGAGCGCAAGCACGAGAGATCGGTGTCGGAGGGGGAATCTCGCGAAGAAGAGGTGCGATCGCGACTTGATCGGGAGCGAAAAAAACCA
Source organism: Curcuma longa (assembly GCF_044706935.1). Lineage (NCBI taxonomy): Eukaryota > Viridiplantae > Streptophyta > Magnoliopsida > Zingiberales > Zingiberaceae > Curcuma > Curcuma longa. The sequence goes on along the minus strand of NC_133872.1, from coordinate 9,681,048 downwards.
AAGGATGAGAGCGAACAGTAAAGGCCGAGTCTTTTAGTAAAATAGGATTTTTAATGTTTTTTAAATAGCGTATCTTCCATGTGTGCTGTTAATACTATTTTTTAACTCTTTTTTAATAGCGTATAATTTTTACACGTTGTAAAAAATATTATTCACAGCGCACAGTTATACACACGCTGTTAAACATAAAATATAATATATTATCCGCAGCGCACATATTAGGTGCGCTGTAAAAATCACTATTAACAGCACACTATAATTGTGCACCGTTAATGACGTGTTACGGAAAGTCACATTTGTTGTAGTGTATAGTACAAACTCATTATGGACCTAGGTTTATCATATTTACTTAATAACAATACCAATGTATTCCTTCGACTCCTCTGACTCTGATTATGTTCAAAATTTCATATTTTAGTCCATATATGATGATAAATGAGTTTTGACCAAAGTTCACAAATAGTTTTTGACACATTATGTAGGATCGAACTCGATTTTAGAGGGGGTGAATAACATTATGAATTTTACAAGATTTAAAGAATGAAAAATAACTCTAGAATATTGATAGAGTGATGAGTGAAATAAAGATAAACAATTAAATTAAGTATTCTAAGAGCAATAATATTTTCTAGATTAACTAATAAAACATGCAACAAGTATAAGGATGCATGGCATAAATAAATTGATTTTTATTTCAATTAATTCTTTTCTAGAAAGATTCTAGAGTTGAAAAAATATTAAAAAGAATATAAAAATAAAGCACAATAATACAATAATATACAATAACTAAGAAATGAAAATGTTATGCTTATATTACTATATATGGAGAATGAAGTATGAAGTTATAGCACGTAGTGACTGAAGAGTACTTAATGTGAGCACAAGCATGTTGAGAATGAGATGTTGAAAGCTTTGCCTCGTGGCTCCTTTTATAGGCCTTATTCAGATACTGACGTGTCACCTCTGGTCGACTGGACCATCCTTGATCGCCTGGGAGTCTGCTGATATGACTACAATGTTTATCCAACAATAAATGTTATCCGTGATCCCGATCGACTATGCTCCCCCCAGGTCATTTCGAGCTAGGTCAATTTTTACTTTTGACATATTTTCTTGAATCGCTGGATCTCATCCATATTGGTCGTCTAAAAGCATCTATGGTAGTCTGGACCCTGTGGTTGTTCACCCCTCAGTCCAATTGCCTGTGAGACCTCGACTCCAATAGTCAAAGATTATCTCTAGTCAGTCGCCCGAGCTCCCTCTTGATTGCCTAGAATAATCAAACTTTGTTCCCTGCACTTGATCCACATAATCAATATGATATAGCTTTTAACTTACTCGCATGATGTTCAACTCCCAGTTGACCCATCTAATGTGATTTGTCAAACCATAACTCTTAGCTAACTCCACTTAGACTTATCTGCTAAGCCACAGCTCATAGCTACCTCCACTTTGACTTATCTACCAATCTATAACTCTCAGCTACCTCCACTTGGACTTGTCTATCAAGCCACAACTTCCAACTACCTCTACTTAGATTTGCTTAGCTTAGTTTTCAACTAGGACTTTTTTGCTTGGTTCCCAATCAAGATTTCCAATTGTTTGATTCCCAACTAAAACCTTACACTTGCCTAGTTTCACTAGGATTAGCTAATTGTCTGATTCCCAATTAGGACTTCCATCTGTCAAGTAACCTACTTCACTTGATATAAAATCATCATTTCTTAATAATCTAACTTTACACTTAGTCATATAGCAAAACACTATGTTCAATGTGGTGCTCCCAACTCCAATAATCTCCCTTTTTGATCGTATGAGAACTAAGTTAAAGTTAGTTATAATAATATTTTTATATAACAAGCATGATATTCAATGTAGGATAAAAGATAATACTAGATGCAGTCATACATAAATAACAAATTTTAGAATCTCCCCCTCAATCACAGTTTTCAATTTATATTAAATTCTTAGAAAGAGAATTTAAAATTCAACTTTTAACTTTCTCTAATTTTCTAGAGAAACTAAAAATCAACTTTTAATTTTTTCTAATTTTCTCTTCCGCTTTTTCATACATAAAAAATTTAATATAGAGAGAATGCTTTTCAATCAACAAAATATGCATGTTTAATATACTGAAAAAGCTAAACATAATAATCAAACATGCATAAATCAATATCAAGCCAAGCATATAGCCAACATTTTAAAAATCTACAAAGTCAATCAAAATATAGTAAGACAAAAAGTAGTATGAGTCAAATGCCCAATCGGTCTATTTTGCATAGTCCAAGTGTTCTTCTAAGTGTATTAAACTTAGATTCTATTAATGGTTTCGTATATATATAAGCTATGTTAGATTTAGATTCAATATATTTTAGTTTCATGTCACCATTTGTTATATGTTCTCTAACAAAGTGATGTTTAACTTCTATATATTTGGTTCTAAAGTGATATACAAGATTTTAGTTTGATTATTATAGCTAATATTATTAATTAGGACATGAACCTTTTATAATTAAGTTCATAATCTTTTAGTGTGTTTATCATCCACAATAGCTGAGCTACACATCCACCCATAGCTACATACTCTAATTCAATGGTGGATAGAGTCACACAATGTTATTTTCTACTGCTCAATTGATTAAGAATTGCCCTAAAAAATGACAACTTCCATTAGTATTTTTCCTATCTAACTTACATCTAGCATAGTCCGAGTTAGTAAATCCGACTAGGTTGAAATTGTTTGTTCTTGGATATCATAATCCTACATTTAAGGTTCCTTTTAAGTACCTAAGGATTCTTTAATTGCTATTAAATGTGACTCTTTGGTGCAAGTTTGAAATCTTACACACATACCCACTACGAAAAATATATTAGGTCGGCTAACAGTTAGGTATAAGAGTCCACTTATGACACATCTATAATATTTAGTATTAATAATATTTAGTTTATCATATCTAGGCGCTTAGATCTGCCCTGGTCCAGGTGCCTGGAATTCACTAGGGTGCCTAGACTATTCCGGGTGCCTAGAATATGATCCGGGTGCCCGGAACGAATTCAACTAGGTTTGACTTGAGTTGACTCCGGGTTAGTTTGGTTGCTTCTGTTTGCTTCTCTTATACTTCCTCAATCTTACTTCCAACTCCTAGTTCCTACAAGATTAACATATAACAAATAAGTAACCTAAGTCTAACTGTAGTCTGTTTGACCTACTAGGCTTACCTAAACCTTACCCTATAGGTCTAACCTACTAGGCTTACTTGAGAGTTACTCTCTCAAGATTTCCTTTGCTAAACATCTGATCGCCCTTGATATGCTTGGCCTTACCCTTACCTAACCTCTAGTTAGGACTAGTCACTCGGTAGACTTCACACCTGCCAAACATTCGGTCACCCTTGATCTGCTTGGACTTTTCCTTGCCTAATCTCTAGTTAGGACTAGTTACTCAGAACTTCTTGCCAAATCTCCCTGACCAAGATTTCTACCTAGCCTCCAACTAGAACTTCTCGTTGCCCAATCTCCCTGACTAAGATTTTTACCTAGCCTCTAATTAAGACTTCTTGCTAGTCATCTGATCAACTTTGACCTGACTACATTTCACTCATATCCAAACATTAGGTCATGTTTAGATCAACCTTTTGTCAAACTGATCAGACCTAAGTATATTATCAAACATCAAAACCCTAGAGGCAAACTACAACAACAATCACTCCCTTTTAATATTTGATAATTTCTTAAGTTAAATTATAGGTCGGGGTTTTAACAATGGGAGATTACTAGATTTTTAACTTAAGTTTCCCTTCTCCCCCTTGTCAATCATCAAAAAGTATTGTCCCAACATTTTAATGATTTCTTATGGTCAAAACATAGTCTAGTCATTTCTTAAGAGACCATAGTAGATTTCAAAATTTTATAAAATAATTTTTAACAAAGATTTCAAAAAGTTTTTAAAAGGATTTTCAAAATAAAATTTTAAAAATATCTTTTAGATATTTTTGAAAAATTATTTATTATTTTTCAATCAGAATCTCCTCCTTAATATGTTACGTCCTTAGGGCTCTTTATTAACTACAAAATAAACTCCTTATGTGTCTTAAGGTTGGACCCAAATAAAAAAAATTTTGTTTTTAAATATTTTGAATCTGATATTTGAAATGCATTTTCAAAGAACTTTTAAAAAGTTTTTAAAGATTTATAAAAATTAATCTTTGAAATAGATTTGCTCTTTTAATTCGGATCTCCCCCTTAATCTGATACTTTCTTAGAGTTCCTTGTCAACCATTGTTAGTGCAGGAAGCACTAGCAGGTCAAACCTGTGTTTTGATTATGGAACTAGGATCAAGTTAAGTATGTGGTTTGGCTAACTGAGTTGAAATGAGTTTGCAGAGAAACAGGTTAAGTCCTAGTTTGGCTAGGCAAGAAGACTTGGCAGAGTCAACGTGCACCAGGCAAGATCTGGACTTGGGTCAGGAGGACCAAGTTGCGGATGAAATGGACTTGGTCAGGAGGACCAAGTTGCAGAGAAGAATGGACTGATCAGGAGGATCAGTTGCGTTCAAGTCCTGGGGGGCAACGACAGAGCCAAGCAAAAGTCCAACAGGTCAGGAGGACTTGGTTGGCATCAGGTAAATTCTCCCGAGGGGAGTGGGTGAGGACGCGTTCCTACGAGGAACAGTAGGCGCCGGTCTAACCCAGGATCTCACCGGAGATCCGAAGTTAAGACTCGAAGCCGGTTCGGTGAACCGACCGGTTCTTTAAAATACTATGTTTCGAGCTAACTTGTTGTGCAGGAAAGAAGGGCTCGACAAATGCTAACTCCGGCCAAAAATTCTGATTTTTGGGTCTGGAGTCGACTCAGATAGGTTCTGGAGTCGACTCCAGCCTAGTCAGCTCAAATCCGGAAGTCTGCGCGTCAAAGTCGTCGCCAGCGGAGCTGGAGTCGACTCAGACGGCGATCTGAGTCGACCCAGGTCAAAAAGTTATCGCCTCCGCCGCCACCGCGACTGGAGTCGACCCAGAGCCAGACCGGAGTCGACTCAAGAAGGATAAGCGGCGAAGCTGATAGACTTTTATCCGCCACGTCGGCTGGAGTCGACCCAGATGCCTATCTGAGTCGACTCAGCTCGACTATATAAGGCAGTCGCGAGCAGCCTTCGAGCAATCCATTCTTTTCGCTCTCAAACGCCTTCCTCGCGTCCGTTAAGCTTCCGATCTTCGACGTTGGTGCCGAGACTACATCAAGCTACTTCAACGAGCACCGAGACGCCGAATCCATACTCCGGGGAGCGCAAAATTTGGTAACAAAAAGCTGTACTTAAATTCCAATCAATAGCTTTGTAATCGAATTTTTGTAACGCCTTTTTCGATATACTTGCTACCGCAAGGAGCAAGTATCTTAGTGGATTGCCCAAAGTAAACGGTCAAGGACCGTGGGCCTTGGAGTAGCAGCGTTGCGCTGTGAACCAAGTAAAAACAAACGAGTCATTTATTTTCTGCACTTGTTCTTTATTCTTGCAAATCGAGTTTTCACTTACGCTTCCGCACGCAAAGTTTTATCGAATATCGAAAAGCGTTAAAATACGCTATTCACCCCCCCTCTAGCGTATTTCCGATCCTACACGATTCATCCCAAACCCAATGCAATCAAGCCCAACCCAAATCAATACTAATCCGGTCCAAATCAGAAATCATCCGGTTCAATTTCAATCAAAAACCAATTCAATTTAGCTGGTTCAAGCACAAGTTTAAAAGGCAAACTCTGATTCACAAGCAAAGGGAGCTCGATTAGCTAGGTTTTCCTTCTCATCACGCGACGCCTCTTCCTCACCGAGCTCCCGTCGTGACTCCACTTTCTTCATCCCAATCAGTACAGTTAACGATGGCGACGACAACACTCGATGAACGCCGAAGATTCTGAAGGAGCCTCCGCCGACGTGGTTGCAGAAGCGGCAGCTCTTCCTTTCCCCCTCGGTCGCGGAACGTCGCTGAGAGTGGTCTGCGCCGGCGACTAGCGACCGACAGTTCTTTCGCACAACAGATAGTGAGCCGTGAGTGGTTGCTTCGGCGAGTTTTTTGTCCCTCCCGACTCCACCGGTGCTGAGTAGAGTTGATTCCGCCGACATGGTTGCGAACGCGGGAAAGATTCTCCTCGGTTTCGATCTTCTTCCATCCCTCAGAGAGTGTAAGGTAAGGTTTTCCATTCCTTTCTTCTGATGCTTGGTTTACTGGTTGCAGTTGGACATTGGGCAGAGGAAGGCACTGATCCGTGCTTCCCCGATCTTGCTCCGTCGTGGTGTTATGCCCCGGTGTGACCCGCTTCCCCTTTGGTGTGACATCGATCAAGTGGTGCTGGCCATCTTTTGTTCTGTGCTGATCCGGGAATCCATCATCATCTTTCCCTGTTTTACCTCAGTTGGTATTGATTGAGGGAAGGCAGCTCTAACCCTAACCCTAGTTTTAACCTAATCTAGCTTTGTTTGCTTCATTCTTAGTTTGTTAGCTTCTGTTCTGTTCTTACAAGTCAAACCCCCTATTTTGCTTGATTGAGCTCTGTTCGATTATGGGATTGGGCAGAGCTTCAAAAATTAGGGTTACTTGTGTGCATTGGTTGATGATACTTGTATGTGTTGGGACCGGTGCGTTCGCTAGAGGGGGTGAATAGCGATTCTTCGAGTTTTTGCAAAATTGTTAGCGGAAGTGAAAATACAATACAGAAATAAGCACAATCGCTAACCCGGTTTGTTTACTTGGTATCCACCTCAACGAGGTGACTAGTCCAAGGATCCACATACACAGACGGCCTTTTTCACTATAAAAAATCTCCTTTTCAAAGAACACTTTGAAAGCGGAGAAACCTTCACAGAATGATCTCTTCCTTTCACAAAAATGAGTGAACTATGGAGGAAGAGGAAAGCTTTTACAAGGTCAGGGTTTGCCGGAAAGATGAGAAAAATGAACTGTTAATTTCTTCGACGTCGACTTCTATTTTTATATTTTTTCGTACATTAGTTGACTGCTCCAAGAGCCTGTCGACTGATGGGCTTCAACGGCTCTTTAATCTGCATTTAATTAGTCAGCTGTCGTCCCAACGGTCATCTATCAGTCGACTGCTACCAGTCGACTGATGAACTCGATTGATCTTTCTGTTTGATCATCAGTCGATTGATGAACAGTACCAGTCGACTGACTCATCTTAAACCTCTATGTGTGCTTTTGATCAACCACCAGTCGACTGCAGCAACAGTGTCAGTCGACTGATCAAGCTGAAACTTCCCTTTCAGCTTCTTCTTCAGCCCTTAGCCTTAATACAAGCCTTCAAACGTCTTTCACAAGCCTCGTGCCCTTCCTTACACTAGTTTGAGTCATTTCCCTCAGCTTTATCGTGCTAAGTCTTCCTTTGCCAAGAGGCCTTGCCTCCGGGACTTCATCCTTTGCCAAGAGGCCACGCCTCCGGGACTTCACTAAACGCCAAGACTCCATTCCTAGACTTTCCTATGGACTCAAACCACACAAGTTAGATCACCAGCTGTAAAATACCGAAACATTAGGGTATTAAAAGATTAATTAACATTAAAAGTATTATTGGATTAGATTAATTAAATCCTAGATTCTTTAAGGTTAATGGGCTATTGGGCTAAGGTTATTGGATCTTTAGAACCCAACCCGTTAGAGCAAGGTATAAGATCCGTTAAGGAGGCTACATTGTGTTCTCCGCTTCTTCCGATCGCGAGCCATCTCTCTGCTCTCTCTGTTCCCGATCGCGAGTGCGGCTTCATCCCTTCTTCGCCGACGCTGAGGGTTGCCAACGCAGTGCCGGAGCTGAGGAAGCCGACGACCAACCTCCTGCCGACACCATCAACCTCGATACTCTGCGTCTCCCTCTTGTGTGTCTTCCCTCTCCGCCCGACGCCGGTGCTGTGTGGTTATCGACGAAGACGCCTAGCTGTCGATGAAGACGATTTGGAAACTCTCTACGAAGCCTCTCCTCTTCCTCAAGTTGCCACGAATCGGAGCATGCTATTAGGGATTTGGATCCGAGCCGCTTGAGTGGGAGAAGATCACCGATAGTTGGTGACGCCGGACCGAAAGGAAGAAGAGGATCAGTAAGTTTAAGCTTAGATTGTTGGTTTCTAAGGTTGTGAGCTCAATCCTTTGATTCCTCTAGGATATCGGAGCTTGGATCTTGAATCAAGTTGATTCCTCTACTCCCTGCCGTGAGAGAAGAAGAAGTGAAGGGTTGATCTAGGGCAAAGTAAATTGGATCTGAGGCAAGTTGAGATTGATTTTTCTTGCATGATTGTAGTTCATGGGAGTTGGTGTGATGGATCCTGTTTTTGGAATAGGGCTGTTTTTGGGGTTCCGGTGTTGGCTAAGAACAAAGCAGAAGGAGAGGAATAGTACCTAGGGCATTTAACCCCAATCAAAGGTGAGGTTCTTGTTGATTTCAATTTGATTGTATGAGTTAATTAGATATCTTGTGGTGGATGATTTCAGTTCAGTGAGGTGTGATCTGTTCTAGGATTTGTGGGTGTGGTTTTACTGATTTAATGTAAGTTGATGAGTTGCTGAGATGGATTTGTGTGGTTAATGTTGGAGTTAATCTTGTACATAAGAGTTTTGATTTAAAACTGAGTTAGTTCTGATTAGTTTGGATTGATGTTGTGGGATTTTAATAAGAATGAATGTAATGTAATACATGTTGATGTGGTTAAAAGGTTTAATCTAAATTAGATTAATGTGGAGGAAATTTATTAGGGAAGTTAGAGGGATTGGATTATAGAGTTTAATTACGGTGTTGATATGATATCATTTTTTTTAGTGAATGATATATTGTTGTGTTATTTCAGGATTGTGATTTGATTTATCCTGTTATCTTGGAGTTTATTTCTGGAGGTTCTAGCGTTGATAGACTTGCGATACACCAGGTGGGTACCCTGTACTTGGTCACTACAGGTTCTTCTATTCCAGTACATGTACTATTTTTATCTTGTTATCCTGTTGATACTCATGCTGTTGAGATAGTATCTAGTTGATACATTGATTATCATTGCTTGATACTTATTTTTGACCTTATGATGATCTACTATTTCCATGTTGATACCTTGTTATCTGCATCATGTTGATTTCTGTATGACTCGTTGCATGATACATGTTGTATGATCTTATTTGATCTATCCATGATTAGATTAGTCTTAACTCTGATATCATGGACCTATATTGACCTCTGTTGATTCTGTTGAACATGCTAATTAACTTTAGCTATTACATGTTGCGATGATTAGCATACATCCATGATAGTTGTAGGTATTTTTGTTGGTGGATCTTACCTGCACTGTGTTGTGGTGCCACATAGGTAAGATGTTGCACTACAGTTGGGTGCACCAGGACTGGCTACATTGCCCTCCTGCCACACTGCCCCTCCCCACTTATCTTTAGTGGTCAGTTGTTGGAGCTGGCGGTATGTCCTATTTGGCCCCTCAGTTCACTGCTCTATGGGGGTGACTGGGGAGTGTAGAGTGCGGACAGTGACGGATATTTTGATTGCGTTGATTGATGCATATACATGCATTGTTGGTAGGACTATTACATAGTTTACTTTCTTCATATGACTGTGGATTGTTGCATTTGATTGCTATGACTGTTGCACTTGTATGACATTACATACATGCTTACATGTTATGATTATGATACATGTTGCCCTGCATGATCCTTCCTTAGTTGTATCAGATATTATACCATGTTCTATACATTGACACCTGATAACTTGTTGATACTAGATACCTTGATGATACTAGATACCTTGTTCATACCTGATACCACGTACATGTTACTTTGACCTGTACTATTTTATTATTCTTGTTGTTACCTTTACATGCACTATCTTTCTGTACCCATTGAGTATCTAATACTCACTACCCAGACCCTGGGTTATTTGATTTCCTCCCCAGGTACCAGATATGTTACTTGAAGCTTGGTGACTCGGTCGACTGCTGCTATCTCACATCTTGAGTTTGTCGTTGTTGGTATTGTTAGAGTTGTGTTTGCCATTTGAGACTTGTAGTATGGACATGGACTGTATTGTTTTGGATTTGTATTCGTGGTATTCGTAGTTCTGATTTACGAGATTTTCGTTACGTGGATTTTCTATATATTGTTGCGGATTTGATATTACATGCATGAGTTAGTGATTGTGGCCATGTAGGCCTTATATGCATTCTGTTGTGTGTGTTGTGTATATTGATTGGACGAGTAGTCCTATTCCAGCCGCCTGTGGCTGAGTATCTTGTATGTATTCAGGGAATTATCATAGTTACAGGGGAGATGCTGTCGAAATTTTTCGGACGGCTTCCCGGGACGTGACACCAGCATTGCCTAACTTAAACTCATTTTAGCTAAACATTAAAATCCAAATCACTTGGGGAAAGATTGCACTAACAGTATGCTTTGATTGAGGATATTCATGTGCTGTGATTCTTGTAAATAGCCAATAAACATTGTGATTGAATTTGAATTTGAATAAAGGGTTTGATTGTTGATAAGGCATGTTGTATTAGTGTAGCATGTTGTTAATTATGTGTTGTATGACTTGTAAAATGATTGTATAGGATGTTTGAGTTGTATAATCCTTTTGTGATTAGTGTAAAGCTTGTATGGTTTATTTTGTAATGTATCTTAGAGTTCGTTTTGTAATTGTTGTAAAATTATTGTGACTTAGGGAAGTATGACCTTATGTACATAGGATGTGTAGTTCATGTTGTATGATGATTTGTACTGATCAACTAATTCATTGAGCATGTAATAAATTGTACAGTCAATTCGTGTAAAGGTTGCTTGATTTGTATAATGTGTATGCTATTGTGATTTGTTTAAGTTTGTGTTGTTCTTGTTTATTCATTTGTAGTGATCTTGTATTAGGATCATATCATGTTGTTAGGTTGTACATAGATTCTTCATTGTATATGGTTAGTGTGTATGTTGTATAATATTGTATGTTAGATTCTTGTTAATAAATGTAATTCTTATAATAAGCCATTGGATCTGTTATTGATGTGTTGTTGTAATGTGCTAGATAATTCTTTAAGTTGTATGCTCCTGTAAATATGATTGTTGGTTGTTAGTTATTGTAAATTATAGGATTTAATTTGAATAATTGAATTCTATAAATAGTTAGGAGTGAATAAAGTTAATAACAAAACCCCGCATCAAATGTCTAGGATAGCTTCCATCATTGAGTCCAAGAGAGACGATCCGAACCTCTCTATACTACTTAAGGTGATAGTTAGGGGTTTGGTTAATAAATAAATTCTTAATTTTGATGGGTGTGAGTGACAGAACAAATAAGGAAATAAAAATATATAAATAAAACATCCCATAAAACACACTCTCATCAAGGTCGTGCCCACCAGGCACGACCGTGTTCTATTCCCAGCTTGTGCCAGGGCTTGGCCATGCTTGATTTCTAGAAAAAGCCTTGCACGACCGTGCCTGTTTTCTCAAGCTTCAATAGGGCTTGGTCGTACCTACCAGGCACGACCGTGCCTATTTTCCAAAGAACCAACAACACATGGTCGTGCCTACCAGGCACGACTGTGTGACATGGAGTGGAGGTCGTGTGCCCTGGGTCGTGCCACCAGACACGGCTGTGTGGCGAAGACTTGATTTCGGAGGTATATAAATACCCTTCTTATTTGCCCTAAAAAAGGAGGAGAAGTCCTTGGAGGTGATTGAGAGCCACCGTAGTCGCCATCCGGAGCAAGAATCAACGATTCATCCATCCATTCGGGCCTACTCCGTCGCATCCATTCACTGTCGATGAGGAGATTGCAAGGCGAAGAAGACGACAATCATTGATAAGTTTTATTTCCTCTTTCTATCTCAGATTTAGGATCTGAAATGTATTTCTTTCAATTTTCTTCGTGTTGTATCCCCTCCGTCATGGAGTAGAACCTCAAATTTTAGGATGTAGGAGGAATCGAGGTGTATTGTGGATGATTGTAATTATGTATTTGTGTTTACCATGTTCTATGATATATTTGTGCATTTGCTTTATGGATTTGCGCCTTGTGTTTATTTGATGATATGAATATGAATGGTATGAATCTATAAGGATGAGGTGAGTTATGGTTTAAGGAAATCTTAGGATCGTATGACCGGGGTGTCTTGTGACAGAAAGTGAACTTTTAATCGGACTTTCCGAGGAAATTCTTAAGCTACAATGAATCTTTATGAGAGATAGCTAATGGTTATTGATTGCTAGGGGGAGATCCTTAAGTGGATACTCGGTGATAGGGGATAGGACCCTAGTAGTATGCTGGAGTGTCCGATGACAGCAGGAGAGCTATAACCAGGCTATGTGGAGTCATCTCAAACTAGTAATCATAACGTTAGTGGATTATTGATTTTATTCCAAGGAAATCTGACGAAGTCTAATTGGATATTTTGGTTAGAATCTCTGCAATTGTGTAAATATTGAGGAATGGTAACCAACTCATAGTCAATCAAACATAATCTCGAGGAATCCGAAGTCTTAGGATTGTTTTTCCAATTCTGTCACTAGTTGATTTTTCTTCGATTAAGATCTAGGAGCTCAACTTCACTCTCACTTTCCCTATCTCAACCCAAATTACGTGAACTCTACACTCTTCTTGTGTTAGTTTAGTGATTTATTCTACGGTCCCTATGGTTCGATATCTTTAATTACTTGACGACGGTCGTATACTTGCGGACCTATCAACCTTCTTGGTTATCAGAACAACGAGATAAAGCCTTTTAAAGAAATTATGACCTTAATCAACTTATTGAGAAACCTTGGTCTAACTAGTTTAGGATGTAACGAGGTAATTTCAGTTAGGTCAACTTAGCTAAGCAGACCAAGCAAGATACTTCTTACCCCATTTGACTACCTAGACTAAGCTTCCCTGATGTACTATTATCTCGCCACATTCTAGTACTATATTGGGCAAGTATCAAACAATCATATATCCTTACCTAATTATTCTAAGTTAAGTAGAAAGTAAACATGCATGATATGACATTTATATGCATAAATAATTAAGCATATACATGTATATGACAAATATATATAAGTCAATCAAATCAACAAATTATTATTATTTTAATAATGTATCAAATTCTTGACTTGATATATTTCGTATGGACCCGCGAATATGTCAAACCAGTTTGATAAATTTTGAATTTTATTAAATTTTTATTTACTTGATTAATATTTTATCAATTAGTTTTATAATTATAAGTATTTTATTATAATTAGGTCCATGGATTTTAATTATGTTTGTTTGGATTATTACTTCATTTTTTGTTGATTTTTTTATAAGTTAGAGATTTAATTTTTGGTTTAAATTAAGTTACATTCTCTAATTAAATGAAACTCGATGATATTTAATTTTATTATTTAAATTTAAATTTTTAATGGACCTAGCTTCATTATATTCATTCAACCACAATACTTATGTGTTCCTATGATTCTCCTAACTTTGACCATGTTGAATATTTTATATTTTGAATATTGTACAACCATTAATGAGTTTAGGTCAAAACTCATCGATGATCTTGAGCTGATTAAATTTAATCTAAACTAGGACCAATAAATTCTTAGGAGCTTCCAGAATATGATCTTGCCCTCTAACCTTAATTCCACTTCCTTGATAGGATGTTGTGAATTTTTAAAATTTAGACAACCTTAAGTAATTTTGGCACAAATTCACTATAGGACATAGGCTCATTATAGTCACTCAATGATGACACCTATGTGTTCTGAGACTCCTCTAACTCTGACCATATTGAAAATTTTAAATTTTCAACAATGTATGACTATCAGTGAGTTTTAGCTATAACTTATTGATGATCTTAGGTTGATCAAGTTCAATTTAGACTAAAATCAATGCATTTTTATAATCCTACTGAGTGTGATCATGCCCACTAACCATTGTTCCACACCCTATATAGGATGTTTGTGAGTTTCTCAAACCTAGATAGGTTTGTGAGATTCTCAAATTTATAAAGTCTCAAGTAATTTTGGCACAAACTCACTGTTGGATTGAGCTTATTATATTCACTCAACGACAACACTTATATGCTCATAGTGTTAAATGTAGTGCTCCCGAGGCATGGTTGAGTTGGTTACTATGGGGTAGACTTGCTGCAGTAGTGGTAAATGTAGTACCCTAACAAGCAAATTATTGTAATATTTTTATAAATTAATAAAAGAAATAAAATTTAAATTTGGAATGTTTTATATATTTTATAAAGAATTTATATGGATATAAAATTATTTTATATTTATGATGTGCAAAAGTGAATATTTATTAAAAATGCGAGTACTCTGATGGTATCATAATTCTAGTACATAAATGGTTATGCACAAAAGATTAGAATTATGTATTTTAGAATACTAAATAGTCTATGATTAGATCAAAGTAAGGGTCTTCTATTGGTGTAGAGAGCACCAGATGATCGAACCTGAGTTTTGATAATGACAAATGGTTCAAATTAAGCTTGTGATTTGGAGTAACAAGCTGAACTAAGTGTGCAAGTAGCACAAGAAAGTCCTAGTTGAGGCTAGGCAAAGGAAACCCTAGTTGCGATTAGGTAAGGAAGACCTGGTTTAGAGGACTAGGCAAGAAAGTCCTGGTCAGGAGGACTGGGTAAGAAAGACTTGGTTTAGAGGACTGGGCAAGGAAGTCCTAGTCAAGAGGACTAGTAGGAAGTCTTAGCAGATTAGAGCACCAGGCGAGAAAGTTTAAGCGGGTTTGGAGGATCAGGGTTGAAGTCAAGGATCAAGGTCAAAAGTCTGGGGTCTGGAGGACCAGGTTGACAAAAGGTAATTTCTCCCAAGTGGAGTGGGTGAGGACGTGTTTCCAGGAAGGGGAACAAGGCGTCGATCTGACTCAGGGTTTCACTGAAAATCTAAAGTCAAGATCAAACAATTTGCTAAATCTGTTACTTTCCTATTATACTTTATTTCTATACTAACTTGTGATGTAGGAAAGGAGAGACTAGAACTTTGTGTTTCGAGCGCTCTTATTTGGATCCAGGCAACTAGATGGTCCAGGAACTCAGAAGGGATCTAGTTGCCCAGACATCAGCCTAGACGTCAACCTAACTAGCTAGCGAAGCGGATGAGATAGCAGAGTCCTAGTAGTCAGGACATCTCAGACTCCAAGCGTCCGAAGAGGCTCCAGGCACCCGGATAAGGATAAGGCGTTGCGGAGTCAAAGATGATCCGGCCACCTCCACGTCAGCATCTAGGTGCTCTGAAGGGATATAGGCGCCTGGAAGATGCTGAGTCAACGTCGGAAGCGGATTGACAGGATGACGTGGAGGCGCTCGGAAGGACTTCTAGGCGCTCGGATTAGCCTTTATAATTAAGCAACTGCGAGGGAAAATCCTAATATTAACTTACTACACTACTACGATGACTTCCTACGCGTGAATAGCCGATCCAGTATATCATCATAATGTCGAAGAGATGCACCAACATCGACACTCTAGTTCTCATCTTCTAAGTCAGTAACCTTTACATTAATCACTTTTGTACTGAACATTTAGGATGGCAGAGATTTACCATTCCTAATCTATTTTGTAAAACGACAAACTCCTTCTCATAAGAGGGGAGTTTTTATAGTGGATTGTTTATCGAAAATGATCAAGGATCGTGGGCTTTGGAGTAGCAACCTGTGTTGTGAATCAAGTAAACAAAAGCACACTCATCTCTTATTTTTCGCTGCACTTTTATTTATGCACTCTATTTTTACATACGATTTATCGAACGAGTGAAAAAGTAATAAAGCGTTATTCAACCCCTCTCTAGAGCTCTAACTCGATCCTACAATTGGTATCAGAGCGAGGGGTGCTTGAACTTAGTACAACTACTAATCGAGCTTATTCGATTTTTTTGCTCTATTTTTCATATTTTATTATTCTCGCACTGCTAATCCAAGGCCAAATCTTGGTACATTCTTTCGTGTATTTTTTGTGCTTGATAAATGGCCTATCAAGAAGGCTATAACACGCAAACTCTCGCTATTTTCAGGAGAAGACTTCATCTACTAGAAAGGAAGGATGGAGTAACACTTCAAAACACAGGTGGAGATGTGGATTGTGATCCAAACTGGGCTAACACTTCCAATAGACGATGATGACATTCCATAGCCTGTAACACCTATAAATTTTCTCATAGATTTTTTATAAATTTTTTGAAAAAAATAAAGCAAAAAGGAATAAAAAAAGGCCGAGGTGTAACCTCTAAATAGTGGAGTTAAGGGAAGGATGATAATGGTCGAGGGTTATTTATAATTAACCTCAAAATTTCTCGTATCCAATACATCTGTAAAGCCCAAAAATTTTCAAAAATAATTTTAAAAATATTCTATGATTTTTCTGGAATTTTAGAATATTTTTCTGGAATTTTTGGATTAGCGGAAGTAGCAAAAATAAATAGGAAGAAAAATGCCCGAGGCGGTATTTGAACCCGCGACCTATAGGAATCTGCAACTCTTAAGATATTTCCAATGACCAAGGGGCCCAGCAAGGGTGTGCCAAAAAAAACGGAACCGAATTTTATTTATAGGCGAGTTAGGTCTAGGAATCGCTTATTATAAATAAGAGACTTAAGAGAGGATTTTGATTATTCCGAAAACCCTTTCCTCACCTCTCGCCCAGAACGCCGTCGCCCCTCTTTTCTCCTCCCTCTCGGCGCCCCAAACCCGAAGAACGAGGATTCCGTCCCCTAGGATCACAAGGAAGGCTTCCGGAGAACTTCTTCTACAAGGACGCTCCTCTCCGCAAGAAGAACGCGTAGACGTAGGAAGATCGCCGAGAAGATCTTCTTCTCCGAAACTCTAACGGAAGAATTGTAAGGAAATTAGCGCAGGAGGTAAGTACCTCTCACCTGCAGTATAAGTAGTTCCGTTCGTACGCATAAAATCCATAGTTTTAGATATTCATAAATTTATGTATGTATGTGGAGATTAGCTTCTCTTATAGATTTTAAGGGCACCTCTAGATGGGCTTAGATGTGCTTCCCCTCTCTAGTTTGGGGTTTAGACGCATGTCCGGTGCCTAGGGTGTGTCCTTAGAGCAAGAAAAGAATTATAGACACGTAAGGTGTTTGAGAAAATATCAAGAATTTCTAGTAACAGTTTTAGCATGTTTAACATGTCTATGAAAATAGATTACCTTGCTTCAGTGATTATGGACCCTAGTTCGTCCATTGGGTGGGCTCCTAGATCGCCCCTAGGCCCTAGATCGCCTAGTATATGCAAGGTTAAAGAGAAAAGAATTATTAAAGAAAGTATTTTACTTTTTATATGGCATGTGCTTGGACCCGAGTTCGTCCATGGGTGGGCTCCGAGATCGCCCCTAGGCCCGAGATCGCCTAGTAGTACCCTAATGGGTTCGGGATTCCTCGGATCTATTTAGGGATGCACGCATAAGTAGCACAATGTCGAGCCCACAACAGGATGATTACTATTTTTAGTGTTATAATGCTCTCACCCACACAAGTAGTGAGAGTTAATAACAACAACATGTTATGATGCTATAATGCATAGTTCAACAAATAACTACTATATCTACCAAGGTATATACAACATCAATCATAATAAGTCAGCACAAATGAACAACAATTAATGAGACTGTATTGATGACAATGGGATCATATCAAAGTCAACAGTAAGTATTAAGCAATGAATCAAGCAACGAATGTGATAAGGGTAGCAACAAGATAATTA
This sequence comes from Curcuma longa, assembly GCF_044706935.1. Lineage (NCBI taxonomy): Eukaryota > Viridiplantae > Streptophyta > Magnoliopsida > Zingiberales > Zingiberaceae > Curcuma > Curcuma longa. The sequence continues at coordinate 9,663,301 of NC_133872.1, read as the reverse complement.
ACAACGGATAATAAATTATGCACTACGAATAAGACCTGTGTTGACCAAATACAAGAGTACCCACCTGGTAAGACGCACGTCGAAATAAGAACCTTTCCGTATAACAGGATCCACAAATCAAGGTCCTGTAATTTATAAAATACAACATCCTCTAAATACCATATTATATTAAATTTTACGACAAGGTAAACCCCAACTGAATCTAAAGTTAATCTACCCCAAATCCAACTAATCCAATTAATCTAACCAAGATCCAATTAACTCAACTTGACTGGATTAACCCCACCAAGTCCAGTTAACACAACTCATCACATTAAACCCAATGTAACCAAATTAACCTAATCTATTCTCATCAATCACTAAATACAATCCTTTATCCACAACAGATCATCAATTAATTAACCTAATCTAATCTCTCACCAAAATAATAATCTGATTCCATAGGATTCCAACAGTACCGAAACCTAATAGAATTCATAACCTTAATCGATCAATCAACCATGAATAGATCCAAGAATCAACAAGGATCCAATCACTCAAGAACATATCAAATTCCACAATTAGAAGAAACTCTCAAAACTGAACAAATCCCAATAGAACAATAATTTCTAATCGGGCAATAACCAGAAAAGAAAACCAAATCCTAAACAACCTTAACAAATCCTACAGCATTGAAAAAACCCTAACATCTAAAACCCAATCAAAACCAAATCTAATAGATCAATAACAATTTCAACAGCATGCTAACCCCTAATAGTGGGTACTAGAATGATAGTGCACAACATATATATCAATATGGATATCAAAGGTATACAGTCTTAATATGATACTTAAGGAACAAGGTCAACATACTACGTATAACTAGCAGGTATCATACAATACGAGAATAATGTACGTCATGTCACAAATGCAACAATCATATAACAACAAGTGCACAACCACAATCATATAACAACAAATGCAACAACCATAAATGTAGTAAATAACTAACAACAAATGCATGGATGGTCACTGTTTGCACTCGCCACCCTCAGTCACCCACCCAGTACAGTGAACTGGGGCGCCAAATAGGACAACTGCACACCCTCCAACAACAGACCACTACACGTGAGTGGGGAGCGGAGAAAATATCAGTGTCTGCACTCAACATTCCCAGATACCCACATTATGCAATGAACTGGGGTGCATGATAGGAATCACCCGCTCCAACAACAGACTAGCTATACGAGAGGGGGAGGGGCAGTATTCCAGGAGACCTATCTAGCTAGTCCTAGTGGCACCCATACTGTGTAGTGTTATAATGCTCTCACCCACACAAGTAGTGAGAGTTAATAACAACAACATGTTATGATGCTATAATGCATAGTTCAACAAATAACTACTATATCAACCAAGGTATATACAACATCAATCATAATAAGTCAGCACAAATGAACAACAATTAATGAGACTGTATTGATGACAATGGGATCATATCAAGGTCAACAGTAAGTATTAAGCAATGAATCAAGCAATGAATGTGATAAGGGTAGCAACAAGATAATTAACAACGGATAATAAATTCTGCACTATGAATAAGACCTGTGTTGACCAAATACAAGAGTACCCACCTGGTAAGACGCACGTCGAAATAAGAACCTTTTCGTATAACAGGATCCACAAATCAAGGTCCTGTAATTTATAAAATACAACATCCTCTAAATACCATATTATATTAAATTTTACAACAAGGTAAACCCCAACTGAATCTAAAGTTAATCTACCCCAAATCCAACTAATCCAATTAATCTAACCAAGATCCAATTAACTCAACTTGACTGGATTAACCCCACCAAGTCCAGTTAACACAACTCATCACATAAACCCAATGTAACCAAATTAACCTAATCTATTCTCATCAATCACTAAATACAATCCTTTATCCCACAACAGATCATCAATTAATTAACCTAATCTAATCTCTCACCAAAATAATAATCTGATTCCATAGGATTCCAACAGTACCGAAACCTAATAGAATTCATAACCTTAATCGATCAATCAACCATGAATAGATCCAAGAATCAACAAGGATCCAATCACTCAAGAACATATCAAATTCCACAATTAGAACAAACTCTCAAAATCGAACAAATCCCATTAGAACAGTAATCTCTAATCGGGCAATAACCAGAAAAGAAAACCAAATCCTAAACAACCTTAACAAATCCTACAGCATTGAAAAAAACCTAACATCTAAAACCCAATTAAAAGCAAATCTAATAGATCAATAACAATTTCAACAACATGCTAACCCCTAATAGTGGGTACTAGAATGATAGTGCATAACATATATATCAAAGGATATCAACAGGATATACAGTCTTAATATGATACTTAAGGAACAAAGTCAACATACTACGTACGACTAACAAGTATCATACAATACGAGAATAATGTATGTCATGTCACAAAATGCAACAATCATATAACAACAAGTGCACAATCACAATCATATAACAACAAGTGCAACAACCATAAGTATAGTAAACAACTATCAATAAATGCATCTACATATGGATGGTCACTATCTGCATTTGCCACCCCCAGTCACCCACCTAGTAAAGTGAACTGGAGCGTAAATAGGACAACTGCACACCCTCCAACAACATACCACTACACGTGAGTGGGGAGCGGGGAAAATATCACTGTTTGCACTCAACATACTCAACATCCCTAGACACCCACACAGTGAACTGGGGTGCACGACAGGAATCACCCGCTCCAACAATAGACAGCTACATGTGAGGGGGAGAGACAGTATTCCAGGAGAGCTATCTAGCTAGTCCTGGTCGCACCCACATAGGCTATAATGCTCTCATGCTCTTACCCACACAGGCAGTGAGAGCCAATAACAATAATATGTTATGATGCTATGATGCACAGTTCAATAGATAACTACTACATCTACCAAGATATGCACAACATCAATCAACCAAGTCATCACAAATCAACAATAAAGAAGGAGACTGTATTGATAGCAACAAGATCATATCAAGGTCAACAGTAAGTATCAAGCAACAATTAACCAACGAATGCAAATAGGATAGCAATAGTATAAGTAACAACGGATAATAAATCATGCACTACAAATAAGACCTATGTTGACCAAGCACAGGAGTACCCACCTAATTGATGAATCATCGAAATAAGAACTCCTAATAAAATCCTCCGTATAACAGGATCCACAAATCAAGGTCCTGCAATAAAAATACATCTTCTAAATACAATATTATATTAATTTTTCAACAAAGTAAATTCCCTACACAATTCCACACCTAGCCTTCTAAGGTTAATCTAACCCAATCAACCAATTTAATTAACACAATTGAACTCATTCTCTAATTAATCACAACCGAATCCAAATACCTAACCAAGATCCAATTAACTTATCCCAACAAGTCCAGTTAACACCACTAATTTCAACCATTAATTAACCTAATCTAATCTCTCACCAAAACAACAATCTAATTCCATAGGATTCCAACATCATCGAAACCTAATAGAATTCATAACCTTAATCGATTAGTCAACTATGAATAGATCCAAGAATCAACTAGGATCCAATCATTCAAGAACAGATCAATTTCCACAATTGGAACAAACTCTCAAAATCGAAACAAATCCCAATAGAACAGTAATCTCTAATCGGGCAAGAACCAGAAAAGAAAACCAAATCCTAAACAACCTTAACAAATCCTATAGCATTGAAGAAAACCTAACATCTAAAACCCAATCAAAACCTAATCTAATAGATCAATAACAATTTCAACAGCAAGCTAAACCCTAATAGAATTCAATCCCACATCGAACCCACAGATCAGCAACAAAACTTACCTTGCCAAAGAAATTGAGGCCACCAATCGCACGATTCTGGCAACCTCCCAGGATGAAGAGAACCAGCAGCGGCGGCGATGATTTCTTCCTCTCCGATGAAGAAAGGCGGTGCTACGCGGGTTACAACTCCTCGTGGACAAAGAAGAAGAATAGGAGGAGAAGGGTGGCTTCGAGTTTTCTTCCTCTCCAACAATTGGATGTAGGCAAAGAACCAACTGGTGGCGGCGATGGCGTCGGGTGCCTGAGTCTAGTCTGCCTGCGGTGGCTGCTCTACTTCAGGGAGAACGACGACAGAGGATAGCGATAGAGTGGCGATCGCGGGGTCAACGGCGACGTCAGGCGTCTTCTCCACGTGGCGGGCAGCGGCTGAGGTCTTCTCCATGTTGCAGGTGGCAAAACAGAGAGAAGAATAGGTGCAACTAGGGCTACTCGCATCGGCGGCCTTCTTTATAGTTTTCCTACTTGAGGTCCTCGCCGGCGGACCTGGGCGCGAGCGATGGTGTCCGTCGGTTCCGCCAGACTCGGCGCTGCGCAAGACGCGGGGTGCGGGGTCATGGGTCGCACGGAAGGGAAGGCGGGCCGAACAGGGGAAAGGAAAAATGAAATTGGGGTTTCCTGTTATAACGAGGAATCACAGTAACTTTCAAATCAGATTGGTCTAAACCGGCTTAAAACCTAGGGTTTACTGTAACAATTGAATCGGTTATTATAGCGAATCAGATTTAATTTTGGTTTGCTTGGTTCACTAACCAAACGACTTTCGATTTGATCCAAACTAGTTTTGTTTGTTTCGTCTTCCCAAGATGAAACTTCTCATCTATTCCGTTTTATCAAAACCTCTTCCATCATGAACCAAACTAAGTTGGTTCAATTTGGTTCAAAACTGATCCATAAAAAAATATATAATAATAATAATATTAATTCCTTGTATCTTACAACTTCACTCACCAGGACTTTCTGCCAACCTCCAACTAGAACTTCTCCTGTCTAGCTTCTAACTCGGGGTTCTCTTGACTATCCTCCAAGTAGGACTTCTTCTTGTCCAATTCAACTGACTAGGACTTCTTGCTAGTCATTTGGTCAACTTTGACCTGACTAGATTTCACTCACATCCAAACATTAGGTCCTGTTTGGATCAACCCTTGGTCAAACTGACCAAACCTAGATATATTGTTAAACATCAAAACCTTGAAGGCAGACTGGTATTCCCTACACTAACATAATAGTCTACTATGGAGGGTTAACCAATGACTCAATCGTTGAATGGTTGTTGACTTCTAATTTGTGGCTAAAATCATCCTATCATTCGAACATTAGTTGATTGATAACTTTCATCAATCGATTGTTACCTCAATAGTCGAATCTCGTAGCTAAGTTCCAAACCTTCTATTTGCTTGAATAGTGTCATTAATGGATCGCTAATCCTAACAGTCAATTTATCATGGCTAGTTGAGTTGAGCAGTTATGTTTCTGACTCTGTTCACTGCTATAGCGCCATTAGTCGATTACTAAACCCTAGTAGTTGATTGATGTGCCTAATAGTAAATTGACCAAACCTATCAATTGGCTGATCCTGTAGTAGACCCCCTTACCCTCTCAAATCCCGAATTTGGAGTTTAGGGTCCACTAGTCAATTGTTTCTACCTAATAATTGACTGATACCTTTATTTCAGTCTTTCCAAGGTTGAATTCTTGTCTTTCCTACTATCTGATTAACCTTGACCTATTGAAATTTTTTATTACCCAACATCCTATCAACCTTGATTTTTGGGACTTCATGCACCTAGCATCCGGTTACCGTTAACCTATCAACACTTCTCATATACCAAATATCCGGTCTTTCATGGCCTGTTAGGATTTTCTATGCTTATCTAACATCTGGTCCTCCTTGACCTGTTAGGGCTTTCATCCATATGCAAAGTGTTTAATCATCCATGGTCGACTTGGACTTCACTTCTCAAGTTAACTCTCTATTGGACTTCTGGCTACTAAGTACCTAATCAACTATAATCCACTTGGACTTCTCTCTTACCAACAAATATATTTATCAAGTATCCAATCAATCTTAACCTACTTGATATCTTGACATTCCAACTCAAGCTTGGTCAACCTTGACTAGAGGTTGATTGCACCAATAATTAAGAGAGCGCAAGAAAACTATTAATGTTGTGTTAGAGTAAATTAGAGAGGTTTAAATTTAAATATGATATTGTATTAAAAGTAAAGAAAACGGAATGTTTTAAATAACTTTTCTAAACTGATAGTGGTCATAAATTAGGAGTTTTTGAATATGATGAGACTCAAAAGAATAAAAGAAAATGATTAAACTAAATATCTTGACATTCGATTTTTGGGTCACTAAAGTGGTGATATTTTGATAAAATCAATATTAAATTAGTAATGCATTGACAAAATTAGCACCAAGAGGATGATGTTTTGATGAAATTATACTAAATTGATGATGTTTTGATCAAGACAGCATAAAGGTGATGATCCTTTAACTAAAACAACATTAAAATAATTTTTTTATTTTTAAAATTTTATTTTTAGTTTTTAATTTTTAATTTTGTTTCATTCTCTCTCTCTTATAATTAGCTATTAAAAAAGTCATCAATATAATGGGATGCCTCGTGGTGATGTCATTTATTGTGATCTTCAGGGTGTAGCAATCACTTCCAAGTCCTATAATGGTGCTCAGACGTAGTCGTGATCTAATATAAGGCACAGCTCACATGGTTAGCTAAACAGATCAATTCATAATGAAAAATTCAGTCATATCATAAAGCGGGACGAATCGATCCACTAATTTATCAGATTAAAAAATTTTCAACTCAATCCAATTTAATATAGATTATGAATTAGACGGATTAATCTATAAATATGTTAAAAAATTAAAAAATATAGAAAATATTAAAATTTTTAAGTTTGAATTATATTTTAAACGGGTTAAATTAAAATTTAGATTACGATTTAGACAGATCAACCCCACTAATTCATTAAATTTTCTTTTTTAATTTTAAATTTTAAAAAAATAAATTTTTTTAATCAACGGACTAACCCACGCAGGTCGCGGGCCTAGGTGGATCAATTTATCTGAACCCATCTTAAAATAGATTAATAAAAATTTTATCCAACCCACTTAAAATGATCGACGGAGCTATCCAATCCGATGAACATAATCTAAATTAACGACTCTATTAGTTAATTGTCGGTGGAGGGAGGGATGAGATTAACAATGAAGAGGTAGAGAATATTTCTGGTCCAACAATGCGGAGAGCAAGAGAATGATGTCATTCCACTTAAATTGTTCGATAGAGTGATCCAACATAATCTAAATTAACGACTCTATCAGTTAATTGTCGATGGAGGGAGGAATGAGATTAACAGTGGAGAGGTAGAGAGTATTTCTGGCCCATCAATGCGGAGAGCAACGGAATGATGTCATTCCAAGTGTGAACGTTCAGATCGTTAGATGAGCAAGTTTTGAATCCAAAATTCGAACGGTATAGGAATTTTGCGCCTCCAACTCCGCCGTCTACTTCAAAATTTTAACGTTCGTTTCGGGCGTGCGGTTCGATGCATAACGTTCACTTTGACCTTCAAATAAAATTCGGCCATGCGTCAGACACGCCTCCACTCCACTCCTCGTTGACTGCCGTCTTACCCAAAAGATCGATGTCGGATTCTGCAGCGATTAAGCTCGCCGAGGTTCAATTTTACCCTTTCCTCCTCCGCCTCCTCCTCCTCCTCTTCGCATGGTTCTTACCCACCGTCGCACTCGCCGTCGGCGTCAACTACGGTGGTTTCGCTGACAACCTCCCGCCCCCTGCCGACATCGCTGCATTTCTCAAAGACAACACCTTCATCGACCGCGTCAAGCTCTTCGACGACAACCCCGACATCATCCGCGCGTTCTCTGGCAGCGGCATCTCACTCGCTGTCACCGTCCCCAATGACGAGATCCCGTCCTTCGCCTCGCGCAGGCCCCCCTCCGCCGCAGCCTCTGCCTGGGTCGCCTCCAACCTTGCCCCGTTTTACCCCGCCACCAACATCTCCCTCGTCCTCCTGGGTAACGAGGTCCTCGCAACCCATGACCGTAATCTCATCGCCTACCTCGTCCCTGCCATGCGATCCCTTTCTGCAGCGCTGATCTCCGCCGGTTTCTCTGAGATTCGCGTCTCGACGCCGCACTCGCTCGGGGTCCTCTCTGCTTCGGAGCCTCCTTCCACCGGCCGCTTCCGTCGGGGCTACGACCGCGCCGTCTTTGCCCCGATGTTGGATTTCCATCGCAGCACTCGCACGCCCTTCGTGGTGAATCCATACCCCTACTTCGGCTACACGGCGCGCAAGCTTGGCTACGCCTTGTTCCGACCCAACCCGGGGGTTTTCGACGCCGCCACCGGGGTCAACTACACCAACATGTTCGAAGCGCAGCTGGATGCGGTGCATGCGGCGATGGAACGGCTAGGTTATGGGGATGTCGAAATCGCAGTGGGTGAGACCGGGTGGCCGTCGGCCGGTGACCCGTGGCAACTCGGAGTTAGTGTGGAGGATGCAGAGTCATTCAACAGGAACGTGATCCGGCTGGTGAGCTCCGGGAGCGGGACAGCGATGATGCCGGGTCGGCGGTTTGAGACGTACATATTCGCCCTGTTCGACGAGGACCTGAAGCCCGGTCCGATGGCGGAGCGCCACTTCGGGCTCTTCAATACCGATCTTTCACCAGTTTACGACGTCGGTCTCTTGCGTACCGGCAGCCAGGTAGAAATTTTGTTGTATAAACTGATTACATGCATGCCATTTGGAGTTCGAATAAAAGAATAGTAAACATCACAGGCGCCGGCGCCGGCGCCGGCTAGTGGCTCCGAGCAGTGGTGCGTTGCCCGGGCAGACGCTACACCGGAAGAGCTGCAGGGGAACATCGACTATGCCTGCGGCAGTGGGGGAGCGAATTGCAGCGCCATACAGGATGGCGGTCCGTGCTTCGACCCGAACACACTGTCGGCGCACGGATCCTACGCCATGAACGCCTACTACCAGAGCGCCGGCCGGCAGGACTCTAGCTGCTACTTCGCCGGCACCGGTGTGCTGATATCTACCGACCCCAGTAAGTTGATAATTTCTTACAGTTGATTGATGAAATGGCACGTAACGATCTTGATTCTGATGATTGTTCACATCGATGTGGCAGGTTATGACAACTGCAGATATCAATCGTGAGTTGTGAAGATGTGGGGTGCTGTAAGATTTCATGCTTGTTTCTGTTTGCTTGGTCGTGCAGTGAATGAAGTACTTGTTATGTTTATTCTCAACCTTTTTTTAGAGAAAATAGAGCAAATTCATCAGTTAAACAACAATGTAACTGATTAAATTGCACAGGTGAAGGTTTGTTTAACATGATATGGCAAATGTTTTATCAAAGTAAGGCGGCTTCTGGAGATTCCATTCTTTTGTAGAAATCACTAGTGCTATAAAAAAAAACAGATCTAATTGATTATACAGTGTAATGAAGGTGCAAGGATCCCTGGTAAATTATAGTTGCAGTTTGTTTAATTGATTTTAATTTTGCAATTCTAGCAAAGGAAATCAAAGGCACTTCTGCCAGACACATGAAGAAACCATCTCCCACTTGTTTAGATACTGTTGTTTGGCTTATCAACCATCCTGGGAATTTCAGCTGATGAATGCACTTGGTCTCCAAAGTTCACTATCTCTACCATTACATGGTCTCGGGCATGGATCCAAGCAAAATAAGTCTACTTATGTTAGGACTCTCATCTTTGATTGTGATGATTTTGACAAAGGATTTAAGTTATATTTGTAATTATTTGATGTGTATGCTAAGTTGTGCAAGATCTACTAAGTATACAAGTATTGAGGGCTCGATGGCTCAAGGTCTGTAAGATTGGAGAAGGATGGTGAATCCGAGAGAGTATAAGACGAGGAACATCGGAGCATGGCAAGTGGAGGAGATGTGCATAAACAAAAGATGAGAAGGATGACTAAGGAGGAGTTATGAGCTCTCAAAGCATTCGAGGGATACAACTTGACGATAGAAGACCTCAAGATTTAAAGATACTCCAAGGGAGATGAGTTTGCCGCCGCCTAGACTTTAGTTTCTCGATTTATTCTTCTCCTTAATGGTGTAGTTGGGCCGTAGGTTGAGAAGGAAAATTCCATGGAAGTGCTGAAGGCAAGTTTGAGCAGGAGAGTTTGCATTTAGGGCAACAACAATAGTTTTTGATCGTGGAGACAATGTGGAGCCTTTCCAACTAGGGGTTCTCTGTTGATGATCTACTGAACCTAGGTAAGTTCGTGGAGAACAAGATGAAAGTAGTGGAGGTGGACAAAGCAGGAAGGGAATTGAAAATCAAAGTTGAAGCAAAATGAAAGGAAATTGAGAATTTCGACATAGATTCCTCGCCTTCTTCCTCGGCGTTGGGTCTCACTATCGAGCTCTAGGCGCCATTGTCACCGCCACCATTGTCGCTTTTGGACATATGTATCCTTGTGAGTTCCGTTGTGGAGAAAAAGGCAAACTTGTAATTTCTGCCCACTGCATCTGGCTCCTATGGAATGGAATTAGTTTCTCTCCTTTCTTTCTCTTTTCTTTTCTCTTCCTTCGTTCAAAAGATTTATTTTCCGTAGGAATTTTTTTCCCTCCTTGATCTACACCTGGAAGGAAACAGAGCATACAAGTTGTTAGGATCAGTTTGGTGTGTTGCGCGTGTTTACATGTTTCACAAATGTATGTAGCGAAAGAAAAGATAATAATTAAAACTAATTATTACAATACACGTATACAGGATACAACATGTGCATTGCATAAATAGAAATTAAGATTTTTAAAATAGTAATTTATTCTAAGTATACCTGACGAATGCTGTGGAATGGGCCGGATTGACATCAATTGAGCGACTCTATCAAAACTCCGCCTTTACCAGTGATCCCCGCCAAGCTCGTTTGGACGGCTTCCCAAGCCACGAATCGCGTCATTATCTTCAGACTAGTTGACGATCGATAACGATCGATATGAGAGAAAATTCTAATATCAAAAACATGACACAACACTTATCACAATTATTTTTTGGGACTTTCTAATTATTGTCGACAATCATATTCTCAGCATATTTTTTAGTGGTCAAACTTTGACCTTCGGTATGGGGCAAATGGTCGGAATCCTTTTCAGTGAAGATGGAATAAGCTTGGATAGCTTCACGAGCTTCCAGCGGAAAACTCCGACGATAACCTAACGGCAAACCCCTGGTAACCACTCCGGTAGCAACCCTTCACTGGTGGCTAGCGGCAAGCCTTCACAAGGGCTCCAACGGTTGGACAGTGAGGTCCGGCGGCTTCACAAGCCGTCGGCCGTGGAAAGCAAGCTTCGACAGCAGCACAAGCATTCGATGACTGCTGTCCACAGGGAAGACCAACTATCAACGTCAAACGTCAGTCAGTGATTCATTTTCTCCTTTGACGGTCGATTGGGATGGGCACACCAACAAAAGACCGCGAGCTTGGGGAAATTCCAAGTTATTGATGTCCAATGCTAGCTGGTGCTTGGGAGAAATAGCTCAAGAAGGAGGAAGGTGTCGCAGGATTATGGCTTTCTCGATCGGGAGAAAATCGAAGGTTGTGGTGCACAGCTTCCCTTGTTCTTCCGGCCAGCGACACACCTTCGTAGGGGAAGAAGTCAATCAATTGATGCTCGAGAAGAATCATGATCGCGGGGGAGGCAAGTCACGATTATAAGTCGGCGACACGTGATCATCCAGAAGCCAAATCGCAATTAGGGTTTCCCGATCGAGAAAAGAGAGTCACGCGATCGAGAGAGTAAAAATAGGGAAGGCGACATGATCCGGCACCTCCACACCCATAGTCAGCGACGATGAGTAGAAGACCCAAATCCAAAATCACGATTCCAGCAAAGAGGGAATACGTGGCGTCGAGGAACCTTCCCCCTTTCTCTGGTGGTGGGCTCCGAGGGCGCGCGCTGGGGAGGGAAGCAGTGGCGCCGTGTGATTAGGGAAGAAGGAAAAACATGATTTTTTTTCAACCTAATCCCAATTTCTCACGCACATAATTACAAGAGTCAGCTTCATTAGGGTTAGGTTTTGGGGTTTTTACTGTAGCAACAGGGTTTAACTGATTACTATAGCAAAACTTAGGTTTAGGGATATATGGGTTAAAATGAATGCTTGTGATCAAACTTAATTATAACCTCAACCACTCATTCTTCTATTAACATTATATCCCATATAACATCTCTTATTGGGTTTGGATCCAATCCAAAACCCCATCCCTCAGCTCAATGCCCAAAAACCTATATGCCGATCAATTTATGTTTGGTTCAAAACCAAATCATTTAGTTCAATAACCAAAGTACATCCGATTAGAACCAAACTAATTTAGTTTATTTCGTCTTCATAAGATGAAATCCATCATCGCTTTTGATCTATCAAAATCTCTTCCATTAAAATCAAGCATATTTAGTTCATTTTATCTTCATAAAACGAAGTCTATTATCTTTGTCCTTTGTCTGCTCCAACCAGACTTTATTTCTCTTATTCTGATAAATCAATTCTCAAACTTATTTTAAGCCTTTTAGAGAAACTTATCGTGTATGTGACCCAATAGGTTTTCAACTATGTTAGCCATCTATAATTAACCATTAATTATGGAACGATCATGAGTGACACTTAGTAGTACATCATGACCCCCAATTGATCGAAAAACTAACGATTGATTTTAGAACCATTTTTAAACCTTTCAGCAGCTACAATAAAATATGTCTAGTTCTTTTAACCATCTTATACTCATTTAGTTCAAGACATGATTTACATATGTCAATCCCCACTTGGCTGACTATGTTACACCTAGTCCAAGCTTTATTTCTTGTCTTATGGATTTAAGTTACTCATACATGTGTCTAAGAGCACCATACTTTTGGCATGCAATGTTTTGGCCAAAGACTTCTAGTAACAATCCTGACAAGTAGCCGCAGGATATATATCTCCTTTTTTTAAATAACGGTAAATTCTCTGTGGACTATCCAAACACCTTCAGGCACTTTGACTTACACTCAATTATCCTAAGTCCACACCTCCTTGGAGATGTTTACTTGAGATGTCAAAGTATAAACCTTCATGACCAAGATGACTTGAATACCGCAAGTCAAAGGGAAATCGCATTTAAGTTATACTGAGATTTTCATTAACATATCTCTATATGCATAAAATCATATGAAGCCTCATGGCAGGTCACTCCAATGAACTAATTACCTTTAACTAGCATTCACGTTTAACTCTCAATATCCAATGTTTCTAGGCTGTGAGAACAGTTGCTTGGTAAACTAAGGAGTTTAAAACGTGTTAGTCTCAATAGAATTGATGACGTCCATGCTCATCAATTTATATACTAGAGATAATTTCAATACATTCATAATTGCATATGTAGAAATATTCACTAGTTGTGATCCAATCACAAATTCTCTCATGCTATGAATCATATTGTGGACATTCAGTAAATGAGTTTAAGATCCAATCAAACACATAGAGAATGTGTACTCAAATAGTGAATTTCTATTTATCCAATAAATAATATAACTATAAGGTGATTGCTTTAGGACACCTCTCAAATATAATAAAAGTCAAGGGTGATATTGTTGGGATCTTATGTGAAAAAATAATAAATAAATGCAACAAAAAAATGATTCCTCAAAGATCAATGTGAATATAGTATATATGTTTGATTGAGTTGTCACATTTATTGCGTGAATGGAACAATCTCAGAATGCAACTTTGATTCGCCAGATCTCAATATGATCAGAATGGTCGCGCCTCTTCGGTATCCACAAGAACACGTCCTTCATTCTACGCACGAACTCAACTTTTGGAGAAGAACCATCTTTGTTATGCTAGTAACTTGGATGGTTCGACCAAGAGGAGAAGAAGAAGAAACTAGAAGTGATACTAACGAAAATGCATTACAAAATGGCTTTTGTACTCATCCAATGAATATAAAAAGTTTTGCCTTTTGCTCTCTTTTTCATTAATGTTCTATTAATGGATATTAATCATCTTTAGTGGTTGAGTCTAATCCAATGAGTCTAATTCGAATTAGACTCAATCCAATAGTTAGATTCATTTGAGTCTACTCAATGAGTCTAATTCAGATTAAACTTAACTCTATAATCATAGGGTCCATCATATTTTAGTCAAACTAAAATAAGTTTATCTCCAAATTAACATATTCTTTGTGTGTGATTCAATAGGTTCTCGTAACGTTGACAATGCCTCTAAAATAATATTTTAGATACATACATAATGAATGACATCTAGCTATGTATCATTGCTACCCAAGTGATGAGAATGTCAAGATATAATCTAACCTTTCTGTGTCTATTATCTTGTATAACTTGGTCATTCCATCCTCGATATCTAGATTGATCTGAGGTATAGACTGTGTCATCCCCTTATCAATCTTTGTGTTTCTTGATCTTCAAGTAAACTCACTTAATTAAATAATCTCAATATCTCATATTGATTTATTTGAGCATGATCATGCATTTTAGCAATCCTACTTAATCAAAGGGCTCACAGATATCACTTCCCATATAGAAGGGATAGATCTCATCTGTATCACTTACATCCCTCCGTATAAGTTATTACATACCTAATGATCGATTTTATAATCCACCTTGTTATAGGTGACATTTGTCAATACTAAAGTACATAACTCCTTATGTAGAAAACTATAGTGACTTCAGGTCTAACGATTATTTATATTAATAGTCACTATGAGAATATTTATGACACTTATATAATGATTCATGAAACATTCTCATAGCGGATCAATTCAGTACATATTCTTTAATATATACTCAATTATCAATTTGATATCTTATATCCATGACTTGTGACATTAAGTCATCAATTGATATATTAGTCTCAATGCATTAAGATTGTTCTTGTATATTCAAGCTTGACTAGGAATAAATAAGAGTAGTGTTCTATATATATCTACAGTCTCCCACTATCAATTCAATCAATTGATATATTATAGACTAGAACTTACTACTCTAGGACATTATTATACTTATTCATATAGCACAGATCTGAAGTAAATATAATTACCATAAACTTTGTCTTTTATTAATGAAATATGATACAAAAGTTTCCTTGTCAATAGTTCTAAGGACTAACATTAACAGATATTCACCCCTCTACCATACCGACATCCAACGATCCAACAAGTGGATTAGAGCAGGTACACTATCAAAGGACTAACAACGATGAAGCATATAATCAGAGATCAATTTCAGATTCCAAAACTCAAGAGAATTTTACATCATGGAAGCAAAAGATGGTGCTTTACTTTAGACTCAATATTGACACAGCAATTACTTTAGAATCCTTGTTGTTGAACACCTATCGCTAATCGTGCAAGGAGAGGGAAAACGCCGACTGCCAAAGGAAGAAAATTCTAGTTTTCTAGCTACTCTTTCTTGATCACCTTCTCCAAAGGTCCAACCGACGTTGGACACTGACAACTTCTCTTTCCTTCTGGGTAGCAACCGGAGGAGAAGAAAACCCCGATCGGAGATCGTATGAAGAGCCATCATGTTGCCGAAGTTCTGAAATCATTTCCAGCCACTAGAAGTTGCTACCGGAGCATCCTCAATAGCCGAAATTATTTCTCATCACTGGAAGTCACTGCCGGAGCATCGAGGTCACTATCAGATTGCCGAAGCTGCTTTTGGAAGCCATGGATTTGTTGCTAGCGTTTTGCTATCAGGATTTGCTATTGTTGGAAGCTTATGAAGTTTCTAGAGGTTGTTCCATCTTTGTCGGAAAGGGTTTCGGCCATTTGTCCCAAATCGACGGTCAAAAGTTGATCACCAAAATTACACCAGGAATATGATTGCCAATGATAATTAAAAACCTCTAGAAAATGAATGCGACATGTGTTGTCACTTGTTTTTCAATATTAGAGTTTTCTCTCATATCTACCGTTGTCGATTGTCGGTTAGTACTGAAGACGGTGATGCGACTCGTGGCTTGGGAAGTCATCTAGACAAGAGTTTTGGTAGAGGCGAAACTTTGACAGAGCCGCTCAATTGATGTCATTCCCGCTCAACGTCATCCGTCAGGTATGCCTGGAATAAATTGTTATTATGTAAAATTTTAATTTCCAGTTATGTCATATACTTATTGTATTCTGCATACGTGTGTTGCGAGTGTCGTCACAATTATTAATTTTTCTTCCACTGTATACACTTGTGAAACATGTAAACACGCACAATGTACTAGGCTAATCCTAACAGTTCAACCTCATCTCTGGCTAAGGATCTTCCCATAGATCAGTACCCTACCACGGTCTGCCATCCCTGAGTCAAAGGAAGCTACCACCGATGGTGGAAGCAAGGAACAAGGGAAGAAGCAACGGTTGCTTCTCCGCCGTAAGGTATCCCATCTTCCTTCCCTTTTAGGCTATTGTTCCCGCGGGCAATTATTGTTGTCAGAACTACCATGCTATTGTTGGTGCAAGGAGCACTAGTTTGTCCCTAGAGTTTTGATATTTGATAATGCACCTAGGTTTGGTCTGTTTGACCAAGGGTTGATCCAAACATGACCTAATATTTGGATGTGAGTGGAGTCTAGTCAGGTCAAAGTTGACTAGAAGACTAGCAAGAAGTCCTAGTCGGTTAGACCAGGCAAGAAGAAGTCATAGTTGAGGCTAGACAGGGAAAGTCTTAGCTAGAGGCTAGACAGAGGAAGTCCTGATCTGAAGGATTGGGCAAGGAAGACCTGGTTTGGAGGACTAGGCAAGGAAGTTTTGATCTGGAGGATTTGGGAAGGAAGTCATGACTAGAGGTTGGGCAAGGGAAAGTCCAAACAGGTTAAGGGTGATCGGATGTTTGACAGATGAGAAGTCTACCTATGGAAGTAACTAGTCCTAACTGAAAGTTAGGCAAGAGAAAGTCCAAACAGGATGTTTGATAGGTGGGAAGTTACCTATGGAAGTGACTAGTCCTAACTGAAAGTTAGCACAAGTAAGCTAGTATGTTAGACCTACAAGGTAACGCTTAGGTAAGTCTAGTAGGTCAGTCGGACTACAGATAGACTTAGGTTGTTTGTTTATTTGTATGCTGATCTTGTAGGGACCAGGAGCTACCTGGATAAGAATCTAGGCACCCAGAAGGGTCTATATAAGGAGCCTCAGTGTGAAGCACCAGGCTAACCCTAATCTTCACTACTCTTCATCCTGCGGTGCAGCCGAATGGGACCAACGCCTCACTTGTGCAACCGGGGAAGTTCCAAGAGGAGTGTCTATGCTCAAGACATCCAGATCGGTTACATGGATATTATTCTTAATTTTATTTTAGTCTTACAATTTGTGTTTTCATATATATACATATATATATATTGAACTGTAAGATGAATTTCTCTGCATCCGGACAAACGTCTGGAAGGAAGACCATTACTGGACGGGCGCCTTCCCGTGCATAGACTTTGGATGTACTAATCTTAGGAGGTTACAAACTAAGTAAATTCATGAGCCCCCTGTTTCTATCTAATCGGCTGCTAAGTTTCTATGTTAGTAAAGAACGAATAAACGAAAAGAACGTACTATTCACCCCCCCTTTAGCACACTAGTCCTACAACTATTAGGTTCGTTCTCCTTTGTTGATAGCGAACCATTCGACCTTCGAACGGTGGTGTGATTACCTCCGTTCAATCCGATTCGCATCGCCGGATTGCTTCAAGCCGTCGGATACGAAATCAGACCGTAGGTCCTCTCTCAGATCGTTTGTCTCCCTTCTTCAACTAGTATAGAAACGGAGACACGACACGTGACTTAGGGAAGCCGTCTCGAAAAGATTTCGGTGTGGAGACGAGTAAAGACAACCTTTTTTAAAGTTACTAATTGAGGTCGTTTTCGCTTCGCATCGTCTAAAAGGTATAAATTATTTATGTTTGGTATCTATGATTATGTTTGCATGTGTGTGTATTCTTGTGAGTTTTATATATAGATAGTAATAAATTATTTATTACGCTTCCATTGCATGTTTAGATGAATATAAAATTTTAAAATGCGCATACCGAAATCCAACACAGATCGTGTTTGACTTTGGATTTTCTTCTCATTGACTGTAAAATGGCATAGTCGTGCCAGGTGGCATGACTTGCTCGTGGAGTTCGTTGGAGACCAAATTGTTACTATGATTTTGCTCAATTTTTGACTAGAGGAGCATATTGTGTCATGAGATACGATTAGAGAGTGTTCATTACTGTGGATTCTTTTTCCAAGGTATTTTTACTCCAATAAAGTTCGGTATTCATGTCCTATCAATCAAAAAGTGCAAAAAGCAATTGTCTGAACTAAAATAGTAAAAAATAATATGAAAAAAATAAAAGTATATAAAATATACTCATGTAATGAAACAAAATATATGTAAAATAAAATCAAAAACTATATATGAAACATACACATCAAAACCCTAATCTAACCCTCAACCAAACCTAACCCAACCCTAATCCTTATCCTAACCTAATCCTGAATTTAACAACAAAACACTTATTTGCTATTATTTTTGTCCTAATTACTTAAGATTTACCAAAATCTTAAAGAATTTCTTTATCTAAATAACTTTGCAAGAAGGGTACATACAAGTTGTCCTCCTCTTTTTGAGGATAATAACTTTACCTATTAGTAGGGTAGGATAGAATATTACCTAATCAACGTAATAAAAAATTAGATGATCATCAAAGTAGATTTCGACCTATCAAGAGACTCCAATGGTGAACTAATCAATTTCGGTTTGTGGTCAAGTGATATAGAAAAAGAATACCAAGCAAATGCAAAGGATTACTATAACACTTAATATGGTTTAATTCAAGAATAATTGAGTAAAATTAGACCATTTAACACGAAGGTTCAACCGACTTAAGAACGGCTAAGAAAGATTTTCTTCTAAATCAACTCCAAACTATCCAAATGAACGAAGATGAGTCCGTCAATCAATTTCATGGATGGTAGAAGTCCCGATAGATTAGCGGCAGAGTAGAAATGACCTAAATTGAATTGTGATTTTTTTTTCTAATATTAAAAAAATAATCGATCGGATTTAGGCGACCGGTTGAGTTATTAAGTTGACCATTCAATCCTATAGTTGAATAGTATTTTAAATATCAAATTTTGAAAGACTTACTATTTAATATTTTTTAAAAATATTATTTTAAAAGGGTGTTTTTATAAAAAAAAACATTATTATACAGCGCGCATCCAATTTCGCACGTGGTCCGTTATCTATGTCCGGTCGGCAACAACCGGGCCTAAAAAGCAACAAAACCAAACGGAAAGAAACATCACGCCGCTTCCTTTCCTTTCCTTTTCTTTATTGCGTTCCAATTACACCACATGACCGACGTACGCATCCCACCCAACATCCTCACGCGTCTCCTCTTCCGTTTTAACGCGGCATTCATATGCTTGACGATTCCACCGTCCCCCTCTCTGTTCTTTCTTCCGTCGTCCTTCCGCCATCCTCCTCGCTCTCGATCCTTCCGCGATCCTCCTCGCTTCCCCCATATCTCCACGCTCAGGAGAAATTATATCCTAATCCTACTTCTTGCCGCGAGTTCTCCGATCCCAGGTACAGTCTCTTCTCTTCCTTCAGTAGTTATGTCGATGTAATTCTCAATTGATCGGAAGCATCAAATTTCCGCGGTTGATCCGGATACGCTCTCGGTTAAGATGACTTGTTTTAAGCTTTTTTTTTTTTGCTGAGTATTTTACGCTTTTCTGCTGATGCGAACTTTTAACGATATTTCGGTGCCTTAACTCCCTGTCAAGGTTAGCTTCTTAGCTCTCAGGTCTGATCTTGTTTTATTATATTGGTTTTGTTTCCTTTGGCTGGAGAATGCGGTAGAGATTCTTCTGTTGGTTGCTGGAATTCGGTAGAGGGCGTCGTGGGGTATAAGTACCTTGGAAGTCAATCAGTCATCGTTAGCGAACATAGTATTTCGATTTTTGTGTTTCATCAGCAGTTGAAGTTCTTCTGCATGATGGAGGTACATGTCCAGATTGAAAAAGAAAAGGACGAGGCTTTGTTGCCATATAAAATTCCTGTTAGTGTTAGCACTATTAGGCAACGACAGAGTTTGGGGATCTGGCAGGATGGCTTGTTTCAATTATCTCCACAATAAACTATGATGGCCTTTTTAAAAACTATCTTAATTGTAACCTATTGTCACTGATAAATCATATATCATACTATGATTAAAATTTAATTATTGAACTCCTATTCTAGTGTAGTATAGGACAACTTGGATTGCCTATCAAAGAATGCAATGGGGAATAACAATCTCAAGATTTAGTTAACAAATGGGGGTTTGTGTTTTAAGATTTGAATGCTAAAAACAGTGAATTGAAAACAATGCAAGTAAAAGAAATGGAAATTTGTTAAACTACAAACACGAACACTAAACTACGATTGTAAAGAAATTAACAGAAACATAAAATAATGTATCCTAATTTAATCTAACCTACTTGCAATCCAAATGAATAACATAAATTTAAAGCATTCAAAGGAAACAAGCATTGCATTAAACATATTGAAATGCAGTAACAAAAGTAAACATAACGTAAGGGGAATTAAACCAAACACATTACAAGCGAAAGAGCTAAATAAAACTAAGTATTACAAATGGAGGTGGATTCTGGTGATGGAGATGTGGGATGGTGACGCCTCTCCCAATCAGGTCGAGAGCCTGTGGATGAAGGATTCCGACGATGGAGATGGATCGAGCTTGCGGACAAAAAGAGGCGGAATATCTCCATGCATACTTCTCGGTCGGAGATGAGCTTACGGAAGTGAAGAGGTGGAAGATCTCCACATCTTCTCCTCCTCCACAAGTGATTCGTTCTCCCGCGAGAGAACCTTCCCAATCCGGGTGAGATGGAGACGACTTGCAAATAAGAGATAGATCGAGCTTTGGAATCCCAAGAGCTCGCGGATACTTTCCTCAATGAGAAAAGGAATCCCCTTTCCTTGAGGTGCCAGCGATGATGGAGATGACCAGAGATCACTTCTGTAGATTAAGGTAGCGCCTCTCTCGATTGGGAGAGGGCTATGGAGATCGGATGGAGATAGACAGTGTGAGGAAGAAGATCCCTAATGGTTGCGTGATGCTTCCAAGAGATGAACCGGTTGCTTAAGTGAACCAGCATCACACGCACCACGACTGTGCCAAGGGACACGACCAAGCTGTGTGGGCTACTAAAGTAAGCGTTTGGTCGGGTTCCAACAAGGGACACTGCTAGGCCGTGTTCCCTTCTATACATGTCCGAAACTTGGGTTGATCTCCTCTGATGCCCTATAAAACAAGATGCACTCATATTTCAGTAAAAATGCTATCAATTAGAAAGAGTTTAAAATGAAACTCAAAATAAATCTTTACTTGTGAAATATGATATAAATATGAATTTAAACATATGAGAGGATTAAAACGTAAGTATGAGTGCAAAATAAAATGTTAAAATATTAAAATATCAAATCCCCACACTTATTCTTTGCATGTCTCGGGCAAATAAACAAAATTAGAAAGCAACTAAAAACTCATCTACCAATCGATTCTCAATCAACACTTCGAAGATCGTAAAAGATACTTTCTTAGGACTATCAACTTTACAAGGATTAACACATTTATGAATCCAATTCTTATATAAGTCAATAAGTATGGTGATTTCAATCAACTTGAATAAATAATAAATAGTCTCACAAGGTAAATAGTTTTGCTCTCGCTCTCATAAAACATTAGCAAGGTGGAGTTTTCACTTAATGTTACTCACTACATTGCATCACCATATGTTTATTTATTTTTTACTCTCTGCTACAATAAACATACACATGCATAAATCAAAAAGACTTGCTTGGAGTTGTAACAAGGAAGATAGTTAAAAAAAAAGAAACTAAAGAGAATATGAGAGCATTGGAATGATCATCATGATGAATACAATCAAATAATATGCGCAAAGCTCACCCAAACTTTCAACACTCAACTTCCTTAATGACATGCAAACACACTACCTATAACTTCTCCCTAATGCATATCCTCATAAGCTCTTGACTAGTGAGTCTCCCAATGACAATGCTAAATCGATGGGTACAGACAAGTTATCACATTTCAAATCAAAATGCATGACATATATATATATATATATTATTCTTATTAATTTCTCATTGGTGCCATTTTATTGCAGTTCCATACATTCCAACACAAAGATCCCTTAAACATGACACTTACAAAATGTGACACGACACGACCGTGGTGGTCAACATGGCCTGATTGTGTTCTTTTGTGATCACTCCTCTCATCACGGGATTTAGGGTTTAGGGATGGGGCACGGCTTGACCGTGGTGATTGATAACGTGTATGCCGTACTACAGTTATAATTTAATTACCAAACCCTATTCTAGTGCAGTATAGGGCAACTCAGATCGTCTCTCAAGGAATGTTGTGGCAAGTGATAATCTCAAGATCAATTGGTTGAAAATGAGGGTTTGGTTTTGAAGTTTCTAATGCTAAAAACAATGAATGGAAAACAATGCAAGTAATGAAATCATATCTACACTAAACTGCAATCAATCATAAAGGAATTCACGAAAATGCAAAGCAAGACATTATAATCTAATCTAATCTACTTGCATTCCAAATGAATAATAGAACTTAAAACATTCAAATGAAACGAGCATTGTAGAAATTAAACATAATGAAATGCATTAACTAAAGTAAAAGTAATGTAAAAGGAATTTAACCAAACATATTCCAAGCACAAGAACTACATGAAGCTAAGCTATAAAGATGGAGTTTCCTCCGATCGGGATGGATGATGCAGATTGATGCTTGCGGATGAGAGGAGGCAAGGAATCCCCACGCCTTCTTCTCCTCTACAAGTGGCGTCTTTGGTTTGTTGGAGATGGATGATGCGGATCGAGCTCAGGAAACCCGAGAGCTTGCAGTGGAGAAGCTTTGGCTGGAGGAATCCCTCCATTCAAGATCCTTGCGGATGCTTCCCTCGATAAGTAAAGGAATCCCCTTTCCTTGAGGTTTCAGTGATGGAGATGACTGTCTGAGATGGAGATGACAATAGGAATCTCCTTTCATCTCTTCTCTTCGATGGATAGAGCTGGCTCGCCGGTGGTGGAATGGAATGGAGGAGATGACGATGGGAATCCCCTTTTGTATCTTCTTTGCCGTGGATGGCGTGAGATGGGATGAGGAAGAAGCTCCCGATCGGATCTGGAATTGATTGCTTCTCTTCCCAAGAGATGAAGCAGCCTCTTAAGTGAACCAACATCATACGCGCCACAGCCGTGCCATGGGGTACAACCAAGCCGTGTTGGCTGTTGGAGTGGCCATCTTATTGAGTTCAGTGAGGGGCATGACCAGACCGTGTTCCCCTCTAGAGTTGCATTTGGGCATGGTTGATATCTCTGTTGATTCCCTACAAAACAAGATACACTCACAATTTAGTAAAAAAATTATCAATTAGAAAGGATTTAAAATAAAGCTCAAAATAAAGTCTTACTCATGAAATATGATATAAATACTAAATTAAGCATATAAGAGGATTAAAAATATCAAATAGAAACATAAAATAATACGTCAAATTGCTTGTTATCAGTGATCAACATGGCTTACCCGTGTTTCCCTGTGTGGACATCTTTTTGCCATAAAATACACAAAATGGCGCACAGTCATGGTGCATACCACAACCTTCCCGTCTTTCATTTTGGAAACTTATATTTCTTCTTCCACACCAAACTTGACCGTCTCGAACAATGTAATCAATCATGAAATCAACTGATACTCTCATCACAGGATAGAGAAAAGAATAGACCAATGAAAGTATCACAAGGAAAATATAATGAACAATGAAGGTATAAGTGGATTATTCTCCTAGTAACTAAGGAAGAAGAAACCTCAAAAAGTGAACAAGAAAAGATGACCTTTATCACATTCATGCATGCGTACAATAATGTAGTCTCAAAAAGAAGCAAAACAAATTCTAGAGTATTAAATGTCATGAGTGCAACTCATATACAAAGAGGATAAAAAATAAGTATAGCTAAGAACCTCACTAGGTAAATATGACTATCAAATTTAATCAATCAAGGTAGAATTTATCGCCACGCTAACCGACAACATGCAAGCAAAGTATTCATACATGTTAAATGATCTCAAAACTCGACGGTTAAATTTAAAAAACTTTTATGATTCTCAAAGTGCTATGTGGAAACACATAGAGAAATGTAAACAAAACTAAACCAAGTGCATAGTTGAAAAACAAAGCAACAAAGAAAAGCAAATACACAAACACTAAGATAAAGAAAAGCACGAAAGAGAAAAAAAGAAGGAATGAACTCCCCTTTAGTTCTTGGCGGTTGAAGGCGGTTCAATAGTAATAGCCAATCTGGGAGTGGGATGATTCGAATAGAGGTGAGGGTCTTCTTCAGGTGGTAGATAGCATCGTTAAGCTCCGCTCCTTCCATCATCATCCCCTTGAAGGTTCTTCCAGATGGTTGAAGATGATTTGCAATATCCAGCCTGGGGTGGAATAATTTGAGTTGAGACAAGCATCGCTCCCTCCACCATTTTTTCTTTATTGCCTGGCGTTAGAGATGGTTCAATTTAAGTATCCACTATGGGGGTTTGGTGATTGCAATTGAAGTTAGAGCCTTCTTCAATATGAATTTTAGAGTTAGCGCAGGATCAAGTGTCTTTGAGGCATAATAGATATTGTGAAGTGCTATCCTAATCCTCTGAGTAAGAATTGCTCCTACTGCATAATAGGAGGTATCCACATCAGCTCAAATGGAATTGTCAAGTCCAAGGGTCTCTGGTTATTCTGCACTCGTGTGGGAATCAACTCATCATTTTTGTTTGTCACCTCAAAATATTTAACAACTTTTTTTGATCAGATTGAGGATTTTAGTCAATGATAGTCGGCAACTGTTCATTCTCCTCTAAGTATGCCCACCTCAAGTGATTCGGTGGTTGCACAACTGAACGAAGGAATTTTGTGGACATTGTTTCCATTGCATAAATTCCTATACTTTCATCTACAACTAAACTGCAAGCAGGTTTAGTTGGCAACACAAACATTATCATCAATATTTGGAACATTAGCAACTTCATCAAGAATTTTATATACATTATCATCAACAATAATATCTGTAATAATAATATTTTCATTCATAATTTTGCATGCACCATCATCATCAAAACTGCGACACAAGTAAATAGAAAAATCAAATAGACTCTCAGAATTGGAGAAAGTATTATCGCGAACTCTATAATCTTCTGAGGGAAGCTAATTGGAGTCTTGTGATTGTAGCTGGCTGATAGATAATGCAAGTTGATCTACTTGTATTGATGCATTAGTTATCTGCTAGAACTGGTGATTATGGGGTCGCTTGTTACTACGTTTGCAATATTAATTGATGTTGTTGTAATAGTAGTTGCTATATAAGCTCTTCTAGTTTTTGCGATGGAGTCTCTATTTGACTGGGAGTAGGAGTTTCTACACTGAAGTCTTTGAATTCTCCCTAGAGAGTTGGCTCGATCTATTGGAACATCTGCGGTCCGCTAGGCATTCGGTCATTCTAAAATTCAAGTGGCCTTTGGTATGCTAGAAAATGTGCGATCGATTGGCTGAGAAGAGAAGCTAACTTATCCAACTTGCTCTCACTTTGATATTGCTCAGTAATCTGTTGTTGTGTGCCCCCATACATAAGATTTGAATGATATCTCCAACCAGGAATATAGTCATTGGGCAAAGAATTACACATGTCTTATTGTTGGGATTGATAGTACTCAGTTGGATGATCTCTCTAATTAGGAATATAGGTACTAGCAATGGATCATACATATCATGATGTTGGTGTTAGTAGTACTTAGGTTTAAGGGAAAAAACATTGTCTATTGCCACTATCTGATTAGTGAAGAC
Organism: Curcuma longa; assembly: GCF_044706935.1. Classification (NCBI taxonomy): domain Eukaryota; kingdom Viridiplantae; phylum Streptophyta; class Magnoliopsida; order Zingiberales; family Zingiberaceae; genus Curcuma; species Curcuma longa. The sequence goes on along the minus strand of NC_133872.1, from coordinate 9,637,408 downwards.
ATACCCATCATCTTGTTGCAGGGTAGGATATTAATCAGTTGGATGGAATGGACTAACACAAATATAACAAACATTTAGAGCCGTCAATTTAGGTTGGGCCCGTTAGGTTTGCCTGCCCTGCCAAATAATTTAAGTGAGTTGGGTTGACACATGTGGTTTGGGTTGACATACGGGTTGAGAATTTTTTTCCTTCAAAATTTAAAATTAAAGTAGAAAACTCAATAGGCTAGTGGGCTTGACCCGTCTAAACCATAACCTAAACTTAAAAATTTTAATTTTTTCTATATTTTTTAATTTTTTAACAGACTCGTGGGTTGACCCGCCTAACTTGCAACCTGCTATAGATTGGGTTGGGTTGGAAATTTCCTAGCTCGCTAAAATGCTGGGTCGGCTAGCCCTGTCATGTGATAGATTTCTTGCAGGCCGACCTGTGCCGCCACAGGTTGGCCTATTTGACAACACTACAAATATCGCTCTCATTGCTTGCTCTGGTTGCATTGTCTGCTGTTGAGATTGGTTCACCACTATTTGTCTGCACAGAGAAATTAACTCGTCCAATTTACTCTTCATACTATGCTGCTCAACACTAGAAACATAAACCTCATTAACGCTTCCAAATTACTGAAAATAGACATCCATGTTCGCTTACAAAAGAAATTTTCTAGTCTTACACTGAAATATTGAAAGCAAATAAGACCAAAGATATAGGAAATACACAAGACAAAACACATGAATATAAGAGAATTAAAGCACCCAAATAAATTTTAGAAATTATGAGGCCACCATCGAAAAATAAAATGAATTTTAAAAAATTTAAAAAGTGGTCTCAATGTTTGAATTTGGTCAAAATAGGGTGTTATTCACGGCAAGGCTGTGAATGTTGATCCTTTAGAGAGGCAAAAAAAAATGCTGAATAGAAAAAATAAAATAGAAAAATAGCAAAATTCAAAGAACAATCCTAAGATTATCAAGCACCATTAGCATTCCCCAACAACGGTGTCAAAATTTGATAAATCGTATTTCGTACTACAATTAAAATTTAATTATCGAACCCCCTATTCTAGTGTAGTATAGGATAATTCGAATCGTCTTTCAAAAAATGCAACGGTGAATGACAATCTCAAGATTTAGTTAACAAATGGAAGTTTGTGTTTTACGATTTGAATGCTATGAATGGTGAATTGAAAACAATGCAAGTAAAAGAAATGGAAATTTGCTAAACTACAAACACGAACACTAAACTACGATTGCAAAGGAATTAACGAAAACATACAGTAATACATCCTAATCTAATCTAACCTACTTGCAATCTAAATGAATAATAGAAATTTAAAGCATTCAAAGGAAATAAGCATTGCATAATTAAACATATTGAAATGCACTAACAAAAGTAAACATAGCGTAAGGGGAATTAAATCAAGCACATTGTAAATGAAAGAGCTAAAGAAAACTAAGTGTTACAAATGGCGGTGGATTCCGGTGATGGAGATGTGGGATTATGGTGCCTCTCCCAATTGGGTCAAGACCTTGTGAATGAAGGATTCCGATGATGGAGATGGATGGAGCTTGCAGACAAGAAGAGGCGGAAGATCTCTATGCCTACTTCTCGGTCGGAGGTGAACTTGTGGAAGTGAAGTAGGTAGAAGATCTCCACATCTTCTCCTCCTCCACAAGTGATTCGTTCTCTCGTGAGAGAACCTTCCCAATCAGGGTGAGATGGAGATGACTTATGGATGAGAGATGGATCGAGCTACGGAATCCCAAGAGCTTGCGGATGCTTCCCTCGATGAAGAAGGGAATCCCTTTTCCTTAAGGTGCCGATGATGATGGAAATGGTCGGAGATTGCTTTGTTGGATGAAGTTAGTGTTAGGGGACATGACTAGGCCGTGTGGACTACTGAAGTAAGCGTTTGGTTGGGTTCCAACAAAGGACACGGCCAGACTGTGTTCCCCTTTGTACATGTCTAGAACTTCGGTTGATTTCTCTTCTGATGCCCTACAAAACAAAATGCACTCATCTTTCAATAAAAATGCTATCAATTAGAAAGGATTTGAAATACAACTCAAAATAAATCATTGCTTGTGAAATATGATATAAATATGAATTTAAGCACACGAGAGGGTTAAAACGTCAAGTATGAGTCCAAAATAAAACGTCAAAATATTGGTTATCAAATTGCGACGCATTTCATAATTTTCTAGTTTTTCTCCCATCAGATTGATCTGCATTTTCCAACATTTTATTAACTTCTCATTCTGAGAAGATCGTTGTGTTCTTCATCGGGTTTTAAATAAAGCATTCCGTTTGTCAAAAGGGCATATATATGATTTCTTCTGTATCATGTGGTACATGTACTATTATCTTTACTTTATGATTTGTTTGTTGCATCAGGGTACGCGTGTAACATAGGAGAGATAGCAGAAAATGAGTAAAGTTCGGCATTGGTTTTGTTGTTCTTTTCAGGTGAATGAGTCTCATGATGTCCATGAGGATGAATACAAGAAGAACCCGACTAATAACGCAAGTGGTAGGTTGTTTGTGGTGACTTTCACCTTTATAATTGATTTTTAAAATTCTATGTCTTTTAAATGTAATTATATCTAAATGTCTGGATGCTTTGATTATGTCAAAATGGGCAATTTGGAATATTTTCTTCTTGTGTGCTTAAGCTCCATTCCTCAGTTTTAAACAAATTGTTTTTTTAGAAGAAAAACATAAAAGTTATTGAGCATAAATGCGCTTTGCTTCACACCTCTTAATGAGATAGGTAAAGTGGGATATAAATAATCCAACAAACATACCATTTTCTTAAATTTTGATAGTTTCTTATTGAGTTCTACAATAGGTAATGTCAAATAGATAGTATAGGTTGAACAAAGAGCAGCCTGTTTGATCTATCTGTACCTACCTTCTGATTGTTTCCCCCAAGGCATGATTTTCCTTTTGTTTCTATCTGTCCTATGGACTGTTCCTTTGTTTGTTTCATGCAATATTTTTTAACAAAATGTTTTCTTTGTTCCCTTTTGTTGTTATGGTTACTTCTCCACTTCAAATTAGCAACATCATAGTCAATTGTCTAATAGTGCAGATTTAATGTCAAAGAGAACTCATTCTTGATTTATTACCCATTTATATCTTAACGGAGTAGAATCATTCTCTTGCTATTTTCAGCTTCATATTCGACTAAATTTACCATTAGCAACAGGGAAAGTAGGTGGTTTACATATGTAATTGATAGTTCAACTGGAACATGTTTAGATTATTGACATTATTCTTCTCTCTGCAATTTTGCAGTATTGTTCTATTTTTTAGCTAAATGTTTCCTGTGACATTCAGAAGTCTTATAATACTTGTTGGCTAATTACCATCCATCCTATCATTGCATACTAGAGATAACTTAGATGGTTTGGGTCAATAGCTCAACTCTTATGAATAGCAAGAAGCAACTGACAAAAGAGTAGTTTGACCTGGAGTTAATGTCTGTTACTATCCTTTTTTCAATATCAGACAAGAGAGCCACTGGAGATAGCTGATATCTTGACCCACTGAACACAGATATCTAGAACATAAGAAGCAATAGAAGATGGAGATAATCAAACCCTATCTTTCTTATCAATCTCAGAGTGTAATTTTGTTTTCATTCTACTTTAGTAATTCATCAAGTTGATATTCCAAAATGTTTTGTCTTCTGAATAACTTAGCAGAAGGTTTAATTGCATAAAATATTGCAACAAGATTACATCATTGCGAATTGTATTGACAAAGTGTGTCAAAGATATAATGCACCAACTTTTACAATGCAAGTAACCTGTCCCAAAACCTCCAAAATATCGTGGTCTTCTACATATGTCATCGCCACATACAAGTGGAGATATTATTGTTATGAATCTATCCACAAATCTATGAAAAAAACACATGCTTTAGAGGGGATAGAGGAGAGATAATGAACATGGAGGGATAGATGAAGGAAAGTGAGCTGTTGGCTTGAAGGGGCATTGACAACAGGTCTAGGTGCTGGACTAGCAGCAAGCACAAAGGAGGCTAGGCAACAAGCTTGGAAGAGGAGGTAAGCCATGCATATGATGCTAGCAGGAGGAAGATGACAGTGGAATTATGGCAAATGAAGAAGTAGATTGTGCCTAGGGAGGTGAAAATCATCAGAGTATGCAAGGGAAGGGTTGTTGCAGCCAATTGGAAGAAAGAAGTATTAGTAGAACCAATTTAAGGTTTTAGATGCCCTACTACAACTGTGCTCGATGACTCCACAATGGCTGTTGCAGTCAAGCTATTGTGACAACATGAGGTCGAAATGGTTGTTATAGAAGACCACAATTTGCTACATTTGTAAACTTATATAATAATCAGTCACTTTTACGAAGCCTGGCTTATGTAAAAGTAATATCATAATTAACCAACAAAATCTTTTCTTCATTTCCCCCCTTCCAATTACGTTTGTATTTTCCCTTAAACAATATTGATCATTGTTGAGTTTTACAACTTGCCTTGGATTTGCAATTACTATTTTTTTTTCACATGATGTTAATTATAACTGCATGAATACAAAATACAAAATTTGAATTATGATAGAAGTAGCCATTTAGGTTTTGCATCAGAGTTGTGCCTCTTTTCTAAAATTTTAAAATAATTTGCAGTTCTAACAGATTCAGCAGAAAAGTGCAGCTGTTGCAAACAAATGATAAATAAAGAAAAGAGAGAAAATCATAGTGTTGATGAAGACATAAGATTCTATTGCATAGAAACAATAGTTCTATTCAGTTTTACCTCCTCTTTAATTTATTGTTTTCTGTTATGTGCAATATCACAATGAAATTGCATTTGGGATGAATTCGTAGCCTGTACTTTTCTGAACTTGATCTTTAGTTACCTATTCTTTTCTTGCTTCTACCTCAGATATGTGGCATGGGATAGAATTTGAGGATATGAGTTACAACACATTCAAGAAAATATCATCTTTACATGATCCTGATGTGGGTTCAAGCAAATACTATTAACCAACCAAACTATCCACTCATGTATTTCCATTAGATTAATAGCTCCAGTATTCACTCTCATTTACAAAAGAAATAACCTAACCTGTGTACAACCAAAGTGATCAAATTAGATTATTGCTTGTTGCCAATGTTGGCAGAACCATTAGATCATCTTTGCAACTAGTACTAACATTTTTGTTTTCATATTTCAACTATATGCAGATCACATTCAATCCATGGGAAGAACTTGGATGATATTAATAATACTATTATAATTCTTCTCAGCATATGCCTTAAAGAAATACTATTGAACATGCTTTCTAAGTAAATATAGTTAATAATTTATGATCTTGTAAAAAAGGTTAGCCTTATAGAGATGGAAATGTTAAGATAGATATTTGGAGTTGCTATAAATGATAAAAAAACACTAGTATCAATGAATAATTAGTTGTTAATCTCAGATAATGATGATAATCATGTATCATCTATCATCAAGTCATATTTGTCTCACTATTTGATATATCTAATATGAATCTTATTCTTTCATTGAGCTTTATGCATAGTTTTATCATTAGTAAAAAAATATTTTTGATACATCGATTATTGTTTTCTTTAGTCTCTCTAGCTTGCACTTTTTACTCTAATCAATTTAACCTTTCCAAATATAGAATCTATTAGTCACCAACCTATTTTTTCTTATTTAATCATTATTTGAGCTACGCTTAGTTGCCTTGAATATGATTGGCCAAAAATGTCTTCACCAACCCACCTGTGGGGAGGGGGGGGGGGGGGGGGGGGGGGGTTAAGAATATAATATATAAATTGGTCTCTTCCCTAGTAGATAAAGCTATTGAACTAAGTGGTTAATCAATCTTAACAAACATTTTTAGGAATATAGCCTTACAAGAATGCAATGGCAGTGTTAGATCCTTGTAGCAGATCCTAAATAGTTGTTTTATTTGCAGTTCTTGTGTTAAGGGGCATAAGAATTTCCTCTTTGATGATTAACCTCTTGTCATTGTATTTTTTGATAGCCAACTTCAATAACCCTTAATATTTTATTTCTTTATTTGTCTTCTCATTTTCTTTGTTCTTCCTTTTTGTTTTTTTTATTTAATTGAAATGCAACATCATAATGTCCCTTTAACACTAAACATGGACTCTTTAATTTGTTATCTAGTGGAGAGGATTTTGTATCTATTGTTGTATAATGCAACCCTGTTTCCTATTATTCCAGGACCGCCGACAGGCGCAAAGTATTCTTCTCCTGTTAAAAATGTCATACCAAAGGGACCACCAGTTATTCAGTTGTCTGCATTATCATTAGAGGAACTGAAACAGAAGACTGATAATTTTGGCTCAAAGTGTTTGGTAGGGGAAGGGTCATATGGAAGGGTGTACTTTGCAATTCTAGACAATGGGAAGCATGTTGCTGTGAAGAAGCTTGATGCTTCTGAAGATGACTCAAATGAATTTTTGTCTCAGGTTATCTTTCACACATGATGAATGTTTAATTTTGCTCACTTTTTTAGAAAGCTGGGTTTGGCATGTTGACACCTGGATGCCCATTCAGCATCATTATCTAATCCAATAATTTTCTGTATTTATTTTTGTTTTCAGGTTGCTACTGTATCCAGATTGAAGCATGAAAATTTTGTTGAGATGCTGGGGTACTGTGTGGAAGGAAATATGCGTCTGTTGGCCTATGAATTTGCAACTATGGGCTCTTTACATGATGTTTTGCATGGTATGGCTATGGCATTTGTTTGCTACTTTGTCAACTTTGCTGTTCTTTTTCAGTTACTTCTTTAGATGGATTCATATACCAGTCTCCTCAAAGAACCATAGAAGTAGATATTGTTTTTGATTCAAAATTTGCTGAAGACTAGGTGCTTACATATAGTCCAACATTGACAAGTGTAGTGGTCCACTATGTGCTTGCTAAATATTAATCATCTGCTAAATGTCTAGTCAATTGAGATAGAATGAGCTCTATCGCACTTTTACAAAATGGTATTGCTTTGTACAGTTTGCATTTACCTGACTGTAGTAGCCTGACCATGCGCCTAAGCTAATATAAGACTAGTATCTGAATCCTTGACTATCAGACAGGTATTATACATAAAAATGATAAAAATTTCATCTATGCACTAAACTCAGGCAGAAAGGGAGTCCAAGGTGCACAACCTGGTCCAGTGCTAGATTGGATGCAACGAGTTAGAATAGCTGTTGATGCTGCGAAGGGACTTGAGTATCTACATGAGAAGGTTCAACCTTCTGTAATACATCGTGATATCAGATCAAGTAATGTTCTTCTATTTGAGGACTTCAGAGCCAAAATTGCAGATTTTAACCTTTCAAATCAGGCACCTGACATGGCTGCTCGTCTTCACTCTACTCGAGTGTTAGGAACCTTCGGTTACCATGCACCAGAGTAATTACTTGACCTGAATATTTTTTACTGCATGGTTATATTTAACTATTTATGCTTGTCCAGAAATGATGCTTGGTGTTCTCAACTGCATGCCTAGGAAAATGTGGTGCATGTAGAACTACCTGGTGGTTGCGAACATAGTCCACTAAAGTTTTTCTTTCATCTAACCTTGCCCTGCTTCAAGGCAGCCTCGATCAGCATGATCCTTTGACTAGATTCTTAGGATAATGCTTGTCCTCTCAAGTACAATGAATCTTTTTATAGCTGGTTAATCTTTAAGTTGCATTTCAAGACACGTACTGATGTGCTATTCAAGAAGCATGTACTTTTGCTACTCTTATTGTATCTTTTTTACAGCTAGAGTTTTTGGTAATCAGTTATTTGAGAAGTATTTAACTTGTCTGCCATATTTAATTACCCCCTAATGAGCATAATCATCAAAAAACAAAGAATGTTTTTATGTGAATGTGCTTGGATGATACTTTCTTGATTGTGTAAATTATGAAGTTCTCTATTTATAAATTACAAAACTGTATTGGTCTTGCGAAAAAGGCCTTAACATTTATTCACTGGATGATTACTGATTTTGGTATGATCATTGGGTGATCAGATTGTGAAAATATTTCTTTAAAAAATGTAAATCATCTATTGCTAAATTAATAGTCGTGGATAGCCAACATAGGGCAGTTGAATTCTGTATGTGTACTGGAATAGTCTTGTATTTTTAGATTTCTTACCTTTTCTACATTTAGAAAATTAGATAGCTCAGAATATTTAGTGTGGCATAAAGTCACTAAAATTTGTGTGCTGTCGAGCTTTAATTTTGACAGAGGTGCTATAAAGCTTAATGAAATTAATGGATGAGGAATCATTGTTGTAGCTGTTTGTTCTTGACAAAGTTGAAAGGGTAACACTAGTAGAATTTCACTTGCTTATGAATGTTCTAATGAACTCTATCTTTATGAGTCAGATCAAAATGATAACACATTATATTTTATGCCTTTTAATTATACTATCTTTCCAATTATATGTAGGTATGCTATGACTGGCCAATTGACGCAGAAGAGTGATGTGTACAGTTTTGGTGTTGTTCTTTTGGAATTGTTGACCGGTAGGAAACCTGTGGATCATACAATGCCTAAAGGACAACAAAGTCTGGTCACTTGGGTAAAACTTCATTCTTACTATTTTATATCACTTGATTATATCTATTTTGTTTCAATCTACATAGTCTTAGGATCAATAATGAACTTAAGAAATGATGGTTGTTTTAAGCCTGATTTTGCAACTTGAAAAACCGATAAGGATGCCTTTTCCTTTAACTCAAGTTATTAATTATCTGTATGAAGCATGAAATAACAGAGAATTCATGGACCTGATACAATCACCAAAAAAAGTTATTCAAGTTACTCTTTCAACTTATAATTATTAACCTTATTATCTTTACAATAATTTAATTAGAATAAGTCAATTACTTTATTTTGTTTAGAATAAGAGATATTTATTATGTCTTTTTATTATAAATCAACATGGAGCCCTTTGGTTAATAATCAAGAAATAAATCATTGAATTAATTCTTTATGAATTAAAAGTCTTTTTGGCAATTGGAGGTCAATCCTGTGGAAGTGAATATCCCCTTATTCTTTTCTCTGATTTCCTATAAATTAGGACGCAACTTCTTATCAACATGGTATTAGAGCAAGATTCCTCGCCACCATGGTATTAGAGCGAGATTCCTCGCCGCCATGGTATTATAAGCTCTCCACAACCATCACTGTCAACTCTAATGCAATCATTTTCATCTAAAGCAGTGGTCTAGTGTTAGAGTCATCAATAGCTTGAGCCTAAATCTCTCCAACATGATTATGATTTTATTTAAAGAAGTTTCCTTTATAATTTTCTTATTTTTGTTATTAAGAACAAAAAATATTATTAAAAAAAATATGTTCGGTCATTTCTAATATGATGGCAAGTAGATATCATATGGCAACAAACTGAAGAACGTATGAGACAGAAGATAAATTCTCTTATTAGAGAAGTGGAGATCCTATTGGATTGATTTTGAGAGCTATAGGTCTTTTACTCTTACACAGCATGCCAATGTCAAATGACTCCAAGGTGGAGATAACTTTTGCATCTAGAAAGGAAGCTCTCTAATGATATCAATTATTCGAGTCATGTTATGGATTTGTATCATAAAAGGAGTTTGTAGAGGGTTTTCTCATCCATTTTATTCCTTAAGAGTGTGACAATTGCAAATGAGGAGTAATCCAAAATTCGATAAATTACAATAGTACTAGAGTAACACAATCATTTTCTTCAACTCTTTAACCAAATTAAACTAGTAGTTAGTTACACACTTTTATTGGAGGTTTTTTTTATGTCCAAAAAGAGGGTTAAGATATATCATCCTCACACCCTAAAAGTTGCATTGTCCTTTACAAGACTGCAAGAAGAAAAAATCTATAAAGAAGAAAGAAGAAATAATGAAGTTATGAGTTGTTCATTACATGAGATAATTTGTGATAATACAAGTTTGGAGTACAATTGGGAAAAAAATACTAGTGGAAGCAAGGTTCAAAATCTTGAGCCATGCCGAAGTTTCTATCTTTGACTAGAATGATATTGTTTTGGTATTGTGTCGGTGTTTTGATACATAGTGTTAGTAATGGATTAGAGTTAAAGAAGGAAGCAGATATAGCATAGGAATGAGATATTATTTGTACGAGCATGGTTTTAAATCTTATATCATGCCGAGCAAAATGGTCGAAACATATCAGTCGAGTAAACTATCAAAACTCAATACCACTCAGGTAAGACAATATCTCTTTCCTTTATTTCATTTCCTTCCTCCTTCAATCTCCAATTTATCATCGACACCATGCATCGGAGCGTAGTCAAAGACCGTAACTATGACACAACTCGAGATTTTGAACCTTGGTGATGAGTGACATCGAATTTCAGTGATTTACCGGAATGATACATTTTGACAATTTCGCTCGATAAGGTATGAGATTTCAAACCATGAGAGGAAGAGAAAACAAAAGAAGAAAGAGAACAAAATAGCTATAAAGGTAATTCATATGAGGATATTCACATTGATAATGGTAAAAAGAAATTTATCTATCACTACCATCACAATACCTATATTTTAAGTCACCTTTTTTGAGTCTTTATCATTTACAACAATATCTACTTTCATCATTTAAGAGAATAAAGCAAAAATATTTTTCCATCATCGACATCATCAAGTAATTCCCTTGGAGCAAGACTATCGAACTCACTTCTACTAAAAAAAATCCCACAAGGTGTTTCGGTGCGCTTACTACTGCCCAATGGAGGCATGGGGTACAATATTCTTTTTTTATAACTTAATGAGGACAAACAAAATGAAGGCTCAATGCAAAAGTTGCTCTTACAAAAGAAAATATTGGCATGCTTAGAAACATTTTAATGAATATGTAACACAGTACATTTCATCATCAAAGGAATTTTAGTCGCTGCACAAGAATCATAGAATGATACTTGTCCTCGAATTCCTCGAAGTGATCATTTCCCTTCCCCTTTTCTCTAATTTTCTACTAGAGACGTGGGTTCCTATTAGGACCCTATATAAATCCATTGTATTGTATTGCATTTCTTGTCCTATATATTGCAAGCACTAGGATGTGGATTAAATTTTTTACATGATTATTGCAAGCCCATCTAAGTTTTAGCTATTGTGTCATCCTCTTTTTTCAGCTGTGGTCTTAGAGCGTTCAATCTAGATAATTTTTTGATAGCAGTTTGATCTAGATACATGTCTAACATCAATAATTTTCATTCATTCTTGATAGCTGGAGATGTTGTATTTTTTTAGAGGCTTTTGAATAATTAGCCTGTTTTATTCACTCTGTTGCATTATTTTATACCATGTTATATATTCAAATTTAGCATCCTAATCAGTCAACAACTAGTTCCATCCTTAATAGTGTTCCCTTTCTGCTTTACAGGCCACTCCAAGATTGAGTGAAGACAAAGTAAAGCAATGTATAGATCCAAGACTGAAGGGAGAGTATCCACCAAAAGGAGTTGCAAAGGTTTCTTTCTTCTGCATGTTTACGTTCTACTTGTTCTTGGACAATTTGGATAGCCTTCATCACGTAGCAATAATTTTTTACTTTGCTCATACAGTTGGCTGCAGTGGCAGCACTATGCGTGCAATACGAATCTGAATTTCGACCCAATATGAGCATTGTGGTGAAGGCTCTCTCTCCTCTTCTTGTAAATAAGCCAGCTGTTGCTGCACCACCTGCTGCTACTGCTCCCCCATCTTCAGATTAATGGCTTGTACAAGTACGTTTTGACTGTTAGGTAGTCATCAGGCCTGCTTGCGAGATACAATTCTTTCCTGTATTTTCTAGTATCATATGGACCATTGATTATGAGATTCTTGTGGGTGGTGAATTTGTATTGTAAATTCTCTCATGCTTCAGTTCTTTTGGAAACGACTGTGAGACAACACAAACAGTTTAGGTGTTGTTGAAGGCTGTAATAATAAAGCAGGGGTGATTATTATTTTCAAGCTTCCTTCAATTACAGGATTCAGTTGATTGAAATTTTTGGTTATTATAGGGGAGGATATTACCTCGGCTTCGTCAAGGTTTGATTTTATTTACTTCAACGAGTTTATTCTGTAATAATCAACTTAATTATGTTTCATCAGTTGTCCTCCCACTTCCTCCCATATTGTATTTATCAAAGTTGATTTATGGTTCTAGCAGCATTAGATGTGACTCTGACCACATTGGCCTTTTTTTAATCTTCAAGTGGAGTAGTAAGTGTTCAACTTGGACTTGTTAAGCTCTGTTCAGCTTAAATTTCTCCAACATCTCTCTTGGCCATTAAAGCTAAGTTTCTGTAAGTTGGACATTTATCTCACTGCTCTTATAAGTGTGTAGGGTGAACCAAAAGGATCGAATTAGGCTGTGCAAACCTCTCAAGTTAGTCAAGTCAGATAAGCCGAGCGGATCTAGCGGAACTGGCTGGGCTGGATTAATGATTGCACTGGAGGAGTTTCAAGCGGGTTGATCAAGGCAGGTGGATCACACTATAACAAAATCTCAGAATAGCGATGAATTTTTAGGGTTTCCATCCTGATTATTTCCTCTCGCACGACCCTAAATCGTGATTTTCTGGCTCCCAATCGACCTTCCACATATAATATAAAACATCTAATGCTCTGTTTTGCTTCCACATATAAAGATTGCTTCAAGATTGATAACTCCATATATAGATCATTATCCATCAATGGTTGACCTGTCATTATATCTCAAAGTTTCTTCAAGATTTTTACAAGATTTCATTAGACTATCATCATTAGCAAACTTCAATCTCTTTGAATTGAACAAAAATCCAAATATTTCTTCATGCTTCTGAAATTGTTCAAATCAAGTTTTTAGGTGTGACCGATGGCTAGAAGAGGAGAGGAGAAAAGATTAGAAATTTAACCCTTTGGTTTTTAACCCGTTAAATCTCTCTTCATTAGAGAAATATTTATAGATTTCTAACGGATTTAGTTTGTGAACCAAAAATCCACATCTATTAATTCAAAATCCAAATTAATAATCTTAAATTTGGTTCAAGATCAAACCATATTGGTTCAAAATCAAACCACCATTTTAATTAAAACTAAACTAATTTGATTTATAATTAAATCAAAGAGGGGTCCACTTAATCTTCAAAAGACGTGGCACATTCGCGTTTTCATTTTGATGAAATATCTTTTATATTTGCCTTTATCTAGTCTAACCAGACTTAATCTCTCTCGATCTAAGAATCTAAATATCAAACTCATTTTATATCTCTTGGATAATCTCGTAGTACATGTGATCTTATATATTTTCGATTTATCTTGATTGTTTATAATTAATCATTAATTATGGATCGATCATAATTGACACATAGTAGTACATCATTACTCCCAATTAATCAAAAAATCATAGTTGATTCCAGAACCACTTCTGAATCCTTTAGTAGCTTTAGTTATTCGTGCATTTGTTCCTTTTACCATCTTATATTTGTTTAGTTTAGGACATGATCTATGTGTTAATCCCTATTAGGCTGACTATGTCACATTTAACCCAAGTAGTATTTCCTTGTCCTGCAAGTTGAAATTACTCAAAACATTTGCCAAAGAGGACCATCCTCTTAATATGTTTCTGCTTTGGTCAAAGACTTACAAATAACAATCCAGATAAGTGTCATAGGGTATACGTCTCCTAATAAAAGGAGTGGTGAATCCTCTATGGGCTACTCAATCACCTTTAGATATTTCGACTTATACCTAATCATCCTAGGTCCACACCTCTATAGAGATGTTTGCTTAAGATGTCAAAGTATATGTTTCCATGACTAAGATGACTTGAATACCTCAAGTCGAAGGAAACTCTCACTCGAGTAATGCGATCTTTATAGTCATGTATAAAACCACATAAAGTCTCAAAGCAGGTGATTTCCGATAAACTAGTTACCTTTAATTAACATCTATATGTTAACTCTTAACGTCCCAATGTTTCCGGCCAATTAGGATCGGCTACTTAGTAAAACTAAGGAGTCTAACATATGCTAATCTAACTAAATCAATGATATCTAGTCTCATCAATTTATGGACTAAGAAATATTTCAATACGTACATAATTATACATGTAGAAATACTCATTAATTGTGATTCAATCATAATTTCTCTCATGCTATGTATTGTATTGTGGACCTCATTAATTGAGTTTAAGATCAAATTAAATACATAGAGAATGTATACTTAAATAGTAAATTTATTTATCTAATAAATAATACATTATCTAAGGTGATTACCTTAGGACATCTCTTAAATACAACATATTCCCACTTGGTTTAATGTCAATAGCCATGGTATCTAATATTATAGGCCTCTACATGACTCTCAAACTTACTTTAAGGTAGAGGTTTTGTCATGGGATCTACTAGATTCCTTTCGGTAAGAATTTTCTCAAGTTATATTTTATTCTTACTAATGATCTTCCTGATCAAGTGATAGTCGTGGAGCATATGTTTTGATCGTTGATGAGACCTAAGCTCCTTGGCCTGAGCAATGACCCCATTATTGTAGCAGTAAACCGGTATTGCTTCAACAATGTTCGAAACCACATCAAGTTTAGTGAAAAATTTCATGATCCAAATCACTTTCTTTGCTACTTCAGAAGCTGCAATGTATTCCTCTTCAATGGTAGAATCAGTAACAGTTTCTTGCTTGAAACTTTTTCAACTTATTGAAGGTGAATACATATCCAGATTGGGACTTGGAATCATCCTTGTCCGTCTGGAAACTGGCATCAGTATACCCACGTATAATCATATCATCCCTCCATATACCAAGAATGAATCCTTAATTCTTCTTAAGTACTTAAGGATTGCATTGACAACCACCAAATGATCAATGTCCGGATTCGATTGGTATCTACTCGTGACACTTAGGGTGTATGATACATCGGACCTCGTATATAACATAGCGTATAAGATTGATCCTATAGTTGACGCATATGGGATTTAGCTCATGTGAATCCTTTCGTCTTGTGTGCACGAACACATAGACTTCAAAAGGTGAATCCCAGGACTCATGGGAATGAAACCTTTCTTGGATTCTTCTATGCTAAATCATTTTACCACTTTATCGATGTAGACTGTGAAAGACCAAATAACTTTTTCGATTTATCTCTATAGATCTTAATTCGATATAGGTTGCTTCTCTCATATCTTTCATGGAGAATAGTTTTGACAACCAAACTTTAACAAACTATAAAACAAACACATCATTTTTTATAAGTAATATATTATCAACATATAATACTAAGAATACAACCGCACTCCCATTAACCTTCATGTACATACAGGGTTCATCTGGATTTTGTGAGAAATCAAATTCTTTGATTATCTCATCAAAACGGATATTCCAACTCCTTAATGTTTGCTTCAGTGCATAAATAGTCCATTGAAGCTTGCATACTTTATTTTTGTCAACAGATGTGAAACTTTCAGGTTGTTTCGTATACACATACTTGAATACATTTCCATTAAGGAAAACTATTTTCATGTCCATTTGCTATATCTCATAATCATAATGAGCTATTATAGCTAGGAGTATCCAAATGAATTTAAACATAGACACTAGTGAGAAGGTCTCATCATAGTCAATATCATATTTTTGACGATAACCTTTCATTTCATCACCAATCTTGCTTTGTGGGTAATCAAATTACCATCGATCTTGATTTTCTTTATGAAAACACATTTGCACCATCCTATAGGTATTATTCTTTCAGATGGGTCCACCAAGTTTCAAAGTTGGGTTTCGCACATGGAATCCATTTTCGATATCATGGCTTTTAACCATAACTCCCTTTCAGAACTTTTCAAAACTTTTTTCATAACTAGTAGGCTCCTTATTCTCAATGAGTAGTATGTCTCTCAATTTACTTATGAGAAATCCATATCTCTTAGGAATTAGACGTGCCCTACAATATTTATGAAGTGGCAGTGTATTAACAAGTTAAACCATTATCTCATCCCTATGAGTAATAGGCTATGGGTCTAGATTAGGCATCTCTTGTGTCTATTGGAGTTTTTTAAACTACCTTTAGCTCAACCTCACTGAACTTTTAAGAACTTCTTTATAAATAGTAGGCTCTTCCTCCTCAATGAGCAGTACGTCTCTTGATTCACTTATGAAAAATACAACCGCACTCCCATTAACTTTCATGTACATGCAGGGTTCATCTGAAATTTGTGAGAAATCAAACTCTTTGATTATTTCATCAAAACGAATATTCCAACTCCTCAATGCTTGCTTCAGTCCATAAATGACCCATTGAAGCTTGCATACTTTATTTTTGTCAACAGATGTGAAACCTTCGGGTTGTTTCATATACACATACTTGAATAGATTTCCATTAAGAAAATCTATTTTCATGTCCATTTGCTATATCTCATAATCATAATGAGCTATTATAGCTAGGAGTATCCAAATGAATTTAAACATAGTAGTGAGAAGGTATCATCATAATTAATACCATATTTTTTACGGTAACCTTTCACCACCAATCTTGCTTTGTGGATAATTAAATTACCATCCATCTTGATTTTCTTCATGAAAACACATTTGCGCCACCCTATAGGTATTATTCTTTCATATGGGTCCACTAAGTTTCAAAGTTAGGTTTTGCACATGGAATCCATTTTCGATTTCATGACTTTTAACCATAATTCCCTTTTAGAACTTTTTTCATAACTAGTAGGCTCCTTATTCTCAATGAGTATGTTTCTCGATTTACTTATGAGAAATCCATATCTCTCAAGAATCGTGCCCTACAATATTTATGAAGTGGCAGTGTATTAACAGGTTCAACCATTATCTCATCCCTATGAGTAATAGACTATGGGTCTAGATTAGGCATCTCTTGTGTCTATTGGAGTTTTTAAAACTACCTTTAGCTCAACCTCACTGAACTTTTAAGAACTTTTTTATAAATAGTAGGCTCTTCATCCCCAATGAGCAGTATGTCTCTTGATTCACTTATGAAAAATTTATATCTTTTAAGAATTAGATGTGCCCTACTAGATCTATAAAGTGGCGGTGTATCAACAGGTTCAACTTATATTTAAGAGATGTCTTAAGGTAATCACCTTAGATATTGTATTATTTATTGGATAAATAAAATTACTATTTGAATATATATTCTCCATATATTTGATTTGATCTTAAACTTAATTACTGATGTCTACAATACAATACATAACATGCATAGCATTAGAGAAATTATGATTGGATCCCAATTACTGGTAACTCTACATATGTAATTATGTATATATTAAAATATTTCCTAGTTGATGAATTGATGAGATTGGACATCGTCAATTCTGTGAGACTAGAATATGTTAGACTGCTTGATTTTACCAAGCAGCCGATTCTCCAACTGTAAGTATTGAGTTGTTGAGAGTTAACATATGGATGCTAGTTAAGAGTAACTAGTTTATTGAGAGTGACCTGCCATAAGATTTCATGTGGTTCTATGAATGCCTATGAAGATCTCATTGTAGTTCAAGTGTAAGTTTCCTTTGACTTGAGATATTCAAGTCATCTTGGTCAGAAGACTTATACTTTGACATCTCAATCATGTCTCTCTACGGAGGTATAGATCTGGGATGATTGGGTATAAGCTGAAGTGCCTAAAGGTGTTTAAGTAGACAATACAGGATTTACCACTCCTTTAATTAGGAGATGTATACTTTATGACTACTATTGGAAATCATATGCGATAAAACAAAAATTCACAATGGAAAATAGGATCCCTCGAGCGGTTCATGCGAAAAATCTGTACAAGTTTAGATCTATAAAATCATATCTAACAAGATTTACCTTTGATGCTGCCCTTTGCTTATCCCGCTCGTTCAAAGGTTATTGGATCTCTAGCATGTTCAAGTGTCCGTGCCTCTATGCGTATCGATACGAACACTCATCTTTTGAAGAAAATTTGGGTTGTGCTAGCAACCCCTATGGGGCTCTCGGCCAAGAAGAAAGAAGTGAGGAGGAAAAATGAACTAACCATGAGTTTTTGCAAGAAAAACTCTTTTATACTCATATCATGAATACTATTCTCTTATCAATGCATGATTAATCTTATTAATCATGCATGATAACTTTCATATATGATAACTTCCTCTTCTTGTTGGGATCGGCTAGGTGCGTTGCGCGTGTTTATGCGTTTCAAAAACGAATACAGCGGAAGCAAAACAAGTAATAAACTAATTATTACAACACACACAACGCACGCATGCAAGATACAACAGATTGCACAGATAGCAGAAAAATAAAATTTTCAGAATAACCATTATTCTAGGTATACCTGTTGTATGACTTTCAGCGGAAAGGGCATGAACCGTTGAGTTGCTCTATCGGTGATCCACGCCAAGTTTGTCGGGACAGCTTCTCAAGCACGAGTCGCGTTGCTGGTTACGGTACTAGCCGTAAATCAGCAACGGTCGATACAGAAGAATACCCTAAAATCGGAAACGCGCAACAACACACGTTGCTTTCGTTTCCGGGGTTTTCTAACGATCGCCGGTAAACTGATTTCCGGTGATCTTCAAAGGCACGATGCAGCTTCTTCCAAAGCAGGTGGTAGCAAGGCACAAGTTTACTGGCAGTAGCAGAGCTTCGGCAGGCACAGCAACGGCAAAGGTGTTCTCTCGGTAGCAAGCTTCAACAAAACCAGCAGCAAGGCTCCAGCACTGCACAGCAGGCAGCAACAACAGCACCAGCAAGGGAGAAGCTCCGGTACCAAGCAGAAGGAGATTTCCGGCAACTCAACAAAGAAGCGGCTGAACTTCAACCTTTCTTCGGATCGAGGCAAAGAAAAGGGAAGGAGGAAAACAGAAGAAAGGAGAGGCAAGAAAAAAAGAGCAACCGAAAACACCTAAAACCATCGGGCCACCTCTCTTTTAAAGAGCCGAACCCAAAACCCTAGCAACCAGCCGGCCAACCTTCTTTCCTTCACTTACCGGCAGATTTGGAAAGGAGATCAAATCTCCTTCCTTTTCTTGCGCAAAGCAGCAGCAATCAAGAGGATTTCTTCCTTCTTTGTGTGCGCGACGGTTGGAAGGAGATCAATCTTCCTTCCTTGCCCGAGATCCGGCCACCCAAGGGATTTCCTTCCCTTTTGCTGTGGCGGCGTCGGGCTGGAGAGCGCATCGACGCGCGTTTTGAGGAAGAAGAAGAGGCGAACCGGGAAAGGCTTGAACCGGTTTTAACTTAGGGTTTTCATTGAACCGGGTTCAATGCCGGGTTCAGCTTTGGTTTGAACCGGGTTCAATTTTGGTTTGGTTCAACTTGGTTCACAACCAAAACGATTAATTCAACAACCAAACGAACTCCGATTTGACCCAAACAAGTTTCGTTTGTTTCGTCTTCTCAAGACGAAGCCCGTCATGCCTTCCGTTTTGCCAAAATGCCTTCCAACACGAACCAAACCAAGTTGGTTCAATCTTTGGTTCAAAATCGATTTGTCTGGTTCAACAACCAGATCATTTCCGATTTTGATTAATCCATCTTCATAAGATAGAATCCATCATTTGCCTTTGTCCGGTCTAACCGGATTTCTTCTGTTCTGAGAATCTAATTCCCAAACTCGTTTTAAGTCCTTTCAAAACTTGTAATGCGTGTGACCCAATAGGTTTCCGGTTATGTTGGCCGTCCGAAATTAACTCCTAATTTCGGATCGATCATGAGTGGCACCTAGTAGTACATCATGATCCCCAATTGACCGGAAAATCAATAACTGATTTCAGAACAATTTCTAAACCCTTCAGCAGCTTTACTGAAACGTGCCTCGTTCCTTTCACCGTCTTATACCCGCTTGGTTCAGGACATGGTCTGTGTGTGTCAGTCCCCACTAGGCTGACTACGTCACACCTAGCCCAAGCTTACTTCCTTGTTCTGAGGATTCGAGTTACTCGTACACGTGTTCAAGAATACGTGTTGCTTTGGCCAAAGACTTTCAGTAACAATCCAAACAAGCGGCCGTAGGGTATACGTCTCTTTTATAAAGAGCGGTGAATCCTCTGTGGGCTATTCAAACACCTTCGGGCACTTCAACTTATACCCAATCATCTCGGGTCCACACCTCCTTGGAGATGCTTACTTAAGATGTTAAAGTATAAGCTTCCGCGACCAAGGTGACTTGAATACCGCAAGTCTGAGGAAACTCGCACTTAAGCTGCACTGAGAACTTCATTGACATAAAAGGAAACCACATGAAGTCTCATGGCAGGTCACTCCAATGAACTAGCTACCTTTAACTAGCATCCACGTTTAACTCTCAACATCCAATGTCTCCAGCTAGTGAGAGCTACTGCTTGGTAAACCAAGGAGTATAAACGTGCTAGTCTCAACAGAATTGATGACGTCCGTGTTCATCAATTCATCGACTAGGGAAAGTTTCAATACTTTCATAATTACACATGTAGAGAAACTCACAGTTTGTGATCGTATCACAAATTCTCTCATGCTATGAAATGTATTGTGGACATTCAGTGAACAAGTCTAAGATCCAATCAAACATATAAAATATGCACTTAAACAGTGAATTTATTCAATACAAAGTATAATCATAAGGCGATTGCCTTAGGACACCTCCCAAATATAACATACTCCCACTTGGCCTAAAGCCAATCGCCATGATATCCAATACCAAACGCCTCTATATGTTCCTCAAACTTACTTTGAGGTATAGGCTTCGTCAAAGGATCCGCAAGATTCCTTTCTGTGGGAATTTTCTCGATTTGTATTTCCTTTCTACTGATGATCTCTCTGATCAGATGATATCGCCGAAGTACGTGTTTGGATCGATGATGAGACCTTGGTTCCTTTGCCTGTGCAATCGCTCCATTGTTGTCACAGTAGACTGGTAATGCTTCAACAATGGTTGGAACCACTTCAAGTTCAGTGATGAACTTCCTGATCCAAACCGCTTCCTTTGCTGCTTCACAAGCTGCAATATATTCTGCCTCCGTGGTAGAATCGGCAACCGTGTCTTGTTTGGAACTCTTCCAACTTATTGCGCCACCATTCAAAGTGAATATGTATCCAGACTGTGACCTGGAATCATCCTTGTCTGTCTGGAAGCTGGCATCAGTATACCCGCGTGTTACCATATCACCGTTTCCATATACCAAGAACACATCCTTAGTCCTTCGTAAGTACTTAAGGATTGTCTTGACAGCCACCCAATGATCCATCCCTGGATCTGACTGATATCTGCTCGTGACACTCAGAGCATATGATACATCGGGCCTTGTACATATCATAGAGTACATGATAGATCCTATTGCCGAAGCATAAGGGATCTCACTCATGCGATTCCTTTCGTCTTCTGTCCGTGGACACATAGACTTCGAGAGGTGAACCCCATGCCTGATGGGTATGTAACCTCTCTTGGATTCAAGCATGCCAAACCGTTTTAGCACCTTGTCTATATATGTAGACTGTGAAAGACCGAGCAACCTTTTCGATCTATCTCTATAGATCCTAATCCCAAGGATATAGGTTGCTTCTCCCATGTCTTTCATGGAAAACCTTTTGGATAACCATAATTTAACTGATTGTAAAACAGGCACATCGTTTCCTATCAATAATATGTCATCGACATATAATACCAGGAATACGATCGCACTCCCACTAACCTTCTTGTATACACAGGGTTCGTCAGGATTTTGTGAGAAATCAAACTCTTTGATTACCTCATCAAAACGGATATTCCAACTCCTAGATGCTTGTTTCAGTCCATAAATGGAACGCTGAAGCTTGCATACTTTATTCTTATCGACGGATACGAAACCTTCGGGTTGTGTCATATACACATCCTCAGACAGATTCCCATTAAGGAAAGCTGTTTTCACATCCATCTGCCATATCTCATAGTCATAATGAGCAGCTATGGCCAGGAGTATCCGAATGGATTTAAGCATAGCCACTGGCGAAAAGGTTTCGTCATAATCAATTCCTTGCTTCTGACGGTATCCTTTTGCTACTAGTCTAGCTTTGTAGGTAATCACATTACCATCCATGTCAGTCTTCTTCTTGAAAACCCACTTGCACCCAATAGGCTTAATGCCTTCAGGTGGGTCTACCAAGTTCCAAACTTGATTTTCATACATGGAATCCATTTCCGACTTCATGGCTGTTAACCACTTGTCCCTTTCTGAACTTTTCAGAACTTCTTCATATCCAGTAGGTTCCTCATCTTCAATGAGTAACACGTCTCTATATCTTACTGGAAATATATCTCTCTGGAATATATCCTACTGGATTTTCGAAGAACTTGTGCCTCTGAAGGTTTATCCGATGGCTCATCATTATGAGTAATCGGCTGTGGTTCTTGACTAGGCGTCTCGTCAATGTCTATTTGTGTTTCTTGAACTTCAGTAAGTTCGACTCTACTCCCACTGTTTTCCTGCAAGAGAAACTCTTTCTCTAGGAACACAGCATGTCTTGAAACAAACACCTTTTGTTCCTCGGGATGATAGAATTGGTAACCCCTTGTTTCCTTAGGGTATCCAATAAATAGACATTTGTCGGATTTAGCATCTAGCTTATCTGACATAATCCTCTTCACATAAGCAGGACAACCCCATATCTTCAAATAAGATAAGTGAGGTTTCTTACTATTCCATATCTCATATGGAGTAGAAGAGACAGCCTTAGTCGGGACTCTATTTAGCAAGTAAACAGCAGTCTCGAGTGCGTAACCCCAAAAGGATCTAGGAAGATCTGCATGGTTCATCATTGACCTTACCATGTCTAACAAGGTTCGGTTTCGCCTCTCAGATACACCATTATGTTGAGGTGTATATGGCGGAGTCCATTGAGACAGTATTCCATTATCTCTAAGATAATCCTGAAACTCTTGACTTAAGTACTCACCACCTCGATCAGATCGAAGTATCTTAATACTTTTGTCAAGTTGTTTCTCTACTTCATTTCTGAACTCTTTGAACTTTTCAAAAGCTTCAGATTTATATTTCATTAAATATATATACCCATATCGTGAATGATCATCGATAAAGGTGATGAAGTAGTTGTACCCTCCTCGTGCTTGAGTTGACATTGGTCCACATACATCGGTATGTACAAGACCAAGCAACTCTCCCACTATTTCTCCCTTTCCAGTAAAAGGTGACTTAGTCATCTTACCTTTTAAGCATGATTCGCATGTGTCAAATGAATCTAATTCAAATGACTCTAAACTACCAATCTTTTGGAGTTCAGACATGCGTTTCTTGCTTATATGGCCAAGACGACAATGCCATGTGTAGGAGGATAACGGATCATCTATTCGAGCACGTTTATTGGTTGTTTCGATATTGAATGCTTCGTTGGAATTTTCTAACACGTAGATACCATTATATAACGTTCCGGTTCCATAAAGAATTCCATTCAAAGTTATGTAACAACAATTGTTACTAAAAGTCAAATGAAAACCTTTTCTATTTAAGCAAGAAATAGAAACAATGTTCTTTATTAAAGCAGGAACATAATAACAGTTTTCCAACTCTAAGACATGTCCACTAGGGAGATTCAACAAGTACGTTCCAATGGCTACAGCTGCAACCTTTGCTCCGTTTCCAACTCGTAAGCTTGAATCTCCTTTGGCAAGTCTTCTACTTTTCCTTAGCCCCTGCATGTCATTACATATATGTGAGCCACACCCAGTATCTAATACCCAAGTGCTTGAGGAAATAGTATGGCATTCGATTACGAAAATACCTGAGGCGGATGCAGCATCAGATGCCTTCTTTGCCTTCACAGTCTCAAGATAAGCCTTGCAGTTTCTTCTCCAGTGACCCATCTTGCCACAGTGATGGCATGGTCCTTTTGAAGCAGGTTCAGTAACCTTGGCCTTCTTTTTCTTCCCTTTATTCTGACGAGTTGCCTTTCTCTTAGAACCTTTCTTAGAGGAGTCAACCAGCATCACAGCCTTCTTCTCATTCTTGACAGATGGCTCAATAGTCTTGAGCATGTTGATCAACTCCGGTATCGTGGACTCGATTCGGTTCATCCGATAGTTCATCACAAAGTGTGAATGACTGTCGGATAAACTATGCAGAATTAAGTCAATACTTAACTCGTGGTCCATCGCAAAACCGAGTGTCCCTAGCCTCTCAATGTACCCGTACATCTTCAATACATGTTGTACTGCAGATGTACCTTCCTGCATTCGTGAGCGAAAGAGGAGCTTAGAGACATCGAACCGTTCGGATCTCGCCTGCTCATCGAACAACTCACGAAGATGAAAGATAATAGTATAAGCATCCATATGCTCATGCTGTTTTTGCAGGTCGGGTGACATAGAGGCTAACATGATGCAACTAGCTAATTCAGAATCAGCCTGATGTTTTTGATAGGCCAACTTTTGGTCATCAGTTGCATCATCTGCCAAGGATGTGGGAAGAAGGTCTCAAGGACATAGGCTAGTTTTTCAGTTTTGAGAACGATTCTCAAATTTCTATACCAGTCCAGGAAGTTAGGGCCAGTCAACTTATTGGTATCCAAAATCGTACGCAAATTCATAGACGACATTCTTAAACGATTAACCTAAGAAAGAAAACAAATCGAGCATATATGAGAGATGAGTTTTGAAATATATTTGTAAACAATTTACACATATAAATATTCCCATTTATTTTACGAATTCGAGAGCCCTTACTCTGATTCGGGAGATAATATTTATCTCCAAATGGGTTGATATCCACCATAGATAAGAATAACCTTGGAGAGAGTCCAACAAGCTATTCTTAGCTACGGTGGTGGGCATCGTGTGCCGATTATGTATCGCGTATACATAACTATCACAACATGCTATCAACTATTTGAATATTGGCATGTACATCGGGTTGTTAACGCATTAACACGTATGCATCGTATACATAGCACCCAACTTCACCTCTATCCACATTGACCTTGGAGAGAGTCCAACAAGTCAATGCTTCAAGTTAAAGTCAACCCGTTAATCACGAGATCGAGTCTCTATGATTTGAACATATTTGATTTCAGGTTTGGGCTTGGAGAGAGTCCAACAACCCAAGCCAGAAACCAAGTTCTGGTTCAAAGCATATTAACGGAAGGTGTCGACTTTAATATTTTAAATAAGGGATTTTCAGTCTCATCATCTTTCATGCAAAATCTACATGACATGGCATTTATGGCATGACATAAATAATGCAACTAGTCATGGTAATTTTATATGGCATGGCATATATGGCATGGCATAATGCAGCTAAACATGGCAATTTTATATGGCATGGCATATATGGCAACTAATTATAAATTTCCAATTATGGTTTGTTAAAATATGTTTAAAGATCTGATTTCATGAATCGCGATCTTTTGTTAAATTAGGAAACAATTCCAAATTTAACCACATATTTTATTTTAGGAAATAAAAATTTAAATTAGGAAATTCTAATTATTTTAGGAAAATAAAATTTTCCTAAATTGAAATTTCCTTAACAAATTAAGGAATTTCTATAATTAGAAAATTCTTAATTTAAAATATATATTTCCTAATATACAAACTATAATATGAAAAATATTTTTCCGCGTTTGCTTGCACAGCCTGGCTCTGATACCACTGTTGGGATCGGCTAGGTGCGTTGCGCGTGTTTATGCGTTTCAAAAACGAACACAGCGGAAGCAAAACAAGTAATAAACTAAATTATTACAACACTCACAACGCACGCATGCAAGATACAACAGATTGTATGATAGCAGAAAAATAAAATTTTCAGAATAACAATTATTCTAGGTATACCTGCTGTATGACTTTCAGCGGAAAGGGCATGAACCGTTGAGTTGCTCTATCGGTGATCCACGCCAAGTTTGTCGGGACGGCTTCTCAAGCACGAGTCGCGTTGCTGGTTACGGTACTAGCCGTAAATCAGCAACGGTCGATACAGAAGAATACCCTAAAATCGGAAACGCGCAACAACACACGTTGCTTTCGTTTCCGGGGTTTTCTAACGATCGCCGGTAAACTGATTTCCGGTGATCTTCTCAAAGGCACCTAAATTGAATGATGAGATTATTAAATTAAGGAAGTGTCTAGAAAAATTTTTAAATGGATCAAAAACCCTTGATATAATCTTAAATAGTCAAAGAGCGGTTTATAACAAGGCTGGCTAATAGGATATAAGCCTAAAGAGTTTGCTTATATTTCTCTAGTAGGAAGACTAGGGTCACCTAACAAACCAATAACTAAGGATAAAATAAGACAAGCATGGGTCCTTAAGAATATTTGCAAAATGTTAGTGAATCTAGCTTTTGGGTACCAAAGAGTGATGTGTTTTGTATTGTATAGGTAGGAACTCATATTTACCAAACCAAATATGCTAAAGAAATTATTAAAAAATTTGGTTTGAAAAATACTAAGGTAGCTTCTACTTCTATAGGAACAAATGTAAAATTAGATAGTGACGTAGAAAGAACTTGGCATATGCCTTGTAGAATTATGACCTTAGTCTTGCATGATCGCATAGCTAGAAGTTACTTATGTACATCTCACAAGACCCTAGGAAGACTTTTGCTTGTGTATTTCTTCTTTTAAATATATATGTGAGATGCTAGGATGATACTCATATCTCACTTATGTTTTTTAGCATCTTGATGAGGCATGAAATGTATCAATTTATTCATCTTTGACCAACTATGGGAAAAAGCAAATATTTAATTAATGATCATCTTGCCCATCGATCATAGTTAGACATTTTAAATAATTTAAAATCATTTTAATGAATATCTAATGCTGATAGACACTGGCAACTTGAATATAACACAACTTGAAATTGATATAATAGTACAAGTTTATGTCAAACTTTAGAGTTTATGTCAAACTTGTAAAATATAACCATTTTTCATAAATTTATATTTTTCCTTGATAATATATGTGAAAACAAACTTGCTCGCAAAATTTTAGATTTTTCTAAATTCTATAGAATTTTAAAGGCATTTTTGAAGTTCACTGCACAGTATTGTTTTCAGGGCATCTGTCGACTGAAACTTGATAGGCTCTCGCAAGTATACGGTTGTCGTCAAGTAATAAAAAGATATCGAACCACAGGGACTGTGTATTAGTTATAGTGATGTCACTAAGATGGTTTTAGACTCAAAAGGAAACGGATTGGTTGAGGATTTGGTTGTGTGTGTGATAGAAAGAGAGATTGACTTGGGGTTTATAGGTGAGATGGATAAGTTTAGGATTTCGGTTTCACACTCACTGCTAGGTGACATCCCTAGTTTTATGTTTGTTCCCTTACTCTCAACGTTCACCACCTTATAGGGATTCTAACCAAAATACCAACTCGACCTCGT
>NC_133872.1:9600317-9609949 GCF_044706935.1 Curcuma longa | reverse complement strand
TTTATACAAAAGACAAGTCTTTTCAGTATACATCCTAACAATTACATCCCTTATTTGTGCATTTGGCATTGTATTCTCTATTTCAGAGTTCGGAGGACTGCTCGTGTTTTTGTGTGTGTTTAGGACGGAAAATGAAGCAAAATAGGCGAAAGGGAGTACTAATTGAAGACATGGCAAGATAGGGCCTTCCCTCACAGGCACGGCCGTGTCTATCACCTCCTGAGATCGTGCCTCAAGGGCACAGGTTGACCTTCAAACAGACACTCAACAAGCCCAGGCCGTGCCTTAAAGGCACGCCCATGCCTTCCTCTTGCAGCAGCCAGACATGGTCATGTCTCCTCAACAGAGCCACGCCAAAACATGGCCGTGTCCTAAGACACGGCTGTGCCTCCCACCAGAGGAGCGCCTGCCCATGGCCGTGCCCCAGAGGCATGGGCGTGTCTCCAAACAGAGCATAGGCCGTGCCTGCCACGGCCATGCCTCCACCACAGTAGGGTGGCCACATATGGCCGTGTCTCCTAGACACAGCCGTGTGACGGGGGCGTGCCTGGCTGCTCATAGGGTAATTTCGTGGGGGACCTATAAATAGACCCCCTTAAGTGCCCTAAAAAGGGGGGAAACTTGGAGAGCCACCGGAGCGTGCTAGAGCCGTCGACGCCTCATTCCAGAGACAGATTCGATGATCCGTTCATCCATCCGGACACTCCATTACATCCACGCCTTACCTTCACAGAGATTGCAATCCGGAGAAGAAGCTCATAGATTAGTCCTATTTCTTGTTTTCTTCCTAGATTCTTGTAATAGGATGTATTTTTCACTTTTTTCTCTATATTGTAACCTCCCCGATATGGAGTAGTCCTTCAGATTCTAGGATGTAGGAGGAATCGGGGTTATTAAATGATTGTACCTTTGGATTTGTTAATCTACAATGTTCTATGATATGCTTGTGTAATTGTTTTGAGGATTTGTGCCTTATACTTATTTGATGATATGCTTGTGGATGGTATGAATCGATAAGGGTAGAGATTATTTGTGGTTTGAGGAATTCTTAGGATCGTACACCCGGGACGCCTCGTGACAGGAGGAGAGTCTTTAACCGGACCTTCCGAGGAATTGCTTAGGCTATAAAGAGTCTTTATGAGGGATAACTAACGGTTACTCATTGTTGGGGAGAGGTCTTTAAACGGATACCTTGTGATAGTGGGTAGGATTCTAGTAGTACGCTGGGGCACCTGAGTGACAGCGAGAAAGCCATAACCAGGCTATCTAGAGTCATCTCAAATCGACAATAGTAACATTAGAACACCATTGATTTATTCCGAGGAAGCTTGACGAGGTCTAATTGGATAATTTGGTTAGAATCCCTACAATTGTGCAATTATTGAGGAATGGTAGAAGATCCAAGTCAATCAATCAATATCTTGAGGAATCCGAAGTCCTAGGATCGTCTTCCCACATTCTGTCACAATCGAACTCTATCTCCGAATTAAGGATAGGAACTAGAATACTCTTCTCCCCCACACCAAATCATTTCTTATGAACTCTCCACTCTTATTGTGCCAGGTTAGTAACTAATTCCACGGTCCTGATGTTATTACTTGACAACAACCGTATACTTGCGGGAGCCTATCAGGTCCCTGTGGATTCGATCTTTTTATTATTTGGCGATATTCAATATACTTACGGAACACACATCAAATTTTTGGGCGCCGTTGCCGAGGAATTATATAGAACTTTTTTACTTTATGTGTATAAATTTGGTCCCTCCGTATAATTGGGACACAGTTATATAGATTCTTGGAATATGATGTATTATTTACTTTTATCTCTGTATTGTAACCTCCCCGATATGGAGTAGTCCTCCAAATTCTAGGATGTAGGAGGAATCGGGGTTATTGGATGATTGTACCTTAGGATTTGTCAATCTACCATGTTCTATGATATGCTTGTGCAGTTGCTTTGTGGATATGTGACTTATACTTGCTTGATGATATGTTTGTGAATGGTATGAATCTATAAGGGTAGAGATTATTTGTTGTTTGAGGAATTCTTAGGATCGTACACCCAGGACGCCTCGTGACAGAAGAAAATTCTTAACCGGACCTTCCGAGGAATTGCTTAGGCTATGAAGAATCTTTATGAGGGATAACTAACGGTTACTCATTATTGGGGAGAGGTCTTTAAAAGGATACCCTGTGACAGAGGGTAGGATTCTAGTAGTACACTAGGGTGCTTGAGTGACAGCGGGAAAACCTTAAACCAGGCTATCTAGAATCATCTCAAACCGATATTAGTAACATTAGAGCACCATTGATTTATTCCGAGGAAACCTGACGAGGTCTAATTGGATAATTTGGTTAGAGTCCCTACAATTGTGCAATTATTGAGGAATGGTAAAGGATCTAAGTCAATCAATCAATATCTCGAGGAATCCGAAGTCCTAGGATCGCCTTCCCACATTTTGTCACAGTCGAATTCTATCTTCGAATTAAGGCTTAGGAGCTCTAAAACACTCTTTGTCCCCTACACTAAACCATTTCCTATGAACTCTCCACTCTTATTGTGCTAGGTTAGTAACTAATTCCACGGTCCCTGTGGATTCGATCTTTTTATTACTTGGCGACATTCCGTATACTTGCGGAACACACATCAAGTTTTTGGTGCCGTTGCCGGGAATCATGCGTAATTTTTTACTAAACTTGCACATTAATTTTTTCTTTTATTTTCTTTTATACACATAGCTTCCATTCATTCTTTTTAATTCTTTACATATTCATTCATTGGTACTATTCTTTGCAACTTTAACTTTCTGGCATTGTAATCATTTGTTTTATTGTTGTGCATGCGCAGGGCCGACCTAGTGGAGTTTCCTTTTGATCCTAAAATTGAGAGAACTTACTGAAGGAGACTTCACGCACAATAAGAGTGTTCTGGGAGACACGACCATGTGTGGCCGCCCTATTGTGGTGGAGGCACGGCCAAGAAAAGTTGACGTTCTGTTAGGAGGCACGGCCGTGCCTGTGAGGCACGACCAGAGGCAGACTATGCTCTGTTTGGAGACACGCTCGTGCCTCTGGGGCACGGCCATGGGCAGACGCTCCTCTGGTGGGAGACACGGCTGTGTCTTGGGGACACGGCCATGCCTTGGCGTGGCTCTATTGAGGAGACACGGCTGTGTCTGGGAGACACGGCCATGTCTGGCTGCTGCAGGAGGAAGGCACGAGCGTGCCTTTGGGGCATGGCCTGGGCTTGTTGAGTGTCTGTTTGAAGGCACGCCCGTGCCCTTGAGGCACAGTCTCAGGAGGTGATAGACATGGTTGTGCCTGTGAGGCATGACCCTATCTTGCCATGTCTTCAATTAGTACTCCATTTCGCCTATTTTGCTCCATTTTCTGTCCTAAAACACACAAAAACACAAGCAGTTCTCCGAACTAGGAAATAGAGAATACAATGTCAAATGCACAAATAAAGGATGTAATGTACACAAGATATAGCATAAAAAGCAGAAATATGTGCAAATAAAGTATAAGAAACAGTTATATATCCTACGCACATCAATACATTTACTTGATACACCACAAGTCTGAGTGCTTTGATAAGTTCAAAGAATACAAGGCTGATGTGGAGAAACATCATGGTAAAAGTATCAAGACACTACGATCTGATCATGATGGAGAGCACCTCTTAGGAGAGTTTAGGAGTTACTTATCAGAGACTGGG
Source organism: Curcuma longa (assembly GCF_044706935.1). NCBI lineage: Eukaryota > Viridiplantae > Streptophyta > Magnoliopsida > Zingiberales > Zingiberaceae > Curcuma > Curcuma longa. The sequence goes on along the minus strand of NC_133872.1, from coordinate 9,606,229 downwards.
ATTCAATCCCAATTGTCTACATCTGGTACAACCCAACAGAATGGTGTGGCAGAACGAAGGAATAAGACTCTTATGGAAATGGTTAGATCGATGATGAGTTATTCAGAATTACCAAATTCATTTTGGGGATATGCTCTAGAAACGACAGCGTATATTCTGAACTTGGTACCTTCTAAGTCAGTACCTTCTACTCCTATAAAATTATGGACTGGGCATAAGCCTAGTTTGAAACACATTCGGATTTGGGAGAGTCTAACACATGTGCTGAAGGGAGACGCTGATAAGTTGGAACCACATATGAAAGTTCGCTTGTTCGTAAGCTATCCTAGGAGAACGAAGGATGGTTTGTTTTATAGTTCTAAAGATCAGAAGGTCATTGTTAGCACCAATGCCTAATTTTTAAAAGAGGACTATGTAATAACCACAAACCCATGAGTAAGATTGTTCTAGAGGAAGTAAGAGGGGACACTTCCACTTTTGTACCAACGGTACAAGATGAGATACCACAAGTGACTATACCGCGTGTCACAAATGATACACAATTATAAGTAGTGCCTCGTCGTAGTGGGAGAGTTGTTAGACAACCTAACAGATTCATGTTTTTGGGAGAGTCTTCAGACTTGGTCCCTGGTGAACATGAAGCTGATCCCTGGACATATGATGAAGCACTCTAAGATAAAGATGCAGCATCTTGGCAAAGTGCAATGAACTCTGAGATAGAATCTATGGATTCTAATCAAGTCTGGGAGCTTTTAGAACCATCAAATGGTGTAAAAGCCATTGGATGTAAATGGATCTACAAAAAGAAAAGAGGAATAGACGGGAAGGTGGAAACCTTCAAAGCAAGGCTTGTTGCAAAGGGGTATACTCAGAAAGAGAGAATCGATTATGAGGAGACCTTTTCATCGGTAGTCATGCTTAAGTCTATCTGGATTCTTTTATCTATTGCTGCTCATACGGATGATGAGGTTTGGCAAATGGATGTCAAGACATCTTTCCTTAATGGATGTCTTGAAGAAAATATTTATATACAACAACCAGAGGGATTCATTACAAAGGGCAAAGAGCATCTTGTGTGTAAGCTCAATTGGTCCAATTATGGACTGAAACAAACTTCAAGATCTTGGAACATCCAATTTGATGAAGTAATCTAATCTTATAGATTTATTCAATATCCGGATGAGTCTTGTGTATACAAGAAGTGTGACGAAAATATGGTGGTATTTCTTATACTATATGTAGACACTACAATAAATTTGACTTTCTACAACACGTCATTAACAGCACACAATTATAATGTGCTGTTAATAATAGTTTTTACAGCGCACCTAATAAGTGCGTTGCGGATAATATGTTATATTTTAAAATTAACAGCGCACAAATAACAGCGCACAAAAATTATACGCTATTAAAAGGAGTTAAAAAATATCATTAACAGTGCGCGTAGATGTACGCTATTAAAAAAAGGTGGTTAAAATTGATTAATTGATTTTTTTCTCACGAACCCGCTCTCTCACGCTAGGTTTTCCTCCCATTGTCCGCTAGATTTTTTTATTTTTTTATTTTTTGTTTTGGTTGTTCATTTGCAATATGATGTTTTAATGTTTATGTGTAATTATGTCTCTGATAGCAAGATCCATGTCCAACCCATGGTAGTTGATGTGTTTGATTTATGCATATATTTTCTGTATTATTTTGAATGCATTCATTCCATTACATTAGAATATCATCTCTTTTGTATTAATTTCATCCTCTTAGTTTGGAGATATTTTTTATATTTTTTTATTGTTAGAGTGCAAATTCAGAGCTAAACAAGAGTCAATAAGCCTTGAAGTGTGTATTTATAGCATGGTGCGCAATCTGGCAATGTCCTCCAACAAGGTTGTGCACCATTTGAGGAGTTAGATGAGTAACGAAGCAGTGTTTCAACTTCTAGAGAAAAACACAAATAGGTCATGCTTCCTGGCATGGTCATGCCCCTTATAGTTTGATTTACCAATACTTCCAAAGATGAACACATTAGATCGTACCCACAAGCATGGCTATGTTTAGCCTGCAACTACAACACTAGAAGCCAACAAGCCTCAGCTATGCTTTTCATCATGGTCGTGCTATGGTGGTGGTGCCCTATCATATTTGAAAAGATTCAATGAATTTGGAAGATTATGGAGGCTTTAAAACGATCCAAGGGGCTCTTGTTTGATAGAGGATGGGTTTCCCCAAGATAAGGAAACCTAGGAAAGAGTCATTTTCAAGGAGTCGTTGAGATTTCGCCCACCAAGGAGCTTCTAGATTAATTCAAAGACATCGACAAACATGACAACTAAGCTTTTCTCTCTTTTCTTTAAGATTTGAGTTGTAGAATGTCTTCTATTATGTTTCTTGATTGTAACTCCATCTCCGTAGAGTAGTTTTCCTAATTTTAGGATGAGGGAGTAGTCTAATTCATCGTTGATATTTATTTTCTATATATTTATCTCTTTCTAACATATGATGCATGATTCACACACACCGATCGAGTAATTTATTCTAGGATGGAACAAAAGATTAAATAGTCAACTGAAGAATTTTGAAATTGAGCAAAAGGTTGACTAGTCCACTTGGGGCATCGACTCCTCAATAACACAATCGACTATATGAGCATAAAGTTGACTGAAGACAAAATCCAAAGGTGAACTGGATGATACTGAACACTTATGTATACCATAATTAGACAGATACAATAAGATCAAAGTAATTAGTTGACTTATGGATATGTTCAATGGACTGATTGCAAAATTTATAAAAGATATTGTAGCATTTGTGCCGACATGCATAAAGGAAAGCTTTTCAAAAATATCTCAGCTAAATTATTTTGTTTTTCTCTATTCTAAAGCTCTAAACGGGGGCAATCTTGATCTACATACAAAACTTTGTATCCTTCCTCCTATCTACAATCAATAGGAGGGAACTACACCTAATAGATCTGAGGATCAAGATCTTGCTCCATCAAACCTCTGCAAAGTATATTTTACTTAATTTTATTAGTCTTTTTTTTACTTTAATCTATATCTTTATTAAGACTATCAAACTATGGCAGTGTAAGAAGTTTCTTCTATCTCATGTGAGGTTGAAATGAAGAAAATTAGTAGAATTTATAATGTTGACTATAAACTATAAAGTTGCAACCTAGTGGTTGTCAACCATATTAAAACATTGTGCGTTATGTTTGTGATGTGTTTGTATCAGTGATGCATTACTTGAGTTTTTTGTTTTTATTTCCATTGTGCTTACACGCAAAACAACTTACTAGAACTTACACTTGCCCAACCTCATGTAAAGCATGACCTTTCACTACTTCTACTTTCCTAGCCTCATACCCTCCTTGACCTCAAGGACTTCCACACTACTAAGCATTTGGTTCTCCTTGACAAGCTTGGACTTTCATCACTTGCCAAGCATCAGTCTTCCTTAGCATACCCGAACATGCATCACTTGCTAAGCATCTAGATCACCTTAAGCTATTTAGGGTTCACCGTTGTCAACTCCCTATTGAACTTTCCACTTGCCAACATCCGTTGAACATCTCCATTTTTAACTCCTTGTTTATCTTTCCATCTTTAATAAATGTCTTGTCTACCTTGATCCATTTGAACTTCATCCTATGCCAGTTATCCAATTAGTATTTAGCTACTTAACATAAAAAATAAGCCAATATATCATCCAAATACACCATATTGTACAAACTTTAAAACACAACAATCATATGATTGCAGCAACACTTTTTGCAAGCAAGAGGATAAAATGAGAAGTCCAATTCTGTATAAATCTTTTTCAAATTCTTGATCATTGTTAGGTAGGTATGAAAATGCCTACTTGTTAAAAGGTTTGATGTTTCAATTGCAAAGGGCATATGAGAGATGACTCCCCAAAGTTTATGAAGGGGAAGACGAAATAGAAATCAAGAGTTGAGGTGAAGAAGATAGCCCGAGAAGCTACATGGAAATATACATGTAAGATACGGGAAATTTTGTTAGTGGGGGAGAATGGAACTCGTCTTGCAAAGATGAAATGAATGAAACCTATTTGAGTCAAATCAGAGATTATTTGGTTAGTGAACCAAATAATTTAATTTTGAACCAAATTAAACCAACTTGATTTGGTTCATGATGGAAGAGGTTTTGACAAAACGAAAAAGATGAGGATCTTCATCTTGTGAAGTTGAATTGAACAAAACTAGTTTGGATCAAATCGGAGTTCATTTGATTAGTGAACCAAAATAAACATAATTTGCTATATTAACTGGTTCAATTGCTATAGTAAACTCTGGTTACAAGTCGGTTTAGCCAAGCATTAATCGCACCATGTGACCTAATTAAACCAAAACCCTAATCCGGGTTGAAAAAGTTGTTGGTGCAGGGAGCACCAGCAGATCGAACCTGAGTTTTGATAATGAAACTAGGTTCAAGTTAAGTGTGTTATTGGACTAAGATGTTAATTTAAGTGTACAGGAAGCACAGGGTTAAAGCCCTAGTGGAAGCTAGGCATGAAGTCTTGGCAGAGTCTAGAGCACCAGCTGAAGTATGGACTGGTCAGGAGGACCAGGCCACCGCAGAAGTCTGGGTTGGTCAGAAGGACCAACCGTAGCAGAAGTTTGGACTGATCGGGAAGGATCGAGTTGCAGTAGAAGACTGGGCTGGTCGGGAAGGACCGAGCCGCAACACAAACCCTAGGGGCCGAGGACAGAGCCTTAGCAAAAGTCCAACGGTTCAAGAGGACTCGGTTGGCAGTCAGGTAAATTCTCCTGAGTGGAGTGGATAAGGACGTGTTCCCGAGCGAAACATTAGGCATCGGTCTAACCCAGGGTCTCACTAGAGACCTGAAGTTAAGACCTTAAGTTGGTTCTAGGAACCGGCTTAAAAACAAGCTTCTTTTGCATATTATTCGCTAACGTTTTTGTAGGAAAGGTAAAATCAGACGAAAGCTAACTCTTGGATAAAATGCTATTTTTTGTCACTGGAGTCGACTCAGGTGAGGACTGGAGTCGACTACAACAGAGTCAGCAGAATCCGATGGTCTGGAGCAGTCGGATCGATGATGGATCATCGAATCTCCCTCCGAAACAGGCGTAGGTGACTCTAGAACAACTCCGGTGGCTCTCCAAGGTCTCCCCCTTTTCCTAGGTCTCATAAAGACCTATTTATAGTGCAGGTCACGGAAGCAGCACGCCCCCGTGCACACGGCCGTGCCTGGGAGGCACGGCCCCGTGTGCGCTCGGGCGCGGATGAGGCACGGCCGTGCCTAGGGGGCACGGCCTAAAGCTGTGAGGCTTCTGTTCTGGGGCACGACCGTGCCCCCTATGGGGCACGACCCAACTTTGGCTCCTTCCTGTTTTGGCACACGACCATGCCTGGAAGGCCCAGCCAACAGCTGCTCCCTCTGGATGGAGACACGGCCGTGCTTTTTAGGCACGGCCATGACTTGTCTGGTTTATGATCTGAAGCATGGCCGTGTCTTTGAGACACGACCTCTGGCTGCTGTTGAGGGGGATTTTGGCACGGCCGTGCCTGTGAGGCACAGCCCTGGCTTGCTGATCTTCTGTTTGGCCACACGCCCGTGCCCTTTGAAGCACGGCCAGGAGGCATGAGAGACACGGCCGTGCCTATGAGGCACAGCCCCATTTAGCCTTGTCTTCAATGATGCTCCGTTTTGCCCGTTTTTGCTCCATTATCCACCCTGAAACATGTAAAAGCACGAGCAGATCTCCGAACTAGGAAATGCAAGATATGTGCCTAAATGCATAAATATGGGATGCAATGTACACAAGAATTTAACAATAAACTCAGAAACATGTGCGAATAAAGCGTAAATACATGTATACATCCTCCTACGCACATCACTTGATCCGACCAATCAAGGGGCACGATCCAGGG
>NC_133872.1:9597556-9600217 GCF_044706935.1 Curcuma longa | reverse complement strand
TCTACAAAAGTCACTGTAGCTCCTCGTTATAACTAAAATCACACGATATCTTCCTGACCCATGCGTTCACCGCCACTGCCTTCCCCTCTCCCTCCCTGTGCACTCTCGTGACCACCAAAACACCATCGTCGACCGACGCTTTCCCTCCACTCATGATCGGCAACCGAGGCTTCCACCCTCTACGTGCCCGACCGCCAACACTGATTCCTCCAGTCACCGTCGTTCACGGTCCCTGAAGCAGAGCAGCTCGCCGCCTCCCTTCTCCTTCAAGCCACCCACATGAGAAACAGAGCTGAAGCCCTGGCATGCCACCGACGCTTGTTTAGGGCTTGTTCGTGGTTGTCGCCATTCTGTCGAAGAGTGTCTCCGTCGAAGGAGAAGCTAGAGAACTCCGAAACCCTAGTACTCACCTTCCTCTTGTCTTCTTAGTTTGCTACCACCGCCCGCTAGTTTTGATTATCGCCGCCATTCGGGAGCTTGCGTTTAGGGCAGGGGATCGGATCAGATCTAAGGTAAGCTTCTGAATTCAGTTAGGTTGAATTTCCTTGATTCATTTCTGTTGGATTGATTGGATGTTGTGGATTGATCGGGTTTAAGTTGTTGCATGCTATTGGATTTCTATGGAATCAGATTCTTGTTCTGTTGACGGATTAGTTATGATTTGGGATAGGTTGGATCCGGGTGGTTAAGTATAGATTGAGCATAAATGAGATTGACCTATTAAGGTCTTTCTATTTTAGTTTGATCTTAATACCGAGTGGATTAGATTAGGTTAATTGATGATTAGGAGTTCTTCCAAAATAGTAAGTTAGTTAGACTCACATTAGGAGTTAATGAAGAAAGGAATAATGTATGAAAAGATTTGAAATTCAGCTTAAGATATAGGAGTCTTGAAAAGATTAAAAGATAAGATTTACTTCGATTATGGATCTAATTAGATGTGGTTAGGCTAATTTAACTTTGGTTGAGGCTGTATGGAATGGGTTGATGGATTTGGTTAGATTAACTTTAGATTCGGTTGGGGTTTACTTTGTCATAAAAATTTAATATAATATTATATTTAGAGGATGTTGTACTTTATAATTTGCAGGATCTTGATTGGTGGAGCCTGTTGTATTTGGGGGTTGTTATTGCGACGTGCGTCATACCAGGTGGGTACTCTTGTACTTGGTCAATACAAATCTTATTTGTAGTGCATGACTTATTATCTGTCGTTAATCATCTTGTTATTCTCCTTCATGATTTATTATCTGTTGTTAATCATCTTGTTAATCTCTTTATCACACTCGTTGCTTGATACCTTACTGTTGACCTTGATATGATCTAGTTGCCATCAATACAGGTTCATTATTTGTTGTTAATTTGTGATGACTTATTATGATTGATGTTGAGTATATCTTGGTAGATGTGGTCGTTACTTGTTAAACTGAGCATCATAGCATCATAACATGTTGTTGTTGGCTCTCACTAGACCATTGTTGATAGTGGTACAGTGAGAGCATTATAGCACTATGTGGGTGTGATCAGGACTAGCTAGATAGCTCTCCTGGGATACTGCCCCTCCCCCTTGCGTATAGTTGGTCTAATGTTGGAGCGGGGGATTCCTGTCGTGTGCCCTAGTTCACTACACTGTGTAGGTGTCTGAGGATGTTGAGTGTAGATAGTGACTAGGCAGCTAGATAGCTCCCTTGAGATATTTTCCCCGCTCCTCACTCATGTGTAGTGGTCTATTGTTGGAGTGTGTGCAGTTGTCCTATCGTGCGCCCCAGTTCACTACACTGGGTGGGTGTCTAGGGTGGCGAGCCAACAGTGACCATGCATATTACTGTTGATGTGTGTTGCATATGTGCATGCATTTGCTGGTAGTTATTTTCCAACATTTATTGGTAATTTATTTTACTACATTTGTGCGTGTGTTTGTTACATTTGTATGATATATGTTTATTGTATTTGTATAATATATGTTTGTTACATTGTGTGACATTACATGCATTAGTTGTATATGCATGATATTTGTTATATGTTATGTAGTATTATTGACCTTGTTCCTTAAGTATCCTTTGGAGAGACTATATACCCTTTGAGATCCATGTTTATATATATGTTGTGCACTTCTATCTAGTATCTAGTATCCACTGAATATTTTATACTCACCATCCAAACCCTGGGTTTCCTTTCTTTCTCCTCAGGTAGCAGATAAGAATATTGTCTTGAAGCTTGGAGTTCTGCCAGACCCCCATCTCACAGCAGGAGGAGTTTGATTTCTTTCATGTGTTTAGATTTGTGTTTTGGATTTCTGTGGTTTGGACTTATGTTCGTATATGTACATTTTATCGTTGTTACAATTTCGCTTGCACAGTTTCTATTTTTTGTAGACTTGTGGAGTTTATTGACGGTTTGATGTTGTGGTTAAACCCGATTGGTTCTTTGTGGTGGTTTACTATATCATGCGTGTGTTGGATATGTAGATGTGGCCATGTGGGCCTTTATTCGTATAGTTTGGTAGTTAAATACATATGTTGTGTTATTGAGCGACCATGTGGGCTCCATCTTAATATGTATTCAGGAAAAATTGAATTGTTATAGGGGAGATGCTGCCAAAATTTTTCGGACAGCCGTCTCTCGGGATGTGACAATATATCATTAAAGGAAGTAAAAGAA
>NC_133872.1:9576365-9597456 GCF_044706935.1 Curcuma longa | reverse complement strand
AACATGTGAGAGGAAATTTCACATTGTCATCTAATTTATTTCATACTATCATAACAATATCAACAATCCATTTCTTGCAACCTAATGGAGGGTAAAATGGATTAGACATTTCCCATGAACAATTACTCATTCTAAAATAATTGTACCTCTTTTCATGACTAAATAGACTCCTATCAACCTATTATTGGTGCAACCGACCTCTGATTAAAAATGATCATGTGCAAATAAGATTTTTGTATTTGATCAATATGTTTAAGGGTATGTTTGATCAATGTGTTTCATAATTATCAAAATGGTAAAGAATGCTTGTTATATATCAAAAACAATATATATAGTATAATCATAATAATAATAAAATATTAATCATATATAAATAAATTTAAAATTATTTTGAATATTTTTATAAAGAATTTTTTTAGGTTAATGGGATAATTCAGTTAGTCGATGACTAAGCCTGTATAAATTATCCCTATTTATACCTATGAGTTTATTGGAGTTATAACCTAAGTATTAATAAAACCTAAGTTTTTTTTTGTTTGCCTCACACTCGGGTTGTCCCACGTCCTCACTGCCTATAGGCGCGTCATGTCAAACCTATCAACACCACCCTTTAATCCACATGAGCAGTAGCAATGTTGGCACCATCTTTCTTGTTCCATGATGCTAACAAAACACCCCCTCCTTCTGCTATTTCCTTTCATATGTTCTATTGTTCTAACATGTTTTTTTTCTCGTTTCTTCGTGTACCTATTTCTTCATAGATGTATGGAGTGATACCACAGGTTCTTTTAAGTTGAATGGGAAATGGTTGAAGAGATACATCCTTAACAAGCCAATTGAGAGAAATGGGAAGCACAACCTCCTTGAACCAAGTACTTTAGATTGAGAATAACAGGGGTCAAGCTTACAATCTAAAATAAATACTTCTTGGGAGGCAACACAAGATTTATTTTTCTTTTAAGTTTTTAATTTTTTTTTGGTTTGGTTGTTCATTTGTAATTTGATGTTTTAATGTTTTTGTGTAATTATGTCCGAAATAGCAAAATCCATGTCCAACTCATGGCAGTTGATGTGTGTGATTCATGCATATATTTTTGGTATTATTTTGAATGCATTCATTCCATTACATTAGCATGTCATCTCTTTTGTATAAATTTCATCCTCTTAGTTCAGAGATTTTCTCTTTATATATTTTTATTGACAAATCGCTAATTCAGAGATAAAATAGAGTCAAGAAGCCTTGAAGTGTGCATTTCTAGCATGGTGCACAGTCTAATGGTGTCCTTCAACACTATCGTGCACCATTTGAGGAGATGGATGAGAAATGAAGCAGCATTTTGACTTCTAGAGAAAAACACAGATAGGTCATGCTTCTTGGCATGGTAGTGCCCCTTACTATTTGATTTACCAAGACTTCCAAAGATGAACACATTAGGTCGTGTAGGGATCTTATGTGAAAAATAAAAAATAAATGTAGCAAAAAAATCGATCCCTCTAGAGATCCTTGCGAATGTAGTATACATGTTTATTATTTATTTGCCACCTTTGTTGTATGGACATAACAATCTTGACAATAATTTTGATTTAGCATATCTCAGCATGATCAGAATGGTCGCACCTCTTCAGTATCCACACGTGTCTTCATCGTACGAACTCAGCCTTCAAAGAAGAACCACCTTTATTATGCTAGAACTTGGATGGAACAACCAAAAAGAGAAGAAAGGAGACTAAAAAAATGATCATCTTTAAAAATACATAAAAAATGACTTTTGTACTCATTCAATGAATATAAAAGGTCATCCAATGAATATAAAAGTTCATCCAATGAATACAAAATGTTTTTTCCCTTTTGCTCTGCTTTTCACAATGCTCCATTAATCTCTATTAAGGGACATTAATCCTCTTTGGTGGTTGAGTCTAATCCAATTATTCTAATTCAGATTAGACTCAATCTCATAATCTAATAGTTGGATTCATTTGAGTCTAACTCAAATTAGACTTAACCCTATAATCTTAGGGGCCATCATATTTTAGTCAAACTAAAATAAATCCATCTCTAAATTAATATATTTTTTGTGTGTGATCCAATAGATTCTCATAACATTGGCAATGTATCTAAAAAAAATATTTTAGATACATAAGCAATTAGTGACATTTAGTAGCATCATTGTTATCAATGTTACCAAAGTGATGAGAATGTCAAGATCCAAGCTAACCTTTCTGTATCTATTATCTTGTATAACTTAATCCTTCTATCCTCGATATCTAGATTGATCTATGAGGCATACACCATGTCATCTTCTTATGAATTTTTGTATTTCTTGATCTTCAAGTAACTCACTTAATCAATTGAGCTCAATATCTCATATTGACTTATCTAAGCATGACTATGCATTTTAGTAGTCCTACTTAATCAAGGGGCCCATAGATATTACTTCCGTCATATGAAAGGGATAGATCTCACTATATCACTCACATCCGTCTATCTAACTTATTACATACTCAGTGATCGACTTTATAGTCTACCTTGTTACAAATGTTGTTTGTCGATACTAAAGTACATGACTCCTTATGTAGGGAACCATAGTGACTTCAAGTCTAAGGACTATTAATACTAATAGTCACTATGAGAATATTTATGACACTCATATAATGATCCATGAAACATGCTCACGGTGAGTCAATTCAGTACATATTTTCTAATATATACGCATGAATCAACTTGATATCTTATATCTATGACTTGTGAGATTAAGTCATCAATTGACCTACATGCTAGTCTCAATGCATTAATATTATCATTGTATATTAAAGCTTTATTAGGAATAATTAAGAGTAGTATTCTATATATATCTACGACCTTCCACTATCAATTTAACTAATTAATATGTTGTAGACTAGAACCTACTGCCCTACGATATTATTATATTTATTTATCTGACACATTTCTGAAGTAAATATAATAACCATAAACTTTTCCTTTTATTAATTAAATATGATACAAAAGTCTCCTTGTCAATCATTTCATAATTGACTCTAAGGGCTAACACTAATAGGTCGTACCCACAAGCATGGCCATGTTTAGCCTACGACTGCAGCACTGAGAGCCAATGCCCCTAGCTGTGCTTTCTAACATGGTCGTGGTACAGTGGTGGTGCCCCATCATATTTTGGAAAGCATCAATGAATTTGGAAGGTTTTGGAGGTTTAAAAGGACCCAAGGGGGTCTTGTTTGAGGGAGGATGGGTTTTCCCATGATAGGGAACCCTATGAGAGAGTCATTTTCAAGGAACCATTGAGATTTCATCCACCAAGGAGCTTCAAGATCAATTCGAAGACATAGACAAACACTACGATTAAGCTTTTTCTCTCTTTTCTTTTAGATTTGAGTTGTAGAATACATTCTATTATGCCTCTTGGTTGTAATTCCATTTCCATAGAGTAGTTCTCCTAATTCTAGGATGAGGAAGTAGTCTGATGTATTATTGACATTCATTTTTTATATATTTATCTCTTTCTATCATATGATTTATATTCATGATCCAACTTTGGATTTCCCAAGAATTTGGAAGGTTTTAGAGGCTTAAAAGGACCCAAGGGGGTCTTGTTTGAGGGAGGATGGGTTTTTCCATGATAGGGAACCCTATGAAAGAGTCATTTTCAAGGAACCATTGAGATTTCATCCACCAAGGAGCTTCGAGATCAATTCGAAGACATCGACAAACACTATGATTAAGTGTTTTCTCTCTTTTCTTTTAGATTTGAGTTGTAGAATACATTCTATTATGTCTCTTGGTTGTAATTCCATCTCCATAGAGTAGTTCTTCTAATTATTGAGAGGAAGTAGTCTGATGTATTGTTGACATTCATTTTTTATACATTTATCTCTTTCTATCATATGATTTATGATTCATGATCCAACTTTATTTTGCATATATGACTACTACACTAGCATGCATTTTCATATCCTATGCGATTCTGGGAAAGACCGAGAGATGAACCCAATTCTTGGACCTATAAAGTTTGAGACTTGGGGGGTTATTCATGAAAGTAGTTCAAATCTCATGAGGGCACCATTAGCTATCACAGAGCTTAATGAGCCTATCCTGATTTGACGTCATGAAGTAGGAGATAGCACCTAGAGGATCGTGGGGCATTATGATAGGAGCCTCCCTTAAAAAATGATTGCTCTAGTCAGGTTACTTTGAAAGTAGGCACCACATTTGGTAGATACCCAGGTATACTTCGAAAGGAGATATCAGATATCTCGAGATAGACCACCTTTATGCATATCAACACTGAGGTAAAAAAGTAAATTATATTTAGGGTGTCAACAATCATCATGGTGAAACTAAAGTCCTAGAATTACTTCCCAAAATTGGTTTCTCCCCAAATTCTTCTTGCTTTCTTAATTCATTTTTTTAAACACACGATTTTCTTGATTTCGATTGATTTAGATAGATTGCTTCATGATTTAGATTAGTACTCGGTTTAATAGTCCCAATGGATGATATTTTATTACTTGATGACAACTGTGTACTTGATTTGTACACATTAAGTTTTTGACACCATTGTCGGAGATTGTGTCAAATCGATAGTAGTTTCATTGTGATTTAGTAAATCTAGATCTTTTTCTCTTTATTGCAATTTTCCTTTTTCCTTTTTATTTTATTTTTCTCTTCTACTACTCTTTTTGACCTTTCCTTCTTTGTAAGTGATGATGATTGCTGACAATGAAAATAGACTTATAAGGAACTATACAACATCAAGTGTGAGAGGACTAAGATCCTACATCATAAGACCACAAGTGGATGCTAATAGCTTTGAGTCGAATCACACATTACTCTCCATGATACAATAGAACCAATTTGGAGGCATACTTATGGATAATTCTTATCTACACCTTGAGATAGGAATATTGTGAAACTTTGAAGTTTAATGGTGTTTCTGCAGATGTTATTAGGTTGCGATTGATCCCTTTCTCTCTAAAGGACAAAGCCAGAGCCTAGTTACATTCACTTCTGTTGAGATGTATCATGACATAAGATCATGTGGAGAAACATTTTCTCAACAAGTATTTTCCTCCTAGCAAGACAACACATCTAAGAAGTTGAATCATGAGCTTTGTGCAAAAGGATGGAGAATCATTATTCAATGTATGGGATAGATTCAAGAGATTTTTGTAATCATGCCCACATCATGGACTAGAGTGGTGATTGATTATCCACACATTTTATAATGGAATCACATACTCAATGAAGGCTTTATTAGATTCCACGATTGGGATGCGTTAATGAATAACACACTAGATGGGGCTTACGATATCATCGAGAGTGTTGCATGGAATTACCATCAATGGGAAGATGAAGAAAGGCATATAGCTTTGGATTCTCAAATAGGTGTCACACCTTCTCATATCCAAGTAGAGCAAGTAAATGTCGTTCATAACTACAACCCTAGTTGGAGGAACCATCCAAATTTTTATTACTAAGACAATCAAGAACAAATTGAGTAGGTCAGTTATGAACTACCACCGATATGTCAGCAGGAACAAAAATCCAACATAGAAACCTTATTGGAAACCTTATTGTTACTCAATCTAAGCAGAATGAGGAATTTAAAACTCTTAGAGTCCAGGCAATGAAATCTAACCACTAAGGAAATCAAGCAGATTGTAGGTAAGCTCAAAAACCTTGTTAATCATACTAAAATGTTTGAAACTCAGTACATAGATTTCTAGTTCCTCTTTGTGAGTTTTGGGTATATTTCTAAGACAACCTGAATTGAACCTCATTGAATATTGCAATGCTATTTTAAATGAGTAGTAGAGCCTTAGCAGAACCTCAAGCATGTAAAGAGGATGAAGACGGTGCACTAAATGACATGGATGGATAGAATTAGATTTCACGAGGGAAAGAGACAAACACAAACAAATCTAGAAAGAAAAACAATGAATCTAGCTCCACAACTTCGATGAGGTTTATACACCATCAGAACCATTCCCTCAGAGGTTGGCCAAGGCGACGTTGGATGAGAAATTTGGTAAATTTTTAGAGATGCTCAACTAGCTTTCTCTGAAGATACCCCTACTATATACTATACAACAAATGCTGACATACGCAAAGTTCACAAAGGATATACTTTCACACCAAAGGAAGGTTGTGGACTTTGAGAATATCACTTTGATGGAGTAATGCAATGCATTGATTCAAAACAAACTATGTCTGAAAGCTCAAAGATTTAAGTAGCTTTTCAATCCCATGCATAATTGGTAAAACTAACATAAAAAATGTTTTTTGTGATCTTGGTGTTATTGTAAGTATCATGTCCTTCTCTATTTTTATGAAACTAAGGTTAAGAGATTTGAAACTAACAACCATGACCTTGCAGCTAAACAACCATTCTCTTAAGTATCCATTGGGTGTTCTAGAGGATGTGCGGGTAAAAGTAGAAAATTTCATAGTTCCTACTAATTTTTTTGTACTTGATATGGATGAGGACTCTAAGATCCCTATCATATTAGGGAGACCTTTCCTAGCTACCATCGGGGTAGTGAATGATGTAAAAAAGCATAAACTCTCCTTGGTAGTGGATGAAGATGAGATTGACTTTAACCTATCTAAGGACACTAACATTTTACATATTAAGAGTATTTGTTATGGGATTGATAGCGTACGGAAGGAAAAGAAACACTACAACAAATATGACTTTCCGCAGCACGCAAAAAGTCTATCCGCAGCGCACATTGCATGTTGCATAACTCCATGCTGTTAAAAGTTATGCACTTTTCCACAGCGCACAGCCGCACGCTGCGGATGCACTTTTCCGCAGCACGCAACCGCGTGCTGCCGATGCACTTATCCGCAGCGTACGGCCACGCGCTGCAGAAAAGTGCATGTGCGCTTTCCGCAGCACGCGGGCGCCCGCTGCGGATAAGTGCATCCGCAGCACGCAAGTGCGCGCTGTGGTTAATTACATTTTTAAAATACAATATACCTATATACACAAATATAATAAAAATATAAATAATTATAAAATCAAAGTAACATTTATAATCCAACACACAAATACCACATACAAATATCATATAAAATTATAATATCACATTCACAATTATAAAATTAGAACTCAAACAATTATAATATATATCAAAGATAACCATCAACATTTAGTTAGATAAAACAATACAAACTAGTAACAAAAATTCATCTTTACTACAAATAGTACTTTTTAAATCCCTTTTAACACTGATATCTCCAGCCTCGCTCCCGTCACGTGAGCTTCGCCTGCATTCTATTGAATTTCTCTTTGCCCTTCTCCAGAAGAGGATCATGAAAGTTGAGGTTTGCGGCAAGGAGAGCAGACTGGAGGAACTGCATTGCTGGAACGAGAACGAGTGCAGCATTTGGTAATCCCTACATACGAGTGCAGCATTTGGAACGACATCTGAGTGCCGATATTAATCCCTACATATGCACCTGCAAATTTGAAGTAACATCAGTGCAATAGGTAAGAAGAAATCATATTAGAGCAGTTGACCACAATTAAGGAGGGAGAAAGCAATTAAGCAAAAGCAAAAAATTTGATTTTTTTCAAAACAACATATCAACAACTGCTACCTGAGATGAATAAACAAAGGCATTCTATGTCATAGTTCCTGTCTACTTGACCAATGAGCACAAAGATGATATCTTAATCTATGAAAACTACCATTTTTTAGGAAAGCATGACCAGGATAGAAAATTAGAGAAATAGCTATAGAGGCTAGTTAAATTGTCCTGCTGATGATAGGAAACCCAATGATTTGTGTATGGTAAACTAAGAAGTAGCAAAAAACTTCAACAACTGAATTATTTGTGAACTTAAAATATAGTCTGAATCTAGTGAATGTTGTAAGATAAAACATATAGGAATCAACAAATATTGATTCCCAACCCAAATGAAAATGTAAAGCAGATTGCAGTTGCACAAGGAAATTATAAGCCTAATATGACAATACCTGATGCACATGAGAACAGGAACAAAATCAAGAATATAACTTTGTAGCCGTTGGACAACATCTGGCTTAACAAACTCCGAAAGTGCACTATGTCAATGTTAGCGAATAAAATCAAACAGCAGCAAGGACAAAGAGAACAATAGTGCGCATTTGTAAGATAGATAATACATCAACTCAAACAAATAAAACAAACTGAGTGGTTTTCAATTATCAGCATATCCAAGCAAAAGACCAAACTACTTGGGAGCAATAGCGAGAGGGCATTGGAGGTGACAGCGCCCCTGCAGGTGTTATATTTTTCTTGGAACCGTAGGATCTACATGTGACTGCTTAGGTTAATGCTGCATTTTGGTGTTTTGCATTGTTGTACTTACTACATAAGCATGAGTTTGAGTGTAATATTATATTGTATGCTGAATGATCTTTATTTTTGGTCTAATAGCTTAGAACATTAGGCATTTGATCCTGATATTTTTCCCTTCTCAAGGAAAGGTTGGGCCAATACTTGTGAAGCCTACCTCATTAAGAGGAAGACTTGAAGATTCTAATAGAAAAAGAAAATGTTGGTTATGCTTTCATTAGATGCCTGAACTCTGGACCAGTCATGTAGCACATGCACAATTCAAAGGATATTCATCTTAATCTGTCTTTTTTTATTCAAAAATAATGTTTAACTCCAAGTGACACTACTGTTTTCTTTTATGTCTGTAGTCAGCTTGATAACTATAATTTCAGTGGCAGCATTCCAGCTTCATACAGCAATATGACGACACTTGTAAAAGTGTAAGGAGTTAGTTATGTTTTATACTTCACCAAGTTCTATTCTATGAACTTACTCCTTGAGTTTGTTCCTAAACATAGCTATTACATGAAGTCCATTTCTTCATAGGCTACTATATATTCCATAATAGTTAATCAAACCAAAGATCCTCACATGTGACACCATAGTAATTGGTAGGAAGTTGGCTATATTGAGAGGCAAGTTCTGTCGTGTATCACTTCAACATTACCTAGTAATCAGAGGGAATTGGGTATATGATGACTTCAAGCTTAGTAGGTGTGATTTGCTTAAAAATTTCTCTAGCGAACTATTCAATGACAAGCCTGCAGAAGGAAATTACCTTTGCATGAAAGATCCTAAACTTGAGCTCCACCAAGTCCTCTTTCGCCATTCCAAACGATCTCCAACGAAGAGGATAATCTTCAGTTCTGCTCAGCGCAGCGACCTCCCACGATGCAGATCCAATCCAAACCCAAGGGATACAAGAGGAAGCTTCAAGTCTACAGAAGAAAATCTGTCCAGAATCTGAAGCAAGAGCCGAAACTTACAGTGAATTTCTCCGATCGCCGCCTTCTCCCTGATGGACCTAAAATCTGTCAGTACAAAACCTCAACTCGACAAGAAATTCCGAAGAAAAACTCGAGAAACCAGGACCAATCCTTCACAGCTAGGGCATTTTCATGTCAAGATTGGAGCTTGATGAGAAATCCCCAATTGCTAGAGGGCATTGGAGTCGTACGAAGGGAAAGAGGGAAGCACCGATCAAACCCTAGTTTTTGGGAGCAATGGCGAGAGGGCATTGGAGGTGGCAGCGCCCCTACAGGCGGAAGCGACGTCGCCCGCGGCGAAAAGGGCGAGGAAAGCGTCGAGGTCGAGCTTGGCGAAGCGGGCCTTGTCGCGGCCGAGCGCGTCGAGGACCCAGCAGAAGAATACCGGGTCGCAGGCGAAGCGGGCCTTGTCGCGGCTGCGGCGGCGGTTGGGGGGCAAGGTCAACTGCTCGGCCCGGTTCCTCCTGATCCTGGACAAGGCAGGAAGACGCGAAAGGGCGGGGAGATCTCCGGTTGGAAGGCGGCAGGATGGGAGAGGAATAGGCGGAGCGACGGCGGGATGGGAGAGGAATAGGTTGAGCGAGCGACGGAGCGGGGAAACCTAGCCGAGCGCGAGGAAACACGAGTAAAAATAGAACTTTTTAACCCTTTTAACAGCGTATCCTTCTACGCTGCCGATAATAGGCGAGAAAAAGCACCGAGCGGGAGGGAAAAAACTCAGCATACGCACACTGTTAATAATTTTTTTTAATTTCTTTTAACAGCATACATTCATGCGTGCTATCAATAATAATTTTTAAACTTTTTAATAGCGTATAGCACATTGTTACAATAATTTTTTAAAACCTTTTAATAGCGTACATCAATGTACGTTGTAATAATAATTTTTTTAATAGCCTTTTAACAGCGTATAATTTTTGTACGCTGTAAAAAATAGTATTTGCAGCGCACTATTATTTATGCGCTGTTAATTGTAAATTTGACCAAAATATTATACTTTATTTCATAAATATTTATATACAAAAGAGCAAGTCTTTTCAGTATACATCCTAACAGGACACACGACCCAAAGAAAAAAAAATTTGTCTATCTATTTTGCCTATTTGTTAAGCGTGGACTCCACCCAAAAAGACCACATATTTTTTATTATGTCAAAGGGGGAGAGAATAGAAAAGGTTCAAGTTTACAAGTTCAAAATTTTTTAAACAAAGTACATTTACAAGTTCAAATTTTTAAACAAAGTATTTAAAATCCTTGAAAAAGGGGGAATATTAGATTCAGGGGGAGCATTGGATTCAAGGGGAGTATTGAAAAACACAAGTGCATTTTTCTTACATTATTTATGTTGCATTTCTTAATGCGAATATATTTGTAAGTTATATTTTTAACTTAACTTGAAACCTTAAGTTGCCATAATCAAAAAGGGGGAGATTGTTGGTGCAGGAAGCACTAGCAAATTGAACCAGGGTTTTGATTATGGAACTAGGATCAAGTTAAGTATATGATTGTGCTAATGATGTTGAACTGAGCTTACAGGAGATACAGGTTAAGTCCTAGTGGAAGCTAGGCATGAAGTCTTGGCAAAGTCAAGTGCACCAGGTGAAGTTTGGGCTGGCCAGGAGGACCACGCCGCAACAGAAGTCTGGGCTTGGTCAGGAGGACCAAGTTGCAGCAGAAGTCTGGGCTTGGTCAGGAGGACCAAGTTGCAGCAGAAGACTGGGCTGATCAGGAGGATCAGTTGCAGCACAAATCCTAGGGGGCGAAGATAGAGCCAAGCACAAGTCCAATGAGTCAGGAGGACTCGGTTGGCAATCAGGTAAATTCTCCCGAGGGGAGTAGGTGAGGACGTGTTCTCGAGGGGAACATTAGGCGTCAGTCTAACCCAGGATCTTACTGGAGATCCGAAGTTAAGACTCGTAGTTGGTTCCGAGAACCGACTCAAAAATTATCCTTTGCATGTTATTTTGCTAACATCTTTTGCAGGAAGGAAAAATCGAACGAACATAAAATTTTGGGTGAAAATTTGACTTTTCGAGCTTGGAGTCGACTCAGATGGGTTCTGGAGTCGACTCAGGCAGAGTCAGTGCGTTGATTTTTCGTCAGCTCAGCATGGAGTCGACTCAGGTAAGGATTTGAGTCGACTCAAGCTGACTCAGAGTCAAAAGTTATCGTCATTGACGCCACAGCGACTAGAGTCGACCCAGATGACAATCGGAGTCAACTCAGAGCGGATAACGGGCGAAGACGATAAAGCTTTATCTGCCACGCAAGCTGGAGTCGACCCAGATCTGCATCTGAATCGACTCAGGAGGACTATAAAAGGAGGTCGCGAGCAGCAGCCAAAATACAACTCATTCTTGCATCCAAACTCCATTCTCGCGACTCCCGAGCTTCCGTTCATCGACGTCGGTGCTGCACTCGATCCAAGCAACTCAGAATCACACCGAGACGCCGAGATCTTCATCCGGGGAGCGACTGCGCGAACAAAAAGTCGGTAAAAGTTCATTATTGTTATTTTCCATTAAACTAAACTTTTTGTAATCTCTTGATTTTGTAATTGTCAATACACTTGCTGCCTTTGTGGAGCAAGTGCCTTAGTGGATTTGCCCAAAGGAAACGGTCAAGGACCGTGGGCCTTGGAGTAGCAGTCTTGGGCTGTGAACCAAGTAAAAAACCAACCGAGTCTTTACTTTTCGCATTAGTTACTTCCTGCTTATAATTGCTTTCGCACTCGAGTTTATCTCTCGCTTCCGTTCGCACTCGTGATTTACGAAAAAATTAAAAAACGTGAAACACGCTATTCACCCCCCCCCCCCTCCTCTAGCATGTTTCCGATCCTACAAGGGGGAGAAAAACGCAGCGGACAAAGACAAGGGCAAAGCGCTCAACAAGGAGAGGAAAATGATTAGCAGAGATGCATCTTGAATTTGCATAATGAGGGGGCAGAGCTATACTATTAGAGAGTCGACAAGCACTATCATTTTGAGGAGGAGCGTGATCGCTAGATAGAGTATAGCCAATAGATGAATGACTTATATGCTTGGCACACATCATTGGGTAACCTCCCAAACTTCCCTCCTTTTCCATCACCCCCATAGTAGCTATCATTAAGGATAATGCAAAGTTCGAGTCTAGGGGGGTTTAGTTAGTTTAGATAGGATTTAGTTAGTTTTTCAATTAGTTTTGTTAGTTTTTAGTTTATTTTTCTTATTTCATCATGTTTATTTGTCACATTATCATGTCTACCATGACATCATGCACACTTATTTGTTTCTTATAACACAATATTAACATGATAAACTATATATTTTTGTGGAAAGCATGCTCATATTTTTAGAAATTTATTTATTTCTATCTTTAGTAGCATGAAATGAGCAATGCTAATTTAAAAAATTTCAATGTTGGCCTACCCATTTAGTATCTTACTTGCACTTTATGCTTGATTTTAAAAGTTAATATATCTGAAAATAGTCATGATTTATTTTGTTGGACTAATACATTGGTTTTCTAGGTGACCCCCATTGTATTTTAGTTACAGGAGAAACACTTGGGTCATGTATCTCATTGAAAAAACTATTCTTCTAAAATTGTGAAATAAAATAAAATAGAAAGTCTTGAAAGAGGCTTGATATGAAAAAAAAATTGAGAATTGTTTGGATGTGTGTGATCATGAGTGGAAATGATATGGTACCCTTTTGAGATCCAGTGAGTTAGGTGACCCTTTAAGATCCCAAAGTTGCTGGGGAGATACCTGTTAGCTTCTCTTGACATCGAGTGCTCTTTTGAGGCATTATATAGACAATGTAAATTATTAGGGGAGACGAGGCTAGCACATTCAGTAAGCAATTTTTGCGCCGAAGACCTTGGGAGCACAATGGGACAATGACTTGACTAGAATTGGTAATTGATACTTATGAGTTGAGTCACTTTTGCACCAAGAAAGGAGAACTTTTGGATTAGACCACATTGGAAGGATTCATCTATATTTGCTTATCAATGAAACTATTAGATAGACTTACATGAATTCGCTAGGAATTATGGTTCATCATTCACACACATGAGTTTAGATTTCAGGTTTTGCTTGAGGACAAGCAAAGATTTAATTCTGATTGTATGATTCATACATATTTTTTCAGTATTGGTTAGCATGCATTTGTTTCATTATATCAACATATCATCTCTTATGCATTGATTTCATCCTTATAGTTCATAAATCTATTCTTTATACATTTTTGTTAACAAGATGCAAATTTGGATCTAAAACAGAGTCAAGAATCCATGGAGCATGCATTTATAGGATGGTGCACGGTCTGGTCATATCCTATGGTCATGCACCATTGAGGAGTTAGACGAGAAATAAAATAACGTTTGGACTTCCAGGGCAAAACACGGGAAGGTCATGCTTGCTGGCATGATTATGCCCCTTACTATTTTATTTACCAAGACATTAAAGATAAACATGGCCAAGTAGTGTCCACAAGCACGGTCGTGTTCAACTTACAACTACAATAACCAATGCCAACACACCCTAGTCGTGCTATGTTGGAAAGCACAGTCATGGTACGTGTAAGATTTGAGAAGTGTTATAAGGCAATCACCTTACGATTATACTATTTATTGGATAAATAGCAATTCACTGTTTGAGTACGCATTCCATATGTGTTAGATTGGATCTTAGACTTAAATACTGAATGTCCGTAATACGATTCATAGCGTGAGAGAATTTGTGATTGGATCACAACTAGTGAGCATCTCTACACGTGTAATTATGAATGTATTAGAATTATCCTTAGTCGAGGAATTGATGAGCACGAACGTCATTGATTCTGTCAAGACTAGCACGTTTTGAATTCCTTGGTTAACCAAGCAGTTGATCTCACTGTTGTCAACATTAGATGTTGAGAGTTAAACGTGAATGCTGGTTAAAGGTAACCAGTTCATTGGAGTGACCTGCTTTGAGACTTCATATGGTTCGATATCATATATCAATGAAGACCTCAGTACAGCTTAAGTGCGAGTTTCTATTGACTTACGGTATTCAAGTCATCTTAGTCTTGAAGACTTATACTTTGACATCTTGATGTGCATCCGCAAGTATACAGTTGTCGTCAAGTAATAAAAAGATATCGAACCACAGGGACTGTGTATTAGCTATAGTGATGTCACTGAGATAGTTGTCTAGACTCCTAAGAAAGTAAAAAAGTTGAGGATTTTGTGTTTGGACGTGGTAGAGAAAGAGAGAGATTGGCTTGGGACTTATGGGTGAGATGGATAAGTTTAGGATTTCAGATTTACATCCATGCTAGGTGATATCCCTAATTCATGTTTGTTCCCTTACTCTCAATGTTTACCACCTTGTGAGGATTCTAACCAAAACACCAACTCAACCTCGTCAGGCTTTGTCAGAGTTAAAACATGATACTCTAACGCTACGATGACTAGTTCGGGATGGTACCTAGATAGCCTGGTGTAATGGCTCTCCCGTTGTCATCGGGCGCCCCAGCGTATACTACTAGTACACTACTCTCTGTCACTGAGCACCCGATTAAGGGATCCTTTTCTAGTCATCAATAGCCACTAGCTATCCCCTAAGGGAGTTTACCACCATGTAAAGGTCACTTCAGAAGGTCCGGTTAAAGGTTAACCTTCTGTCACAAGGCACCCCGGTCATACGATCCTAAGATTCTCCTACATAGTAATCTACTCCACTTAATCATGCATATATGCTCACACAAACATTTCATCAAACACATTCAAGGCACACAATACATGAAACAAAGGTAAACATCTCATTGAATAGGGAAAATGACATAAACTAATTCATACATCACCATCATCACATAGATGTTCATCCTACATCCTAAACTCAAGGATCTACTCTATTACAAGAGGATTACAAAGAGAATACAAGAAGTAAAGCATCATCCACAAAAAGGAAGAAAACTTATCTATAAGCACAAGCATCTCTTGTAGATCTTCTTGCTCCGGTGTAGGATGGACTGGTGGAGAGGAGTTACGTTGGTGATGGCGGATCAACGAAGGATGGAGCGTTTAGGGCCTCCCCTAGAGAGGGGAGGCGCCGTCACCAAGCCAAGACCAAGGGTTTTGGAGAATGACCCAAGATATCTCAAAAGGTGCAAAAAATGGTATTTATAGTGTCCAAGCACGCTCATGCCTCCCCGTCACACAGCCGTGCCTTATAGGCATGGCCATGGGCTGGCCCTTTTCTGGAGGTTTGGAAGTCCGGTTTGGAAGTTTTCTTTAAACAAGTTAGGTTTTGTACAGAGGTAAATTTGGGGTTGAGTTTCCTGCGTGATGTCGTTTTGTTAGGATGTTGTTGCTGTTTGAGAATCGATGGAGCTAGGGTGGCACTGGGTGGATCTCTCTCAATTGTTGAAGGATTTGCCACTGATGTCGGTGGATTAGCTGTTCTGTGAGGTGAGTTTACTGGTTGTTGATTTGGTTGTCTAGTAGCTTTAAATCTGGTTGAGGCTAAGTGTGGGAACGGATTGACTGGATTTGGTTAGGTTAATGTATCATAATTATTGTTGATAGAATTAAATGTTTATATTAAATATATAATTATAATTAGTGAGTGTTGTTTATTTTAAAAGGCAGGATTTTGATTTGTTGATCCTGCTATATACAGAGTTTCATATTTGGGGTTCTTAGTCGACGTGCGTTACATCAGGTAGGTACTACTGTACTTGGTTAATACAGGACTTATTCGTAAGTGCATGACTTATTATCTGTTGTTGCTTATCTTGTTGTTATCCTTGCTACACATGTCAATTATCTTGTTATTATCCATATTACAGTCGTTGCTTGATACTTGCTGTTGACCTTGATATGATACCATTGCTATCAATACAGTCTCATTTCTTCTTTGTTGATCTGTGATACCTTATTCTGTTGATGTTGAGCATATCTTGGTAGATGTAGTAGTTACTAGTTGAGCTGAGCATCATAACATCATAGCATGTTATTGTTGGCTCTCACTGAGACCATTGTTGATAGTAGTATAGTGAGAGCATTATCGCACTGCCTGTGTGGGTGCGACGCACTGCCTGTGTAGGTGCGATCATTGTAGTACTGCCTGTGTGGGTGCGATCATTGTAGCACTGCCTGTGTGGGTGCAATGCATTGCTTGTGTGGGTGCGATCATTGTAGCACTGCCCGTATGGATGCGATCATTATAGCACTGCCTGTGTGGGTGCTACCAAGACTGACTCTCCTGGAATACTGCCCCTCCCCCTCACATGTAGTTGGTCTGTTGTAGGAACGGATGTTTCCTATTATGCACCGCACCCCAGTTCACTACACAGTGTGGGTGTTTGGGAATGTTGAGTGCAGACAGTGACCAGGCCGTAAAATAGCTCCCCTGTGATATTTTTCCACTCCCCACTCACGTGTAGTGGATTATTGTGGAGTGTGTGTAGTTGTCCTGTTTGGCGCCCTAGTGCACTGCCTGTGTGGCTGTCTGGGGATAACGAGTGCAGACAGTGACCATGCATGTTGCCTGTGATGTATGTTGCATATGTGCATGCATTTGTTGATAGATTATTTTACTGCATTGTCGTTTATAGCATCTTTGTGTGTGACTGTTGCACTTGTTTGATATATGACTATTGCATTATATGACATGACATGTATTGTTTGAATTCATATAATTACCTATTACCATGATTCTTATTACCTGTTAAATAGTATTGACATTTTTTCTTATGTATCATTCTTTTTCCTTATGTATCATTTGTAGAGACTATATACCATTTGTTATCTCTTTTGATATATATATACATGTTGTGCACTTCTATTCTGTATCCCACTAAGTATTGTATACTCACTATCCAGACCCTAGGGTTTTCCTTATTCTTCCTCGGGTAGCAAATAGAGAAATTTACTTGGAGCTTGGAGATCTACCAGGCTGCTTCCATCTCACAGTAGGAGATTTTATATGGTTTGGTTGGTATTGATTATAGTTGTATTCGGTATGTGGATTTTATTCATGAACTTGTAATGTTTGGTGAGTATCTGAGATTAGATTTATGTGCTTGTTGTGTTTTGGATCTGGTTATGTTTTGCTGCGAAGTTTTTGCTATCTTTGTGGACTTGTCGTTTACACGTTCTGTTTCAATACATGTGTTGGTTTAATAGTTTATCATCGTATGGTCCTTATTCTTAGAGTTTAGTATCTGTTATGCATCTGTGATGTATGTATTGTGGTCGTGTAGGCCTTATTGTGTTGTTGAGCAGTCATGTCAGCCTTGTATTAAATTGTACTCAAGAAAGTTGAATTGGTACAGGAGAGATGCTGTCAAAATTTTTTGGATAGTCATCTCTCCGGACGTGACATCTTTCTCCGTGGCTGACTTAGCCTTCAGGTCGATTGGAATATCCATTCCAGTCGACTCCAAGTTGACGTGGAAGATCTTGATAAACTTTGTCTCTTCACTGTGATTATCCAATCTCCAGTCAACTAGATTTACCTTCCAATCGACTGGACCAATCAGTTGACTGGATTCCAGTTCCAGTCGACTGGATTCCAGTTCCAGTCGACTGGATCCAAGACTGGGCTTGGTTTAGCTATCTTTGTTTGCTTCACTTATGTTTTCTTCATCTTGCTTCCAACTCCTGGTTCCTGCAAGACAAGAATGCAAACATACAAACAACCTAAGCCTTACCCTATGGGTTTAACTTCAGATTTCTACTGAAATCCTGGGTTAGTCTGACGCATACCGTTCCACTTCGGGAGCATGCCCTTACCCACTCCACTCAGGAGAAGTTTTACCAACCAGTCCTCCAGACTTGTTGGTCTTTCAACTTAGCCATGGTCCTCGGCCCCCAGGACTTTGTTGCTGTGACTCGGTCCTCCAGATCGTCCAGACTTCACCAATCCTTTGGTCCTCCTGACTGTATCCGATTAGACTTTGGCCATGCTTCTCAATTCTCCGACACTACATAGACTTGCACCTGATGCACTCGACCTGCTAAGATTTCTACCTGATCCTCCAAACCAGGACTTGCCTTTGCTTAGCCTACAACTAGGACTTTCCCTTGCCTAGCCTACAACTAGGACTTTCCCTTATCCAATCTTCCAGATCAGGACTTCCACTACCTAATCTAACCGACTAGGACTTCTCGCTAGTCATTTGATCTGACTAGACTTCATTCACTCACATTCAAACATTAGATTCTGTTTGGATCAACCCTTAGTCAAACTGACCAAACCTAGGTTTATTGTCAAACATCGAAACTCTAGGCAAGATCTAGTGCTTCTTGCACCAATAAATATTTTATAGTCGATTCAAAAACTCAACTAATGATATAATAGTCAACTGTTAAGTGTATAGTAGTTGATTGTTGACCTAGATGATGAACTAAAAGAAGTTGTTGAGTGGTCAAAGCTCAACAACATTCAAATTCTGATAGAGCAATCGATTGATGAGGCTACAATAGTTGATTGTTGGGCGGAAAGTAGCTACAACAATAATCCTATAAAAGAGGGTTTTATGGAGAATTTCACACACTGATTATTAGATGTTTAGAGGGGAATTGCTATTGCATTACAAACCTCAAAAGTCAATCCAAAATAACCAAAAGTGCTCAAAGCAAAGTTTCATTGCTATAAACTTATTTCTTTTGATTGATTTGTATTTTTGTCTTTGGTTTGTGTTGCTAGTAAGAAAAGGTGATGTAAGAAGTTTCTCTGCCTCCAAAAGATATCCGAGAAGGAAAAAGTATAATAGTGTTACTGTTAGGACGCTAAGTTATGGAGTAGGAACCAAGGATTTTGAACCATATAAAATTGAGGTGTTACGCTTGTGTTCTATTTTTATATTGGTTTCTTTTATTTGAGTATTAACCTTTTCTAGACGAGTACATGATCGACGAACATGAACAAAGTGAATTGCTATCGACCCTCCTCTAGCAACATCAATGATCCTAACAAGTGGTATCAGATCTGGTTTGCTCTTGGAAGGATTAATCGCCTTAAGAGCAGCTAAGGAATAAGAAGGGTAATTTTGAGCTCTTTGATACCAAGCAAGTGGTATCAGAGTAAGACAAGCTCTTGATTGGACTAAATTCAAAGGGAGCAACAAGACTAGAGGAAGAAGAAATAGTAGCATTTTTAAGTTCTCTAATACCTAACGAGTGTATCATTAGACTAATCACCAAGGGTGTCAAATGTATTAGTAGAAGCCCTAGAGTCAATTATGTGATGACTGATTAGGGACTTTTGTATCATATTCTATTATTAATAAAGGCATAATTTTTGGTTATTATACTTACTTTGTATTTGTACCAAATAACTAAGTATAATAATGTCCTTGGGTAGCTAGTTCTAATCTATATCATATCGATTGTTTAAATCGATAGTGAGATGATATAGAGAACACTACTCTTAATCATTCCTAGTCAAGCATTAATATTCAGGGATGATGTTAATGCGTTGAGACTAGCATGTAGGTCAACTGGATGACTTGATCTCACAAGTCATGGATATGGGATATCGAGTTGACACATGAGTATACATTAGAGAATGTATACTGAATTGACCCGCTATGAGAAAGTTTCATGGATTGTTATATAAGTGTCATAAATTTTCTCATGTGACTATTGGTATGAATAATCCTTAGACCTGAAGTCACTACGGTTCCCTACATAAGGAGTTATGTACTTTGGTATCGTCAAACATCACCTGTAACAAGGTGGACTATAAAGGCGATCACTAAGTATATAATAAATTATACGGAGGGATATGAGTGATGTAGATGGGATCTATCCCTCCCATATAACGGGAGTGATATCTTGCAGCCTTTTAATAGAGTAGGACCATGAAATGCATGGTCATGCTCAAATGAATCAATATGAGATATTGGACTTATTTGCTTGAGTGAGTATACTTGGAGATCAAGAAACATAAAGATTAATAAGAGGATGACATGGTCTATGCCCCATTGATCAATCTGGATATCGAAGATAGAAGGATATGGTCATACATTATCATAGTCACGAAGGTTATGTCGGATCTTGACATTCTTGTCACCTGGGTAGCAATGATGCATTGTTAGATGCTACTCATATAATTATGTTTCTAAAATGGATTTTAAAGATATTGTCAACGTTATGAGAACCTATTGGATCACACATAAATAACACTTTATTTGGAGATGGGTTCATTTTAGCTTGACTAAAGGAACAATTAAGCTCATTGAATAACCTAGACTTGAGTTAGAATTAGACTCAAATTAAACCAAGTTGGATTTTGATTCATCATGAATGATTAATGTGGATTAATCATGCATTGAAGAAGAGGAAGTTATCATGCATGGAAGTTATCATGCATGATTAATAAGATTAATCATGCATTGATAAGAGAATACCAAAAGCCTAAAAACCTTTGGTATTCATGGCATGAGTATAAAAGAGTTTTTCTTGTAAAAACTCATGGATGGTTCATTTTTCTCCTCTCCTCTTCTTCTTAGTCGAGCTCTACAAGAGAGGTTGCTAGCACAACCAAAGTCTTCTCCAAAAAGTAAGTGTTAGTGTAGATACGCATAAAGGCACAGACACTTGAACGTGTTAAAGATCCGACAACCTTTGGACAAGCGGAATAAGTGAACGGCACGCATCAAAGGTAAATCCTATTAGATAGGATTTCATAGATCTAAACTTGTATGGATTTTTTACATGGATAGCTCAAGGGATCCTATTTTCCGCTGTGAATTTTGTTTTAGGATTTTCAACAGTGGTATCAAAG
>NC_133872.1:9566742-9576353 GCF_044706935.1 Curcuma longa | reverse complement strand
CTCAACAAAATGGAGTTCAAAGATGGATTTGGATATGATATCTGATTTCCACCTCCCTTTGGATTTAAATGATTTGCTCAGTGGAAGGCAACAATGGAGATGTTCTTCCAAATTGATATAGAGGAGTGATTCGCTCTAATGGAGGGATTTGAATCTCCAAAATACAAAAAGAGAAAACCTTTTCGAAAGAGTAAATGAGGAGCATGTCAAAAGATTCAAAGCACACGACAAGGTAATTAAAATTTTAACTAATAAGGTGCCTAATGATGTTTTGTGTAAATTAAGTAAATATAAAGATGCAAGTGATCTAAGAGCAAGTTGGCCAAGCTTCGTGAAATCCATCACCAATACAAGATGAGGATGCACCCAAGAAGATAAATTTGTTGGTTTAAGAATAAAAAGACTTGGAGATTGAGAGGTGCTCAACATCCAAGATGGAAGATAAAGAAGCTCTTCCTCAAGAATTGAAGGGGGAGGATAGGCTATTGACATCGAAATGAGAGGAACCCTAGGCATCCAAAGCCGATGAAGAGGAAGCTAGTGCCACCTCAACAAGCATAGAGAGTCCAACACTGGTACTTTTCAATGAGTTAATCAAAATTGAAAAGAAATGTTTAGAGTCTTTACCTAGAGATTATGACTAGAACTGAGTAAGGCTGATTGAAGTTGAAAAGTTTGGCTAAACTGAATGATTGGATGGTGAGTAGAAACTTTTGATGTGCTCTTAACTTCACCTAGCCATAAAAATGTTATGTCTATTCAATCTCTCAGACTAGAGCGGCAACTGCCCACACTGGGCCTACATTGAGAGATTTATTATTGGGATCTATTGTGTCCTTTTGTATGCGCCGCTTCAGGAAGATGCCTCATTGAGAGATTTATTTTTGGGATCTCTCTTCATTCAACTTCTATTTCATCCTCTTTCAGTTTTTTTCCTCTCTGTTATTGATATACCGGCTGGTTTGTTTGCTCCATCAACTATTTTCATAGCTTCGTTGATATGAGGTCGAAAGGATTATTGGATGTGTGCTCTTCTGACTCCTTTAAGCTTTAGTTTTACCAGCAAGTAGTAGTATTTTAAGCTTTAAAAAATTGAGATATTTAATTTATTAAAGTCAATACTTTCATTTGATTTTGTATTCAATTTACACTTAATGAAATATGTCTTAGATATTTTAAGTAAAATATCAACGACGTTACAAAAAAAGATTAGGATATTAATTATGAATACAATAGATTTGATACAATACGCAAACATCAACTTGATACAATACGCAAAAACTCTAAAGTGATATGTTCACATTTTATTGTATATGTAAAGAAGGATATATTTCTAACAGTTAATAATAAAACTATTGTATAAAAGTTTTAAAATTTAAAGATCCGAAAAGAACAATTATAAATTAATTATTTTATAATACTTTATAATTATAACATTTGATATATTTATTTTATTTTATTAATTATATTATATTGTTGCCTACAGTGAATCAAGATCCTACCTCCGCCCCTGTTATCCTTTTTTAACACCCAATTCAAGTTTTCAGTCACTCGAAATGGACATTTATTGATGGACTGAAAGTGTCGTATTTATGCAACCTATTTATTGTTCTCATTTACTGACTTCAAGGCCTATTTTGGTCGTCTATAAGAGATTTTTTGATCAATAGGGCAAGTCGAATGTGGTCAAATCAATCAAAGCATTTGGATTTTTAGAGACCTAAATTTAGAAATTATTTGATCACCCAAAAGGGATTTTCAATATACTGGACAAGTCAAAATTTGTCAAACTAGTCAACGATTGTAGAGTTTCCTAAAACCTAAATTTCGGTTTTATCTAGTCGATCGACATGTGTTCATCGACTATAGGTATTTTTTTAATTTAATAATTATTACACAAAACTAATTTTTATGAAAACAGATAATTTTAAAAATTATTTTAGAAAATTATTTTAATAGGTCCAACCATATTTTTGAGTTAAAATGTACATGAATTACACATCCAGTCTAATTTTGGATTGGTCACTTAGGTGATCAATGTATGCTATGTAACTTGGTTCAGTTTAATGCACAATGATAGACATCAAGAACCAAATGAGAATCCTAGTATCTCATGTTCAACTACATGCCTCAATACAAAAACAAAGTAGTCCTTGATGTTTAAATATTCCTACAAAAAATTTCTAGTCTATAAAACATATGCTAAGTTCTCCCCTAATTAAGTATCTTAACTTCAAATAATGCTAAATGGTTTTGTGAAAATATAGACTAGATTTGAGCTAAACTTTATATTTGAGTCTAATTTTGTCTAAGTTAGCATTAGCTCCCCCTAGTTTAGTGCTTGGGTATAATGTTTCAAAATCAATTTTCCTATGTCTTAGTTTGTTCCCTACTGAGCCTGTGTTAACATAATAAATATGGTCTTGAGGTATCCAATAACTACTAAGTTCTAGTTTGTTAACAAGATAGTGCTTGAGAACCCACAGTTTTAGAATCATTATAAGACTTTCTATTTACTAAATGTATGATTTTTTACTTAATCTCTAATTTAAATCAAACTCTAGTCATGTTGAATACAACCCATTAAGACCCAAATATCATATCTAAATACTTGGAGTTTGACGTGAACTTTTCCAACATTATCTTTTAACTCTTCAACTTGAGTTTTTAAGGTATATTTTTTTTCCTCAAGTTTTTAACTTGAGTTGATGTTCCTCCATGAACCTTCTCGGTTGAAGTGGTAGAGTTGGTCTCTCCTTTAAGTCTTTAACCTTATGAAGGAGTGACTTAAATTGTTCCTTGGATTTAACATTTTGTTTGTAAGACAGACAATTATTTGATACAATTTTTTAACAAAAGGATCATTTACCTCATCAACTGACTCATTTGAGTTGCTAAGTCTTTATCATCAGGTGGATATTTTATCTCAAACTCAGACTCACACTTATGAGCTTCTTAGCCATGAAATCTATGAGCCTGGTCTGATTTGGCTCGTCTTCTTTGAATTCTTCTTATGAAGAATCATTCAAAATAGCTTTGAGTTCTTTCTTTCTTCTAGGCTTCTAGGTTCTATCTTCACCTTTGTCATTGAGCTGAGGACATTCAGACTTTTGGTACCCCTTTGTATTACAACCGAATCAGGTAAATGTTGACTTCATTCCGGTGCTTCGAGTTTGAGAGGTTTGCTTATTTTTATTTTGGAAAACTCTCTTGATGTTCTTCTTGGTGATGTTTTTGTTCTTCCCGATCATCCTCTTCACCAACTTAGCTATCTCTGAATTTGTGTGTTCATCATCAGCTTCTAACTCTACAAACTCAAACTCAAGCTTAGACTCTGGTTTTTTCTTTAAATTGAGTTTTTGGCACCTAGCTCCTAGTTTGACTTCCAACCAAAACTATACTATTCTATCTCTAATCAAGATTAATTTGTTCATGCAATTCTAATTTGTAAAATAATTCATCTAATTTTATGAAAAATAAATCCTGAAATACTTTATAAGCATCGATCATAAATACCCATAAAATAGCTCGGAAGAAAATTTTTAGTGCATACCTGATTAGATCACCATTTTAACTCATTCCCTAATTGCTTGTAGTCTGAACCTTCCATGCAATTGACTTATTAGTTCTCCCTCTTTTCTTTGTCAATTCTAGAACTAACTCAACAATAAGTCTCTTTTAGCTATTCTTGAATCATGAGTTCCCTCATGAAGCTCAATTAATTTTTCTCACAACTCCTTGATACGGCTGAAGGGACTACTTTACTAAGCTACTCTTGTGAAAATCCATATTGAAGTGCCCAAGTTGCTTTGGCATTGACTTGATACTGATCCATTTGCCAAGGTCCAATAGTTCTCCAAATCATCTTTAGGCAGCACAAATTCATTTTTGTTGATGAATCACATTTCTATGTGGGTCATCAATAGTATTTTATCTTTCCTTTTCAATAGGTAAAATTATTATCAAGGATGGCAAAATAGTGATGTGGCCTTTCTAAAGGGTCATCCCACACATATAAATATAAAAAATACAAGCAAAATTCTTCAAGACTTGAAAAACAAACTTCTAAAGATCTTAGGTTAATAGCAGTAAATAATAACATTCTTTTTTCTTTCCTCCATCTTTCCCTTCCCTTCCCCTAAGGATATATTTTCACCATAGATTCCTTTTTTTATCTGTGTTTCTGAGTAAGCTGAGTGTAAAAGTATTAATCCCTAACCTATCTTGGATCATATCTTTGTGTTGTGTAAAAGTGTTAATCCCTAACCTATCTTAGATCATAGCTTTGTTAATACAGTTGTTATAAAGATTCCATGGTATTTTAATTTCTCAATGAAATGTTAAACAACAACCAATGGAAGCATACAAGCCCTTGTTTCACTAATCCGGGGGTTAAATATATGTTATTTCCCACCATGGAATAGCTATCAAGGTCCACGCCTATAAATCGGACATGCTACAAAATTATTATGAGAAACAAAAATATTGGATCAACTTCATCCTACCTTAAACCTGAACATCAGGTCAACATCCCCATGCATGGATAGTTTTTCTGCACAAGGCAAGCCACAAAGAATGAAGTGGGATTTGACCATAACCGTATAGCTCCCTTATATCTTCCTTAATTTGTAAGCTCCCAGAAAGGTCATCCATCCTAATTTGCTCTACACCAAGCATGCTTAACTATCCCAGAATGAATAATGTTGGGACTCACCATCAGCGTCAAGAGATTGTGCGATTAGGAACAATGCATCCCTTTGAGAGTTTGCTACCAATGAGCACTGACCAATTTTAAGGACTCAAAAATCATATTAGAAGTCACCTCGATATATTATCTTCTGTTCTCATTTCTCATAATTCCAGATTATATGCAACTGTGATTGTCCCTCAATTTGAGTATCTTCAATAAAACAGTGCTGAATTAGTTAGCCCCTGAAAAGAACACTTTCAACACCCATGTGTCACTTCCCCATGAGATAGAGCTCGCATTTCCTTAGTATTATGGAGGCTGCTTACAAGAGAAGAGTAAACAGAATCATCTGGACGGATTCCGGCCTTCACCATCTCATCATACAACTTAAATGCCTCATCTGATTTCCCTTCTTTGGACAACCCTGATATCAGTGCTGTATATGTGACAACATTTGCCTGCACATTCCTTTGCTTCATCTCCGCAAAATACTTGACAGCAACATCCAACTTCCCACCTACACAATGGCCATGAATCAGTGATGTGTATGTGTATACATCGACCAGCATACCTTTCTTTTCCATTTCCCTTTGAAGCCTCTCAGCCTCCCTAATGCTACCTTTCTTGACATAGCCATCAATCATAACATTATAAGTTACAACGCTAGGATCTGCACCTTTATTAACCATCTCCCTGAAAAGCCTATTTGCCTCAACCATGTCCCCCTCTTTGCAGAGTATGTCTATCAACGTCGTGCAGGTGACAGTGTTGGGAACAATCCCTTGCTGAACCATAACATGAAGAAGATCCTTAGCTTCTCTGATGTTATTGGACTTGCACAGCCCACAAGCCAAAGTATTATAAGTGTAGACATCGAGCTGTATTCCTTTCTTCTCCATGATGGCTTTCAAAGTCAATGCTTTGTCTATCATTCCTTTCCTGCAGTACCCATCGATCATTGTGTTGAAAACAACCTGATTCATGTCGATTCCCTTGCTCTGCATTTCATGCATCATCATTTCCGCTGCCAGAACCTGTCCGTGCTTACAAAGCCCATTGATCAATGCTCCGTACGTGTGGTCATTGGGTTCAAGGCCCTTCTCGCAGCACTGGTCGAAGAGGGCGAATGCTCTTTGTATGTTTCCCGCCCTGCAGTTTGCATCGATCAATGAAGTGTATAAATAAATGTCCCCCAGCAAACCTTTTGCAGACATTTCCTCGAACACCTTCTCAGCCTTGTTTGCATCTCCAATCTCAGCGAATGCATCAACTAAAATCGTGTACGTTGGAACATTAGCCTCAACGCCTCTTTCGTCCATCACCTTTAGCACTTGATACATCGAACTGAAATCACCTTTCTTGGCATATATTTCAATCATAGGATTATAAGACATGACATTTGGTGCGAGACCTCGAAGGAACATATCGTCCACCAGCTTCCGTGCAACTTCCAAGACACCATTCTTGCACAACCCATCTACCACTATCGCCATCGAGTACACCGAGACATCAACGGCATCCGAATCGAGCATCCGAATAAGGAACCGGTGCGCTTCGTCGATGCGGCCGGATCTCCGCAGCGCCTGGAGGTAGACGGTGCAAGAGCGATCCTCGACGCGGCCGAAGCGTTGGAGCAAAATCTCGAAGGCCTCCAGGGCCGGGTGTGTCAAGCCGGCGTCGGCATAGACTCTGAAGAGCATGTCCAGCGCGGTGGGGTAGGAGATGGAGGCCGCTCGGCAGGAGGCCTCGAGGGCCGGAACAAGGGAGGTGGACAAGGGATGGTCAGAGGTGGCGAGGGAGGTGAGGAGGGACTTGGCAGCGGCATAGCGCTTGCGCTGGAAGAGGGAGCAGAAGCGGCCAAGCTGGGAGAGAAGAGGAGGAGGGATGGAGGTAGGTTGGGTGGGGAGATGAAAGAAACGGGGGAGGATGCGTTTGGGATTTGAGAAAGTAGGGTTGTTGTGGAAGAAGAGAGAGGAGCGGTTGATCAATAGCTTTATTGTCGATGTAGAAGACATCTGAATGCTAATAGCCGGCGTTGAGGTAGCGGCCGATTAGAGACAGAAAAGGCACGAAGGAACGGCGCAAAAGAAAGCGAAAAAATAAATAAATAAAGGACAGAAAAAAAACACGAGGTCAATGACAATTAAAGCATTGAATTCTTCTCTTGTGTTTTTTTTAAAGAAAATAGTATGATTTTTTTAAAATAATTTTTTTATTTCAGTAAAAAAATGGAATTTATCAATTCAATGATGTCACACGGTCAGATCTCATGATTATTTATGAGAATATAAATAAAAAAATCATAATTGACCACGACAAAGGAGGACATTCGATCTTTACAACTTCAATAAATTTATTCTGTTGTAATCAATTCAATTATAGTTCGGAGGTAAAAAAAAATGATTCAAATGCCAGTGTGCAATGGAAGATCAAAATGCTAGAGAGGATAAATAGGGATTATTAATGTAAATATAAATTTATTATTAAAATACATCTCTTAGGTGGTCTGATATTATGAATTTTGATGTGTGAATAAAAGATTTAATTTAGATTTTATATTTATGTTTATATGTATGTGAGTGTATAGAGACGGAGAGGTATACATACATGGAAATGATTTGGTACGATAGATATTCAATGATTCAAGGTGCATGAGAGATTGGAGACGAGTGATAGATGTTGGTACAATTATGCCCTTAGCATGTGTTTGCATGTGATTTTGATATTTGCACAGTGTTTAAGTTAGACAATATAATTTATCCCTTTCTTCTATCAAAAGTCCTGAGTTTGATATAGTGATTTGACCAACTCCCCACACAGATGACAGTGACCTAACTCCCCCACTCTTCCTCCTTCAGATCCCCAGGAGACTACTCCTACTCCAACAGAGTTTGCTTCCATGCCCAATAGGTTGTTGGTGTTGAGAGCATTATATCAAACTTATATTTTAACTTATATTTTAATGTATGAGTAAGTTTAAAGTTAGTCTTATGTTGATCTGATGGATTATGCAAGTACAAGTTATTTGACAAAAGATGAAGTCCTAATTGGGAACCAAGTAGAGGCAAAGTCCTAATGAGACTAGGCAACTAAAATCCTAATTGGGAACTAAGTAGTGGAAGTCCTAACAAAGTTAGGCGATGGAAGGTCTGATTAAAATCTTGAGGAGTGACTTAGGAAGGGCGGTATTGCTTTGTATGTAGGTGGGGAATGAGGATGGACTTAGGAGAAGGGTTAGCAACTAGATTGGAAGAAAGGTCGGTTATAGTGGAGTGTTTGTTGGATCGTCTGGGTTGCACCGACTTGATGGAGTCCTCTCTTTTCTCTTGGAAAGAAATTTTGCCACTACATAATACATTATGTCATTTGCAAAAAAGAGAAGAATTGTAAGATAAGAATTAACTCAGATCAAATATTGAAAATCAATAAACCACCTATAGATTCTAGGTTAGGGAATTTGAAAGGGGAGAGCTCAAAATAGGATAGAAGTTGGTCGTCCAAGAAAGTTGAGACACTATATCTCTTATTTGTAGGGCTCGGATGCTAATGAAAAAGTGGCAATGAGCTCTAAATACTTTCACATCGAGAAGAGGAGAACTTAATTGGGCAAAAAAGAAGAGTTGTTTCTGACTCTTATTGTAGGAAGACATATCAATTAAAAATTAGCAGTCAGGGTAGGCCATGAAGTAAAAAATTCTCGACTCTATCATTTTTAACTGATAAAAGCAATGGAACAAAAGGGGTGATAAGGGGAGGCCATGGTATTTGAAAACGATGATCGTGCCAGCTAGGATTCTAAAAGAGTTGGGAGTGAGTTGGTTTAAAGGTATTTTAAAGAAGACTAAGATATGGATGTAGATGGAAGGGATAGGAAGGAAGAGTCTTTTCTCTAACTGACCTACGAAGAAGGTAGCAGCATATTAGCGACGAATATTTGCGACGAAACATATTCATTGCAAATTTACAACAAATTCTACAACAAAAATGAAATTCATCGCAAATTTGCAACAATATTTGCGACGAAAATAGATTTGTTGCACATTCAGCAACATATAATTTTCGTCGCAAAATTCGTTGTAAAAAAAATAATCGTTGTAAAATTCGTCATAAATTTGCGACAAATTTGACATTCGTCGTCGGAAATAATAGTATATTTCTGAATGAATTAAAACAATGAGGATTACAGCCATATATATATATATATAGATAGTTAGGGCGGACTGAGTCATATGACCGGGTCACATATTTTAATATTCTAACACCCCCCCCTCAAATTCAAGGTGGTAGAGTAGAGATCAGCTTGAGTTTGCTCGATAACACATAGAAGCGACCCGGCAAGAGAGACTTGGTGAAGACATCTGCAATCTGATGTTCGGTAGACACGGACCGCAATTGCACAGTGCCAGCACTAACATGCTGCCGTACAAAATGACAATCGATCTCGATGTGCTTAGTTCGCTCATGAAACACATCATTTCGAGAAATATGAATGACACTCTGACTATCACAATGAAGATCGGTGGCAGGCGGTTGAGGAATGCCAAGATCAGAGAGAAGTCGTCGAATCCAAAGAAGCTCAGAAGTAGAATCAGCAAGCGCACGATACTCTGACTCAGCGCTGGAACGAGAAACAACAGTCTGTTTCTTGCTTCGCCAGGAAACAAGAGAATCACCCAAGAAGAAACAATAACCAGTGATGGAGCGTCGGTCAGTGGGATCAGCCTGCCCAATCAGCATCAGAGTAACCAGTGAGTACTAATGATGAATCAGCAGAGAAGTGAAGACCATGTAGGAGAGTGCCCTTAACATAGCGGAGAATACGTAATACAGCAGAGTGATGAGTTGTACAGGGACTAGTCATGAACTGACAAACGATGTGAACTGCATGAGCTATGTCAGGACGAGTCACAGCAATGCATTA
>NC_133872.1:9533471-9566642 GCF_044706935.1 Curcuma longa | reverse complement strand
GCATCCTTGCGAGCATTCATGCGAGGAAACGTGGGCACAGATGAAACAGCCAGAGCAGAATCAGTAGTAGGAGACCGAAGCATGGCAAAGCGAGTAGCCTCAAAAGAGATCTCCTTCATAGCTATGTCTAACGAAGGAAGTGGATCACGATGGAGCAATGATCCACGAACAGATTCGTACTCGGGGCCGAGCTTCATCAGTAGCTGAATGACCCTAAGTTGCTCCTCATCAATGTTGGCCTCATCAATGCGATCCCAAAGTGACTGGATAGTAGAGAAGAAATCATCTATGGATTGTCCTGACTCATGTTTCAGTGCATGTAGTGAACTCAACAACTGATAGTGGTGCATGCCTCCAGTAGCCTGGAAACGATTCTCTAGATAATCCCAGGCCTTCTTGGCGGTATCCATTCGCCGGAGCTGGATCTGGATATTCCTAGATGTCGTGTTTCGAATCCTGGTAAGGATAGTATGATTCTTACTGTCCCAGTCATCAATAGCCACACGATAATCATCAATTTCCTTTGTAGTAGGCGGAGTAGTGGGAGTTCCAACAGGTCGCACTGGCACCGTAAAGTCACCAGTGACATATCGCCACAGCTTCTTACCAATTAGAAAACTCTTCATAGATTCAGACCACAAATCATAGTTGTCTCCTGACAACATAATAGTAATACCAGATGCTTCCACACGATCCATATCCCCAAGAGAAGGATTCAGATCCGAAAACAGGAGGGTTGCACAGATTCCCCCGATGGTGGGAGAAGATGAACAGGAGTGTGACACCGGCAGGGAGGAAGATGTCCTGATACGGCAGCGCGATTGTTCTCCAGGCAGAAACCTTCAGCTCCTTTGTTCTGTCAAAGAATTTTGGCTCTTCTTCCGCCAACGGATGGGTGGCAGCAAGAATCAGCCACCAGCAGCGCAGGCAGGCGGTGGCTCCTCCCTCTGCTCCTCCGACAGTGAAAAAATCGGCGCCACGCGATGCCAAGCTTGCGGAGAAGAAGACCCCGAAGGCTGCGACCGCTGAGTGATGGATCACCTCGCGGCGGAGCGGAAGGGAGCGGTAGCAGAGCCTGCAATCGGCGCTGGTATACGACTTGGAATGGTGCCCGTTGAAGCTGCTGCCGATGATGGCGCGCCGTGGCCTCCTGATACGTTGTAGGCGACGGACACTGCCACGGCCAGAGCAGACGCGTGGGCGATGGCCA
This sequence comes from Curcuma longa, assembly GCF_044706935.1. Taxonomy (NCBI): domain Eukaryota; kingdom Viridiplantae; phylum Streptophyta; class Magnoliopsida; order Zingiberales; family Zingiberaceae; genus Curcuma; species Curcuma longa. The sequence continues at coordinate 9,565,432 of NC_133872.1, read as the reverse complement.
ACACCACTAGCCCGCCGGGGGTGCACGCGTCCTCTACCGAGGGACAGAGCGGAAGGTAGTGGTAGGAACCTTCGTCGCCTCTGATTTCTTCACGCGGCGGCGCGTGAACAGGCCAGAAGGGGCTTTTGGTAGGAAGCTTCGTCGCCCGGCAGGAATATCGGATGAGCCCGCTCGTGCTGTGGCCGATCGCCGGCGTCGATGGAGGCACTGGTGCCGACGGAGGCGGAGGTGGAGATCGCAGCGGAGAAGGGATATCGGCGTGAACAGAGGATGCCGTGCAGCGGCGCGAAAAAAAAACCTAGGGCTCTAATACCATGTCGAAAATAATAGTATATTTCTGAATGAATTAAAACAATGAGGATTACAGCCATATATATATATAGATAGTTAGGGCGGACTGGGTCATATGACCGGGTCACATATTTTAATATTCTAACAGTCGCAAATAGACAACGAAAAATTTATTCGTTGTCAAATCGGCGCCAAAACGTGACATCTATAGAAATTTGGCGACGAACGCCAAGTTCGTTGTCAAATTTGGCGATGGAATCTAGGTTCGTTGCCAAATCTGCGACGAATTGTGTTCGTCACAGATTTGGCAACAAATAGGTAACTTTGTTGCAAAATCTGTAAGGAACATAGATTTCGTTGTAGATTTGGCAACGAACAGAAGGTTCGTTGCAAAATCAGCAACGAATTGTGTGTTCGTTGCAGATTTTGCAACGAATTTACCTATTCGTTGCCAAATCTGCGACGAACACAAATTTCATCGTAAGATTTGGCAACGAATTTGGATATTCGTTGCAAAATCTGCAACGAATATAGAGTTCGTTGCAGATTTTGCAACGAATCATTTTCGTCGCCAAATTTTTAACTTAACCCTAAATCTGGATCTGAAATCATTTCTCCTTCTCTCGCAAAACGCCGCCACCTCCCTCTCCCTCTCGATCTCGCTCTCTCGTTTCTCGCCGCCGCCGCCTTTTTCACGAATCCGTCGATCGGATCTCTTCATTGGTAAGCTTTTCTTCCCTTTTTCCTTTCCTTCCTCGCATTTTTCCCCCGCCGCGCACTGCCAGCGCTGGCCGGCACTGGCGACGCTGGCCGGCGCTGGCCGGCGTTCGATTCGCAAAGATTAGTATATGTTTTCTTTTTTTAGTTTAGTTAAGGTCTTATATCTATCTCTACAACTTCTGATGTTCGTATGCTTTGATTTTTAAAGATTGAGATCTTTTCTGCAGGGGCTGAGGACCTTTGCGACCCAGACACGACCAACTGAAGCAAAGGTCAAGGTAAATGTCATAATGAGATGTAATTTCCATTATGTTTTTGTTATGTTATTGCTGCCTTTTGGTTTAATCGTTAAAAAACATAGGCGCAGGGTGGTAGTGGAACTTGTTGGGTTTGATGCATTGCTATTATTCAACTCTATGAATTTAGGAATAAATAGCTCAAAGTGAACTTTTTTAGTGGTTTGCCTTCATGTATCAGATAATGTATGTGTGACTGTGTGTTCAATTCATCAATTTATTTTTTAGATTTCTACACTATTGTAGATCTTCTTGGGGCCATATTCTATATCTGTGATTCACTCGAGTATGGAACTCTCATGGAGGATTTCAAAAGATTCATGCATGGGAATGAGAAACTCTTGAAACTTTTTTTCTTGTGTTCGTGTGGTTTTCTCATTTTTATTTCCGGCATTTAGTTAGTGTTTCCTTTCTTGTTGGTAATAGGAGACTTGACCTGTGCCTCTTGCCTTGTAGCTATGTGGCTTATACTTTCTACAGATAAGATTTAGATGCATCACATCATGATATATATTGGCATATAATTTCAAATATGTGGAATGCACTTTTATCTGTGAAAGCTAGTCCTTTATTTTGCCACTGTAGCTGGAATTGTATCTTCTGTATGACATCTTAGTCGTGAATAGACTTTAACCATATCATAGTTTATTGATTGGACTCAAACCATATCATAGTTAACAAATGGTACAGATTAATTTGTGAACTGTATGAACCTAGAATCCCCTGGTGTTCCTTTCAACAGGATTTTTATGTTTTGAATCGTCACAAAATAGAACATACATTTACACCCTAAAACCCTAAAATCCTAAACCCTAAATTCTAAACCCTAAATCCTAAATCCTAAACCTTAAACTCTAAACCACTAAACCCTAGACTTTAAACCGTAAACTCTAAACCCCTAAAAATATAATTAAACCAAAACCTCTAAAATCCTTAAACTGGTCAAGAATCTTAAACCCTTAAACCCCTTAATTATATATATTTTAATATGTTGGAATTATTTAGGTTCAGGAAAAATGCAGAAAACACGAAGTTGGATGTATAACAAGAATTTATCTGAACGTAGAGGTTTTACTAATGAATTTATTGCTGGATTAGAACAATTTATGGAGTTTGCTTCAAATCAATTTGATTTTATGGATGGATCTAAGATAAGATGCCCATGCAGAAAGTGTCACAATGGCGACGACGACGATGACGATGTTGGTGGTTCCTCATGAGTTTTTTGTGTATAAATTTTTTATAATTGTTTTTTTATTTATTTAGCATTTTATTAGAGTTGCAAGTTAATCATTCATATATTTGTAGTAATACTGTTTATTTTTGTTTAAACAGGTTTTCTAAAAAAAATTCAGAAAAAGGTAAATCTTTACATATTTAGTTTAATTTATAGATTTAAGTTTTAATTTTAAGCATGATTCTTTTTCTTTATCATATTTTTTTTGCAAGAGAAGAAAAGATAACGACGGAGAAGGCAGTAGAGTCTCTAGAGAGCACCGACCACGATGATTTGATTATATCTTTTCTTCATCCTCAGACTTTGTTATATTGGTATTTTATATGGATTTGATGGATTGGTTTGTAGACACTTTGTATGGATATTTTGTATGGATTGTGCATCATTTGGATGCTAGGATGATATGGATTGTATATATCGATGTTATGGATTGATATTATGTATGGATTGATGTTATCGATAATTGTTCTTCTTTGATGTATGGATTGATGTATAAATAAATGTTGTTGGTATATGGATATTTGTTATTGGTGTATGTTGATATTTGTATGTGACAGGTAAAATGTATTTTGTGAATCGATCCATTCGGATCGATATTTGTATGTATTTATGAAATAATCAATAAATAAATAAAATCTGTGAAAAAAAAATTAAATTTTGTGACAAATTTTGCAATGAAAACCATTTTTGTTGCAAATTGGCAATGAATTTTGTGACAAAAATGTGTTCGTCGCAATTCTATCATAAGTTACTATTTATTGAAATTCTGCAATGAAAATCCGGATTCGTCGCAAAAGTCATCGCCAATTGGCAACGAACTCTGTTAGTAGTTCGTCACCAATTGGCAATGAACTCTATTCGTTGCCAATTGGCGATGAACAGAGTTCGTTGCCAATTGGCGACGAATTCATGTTTTCGTTGCAGAATTTTGCGATGAAAAAATAATTTTTGTTGCTAATATTTGCGACGAGTGATTTGCAACGAATTTAGATTTGTCACAAAATTCGTTGCAAAAAATTTTGCAATGAATTTTTTAACAGAATTCGTTGCAAAATTTGTTGCAGAAGTGGTTTTTTTTGTAGTGTCAACTCCGCTAAACACGCAGACATTTCAATTTGGGTTTTGATATGGAAACATCTGGTAAAGACACAATTGTTTAGATTTTAGATTAAATTCAAAATTCAATGTGGAGAAGTCTAGTAACTATGCAACCGTTTAAGTTTCCAAGGGAGTTTAGGTTTTTAGTGAGCTGAGATCTAATACACACACAACTATTTAAATTCTTGAGTAGGGCCCATAAAACATGGCATAAAACTGGGTTTAATACATTACCATAAGGAGTTGGGGAAAATGGGTCGGAATCTAATGGTGCTCAGGGATAGGACAAGGAGTCTTACAATATTCGGGGACTAAAATAGAAAGGGATCGGGAGGTAGATTGAAGATCCAATGGCACTTGGCTTTAGAAGCCTACACTCAAAAAATCATCTCAAAATCAAATGGCTCAAGATGCGAAGTTTTGGGATAACACCATATTCTATATCTCTTTTGAACTTTTTTGTTGATGGCTAGCGAATGTCTAAAAGGGGGGAACAGTTTGACCGAGTGGAAGGAGTTGGGTGTAGCCAATTCAAATGAGGAGATATTACAATTGGTAAGTTGAAAGGAGGATGGGAAAGTATTCAAAAGCTCGGGCTACATTGACACCCTTCTAAGTCCTTGGCTTGGATTGCTTCAACATGTCTCCCAAGCCCTTGACTCGATTGCACGTCTATAAGCCGAAATAAGCTGATAGCCTAAGCTTGAGCTACTATGACAACCTTAATTTGTAGTTGTTTGGACTTTACAATCAAACTCGATTTACCATATTCCGTTTGACTCGGGCCAGGGATAATGATACTTCATAATAATTTGTGAATGTTAAGGATGTGTCGACTAATTTAGGATTGTAGGGAAAGATATTGGGCCTTGTGTTTGAGCCTCCCCCAGGAATCAAAATAGGAGTCAAAGGGCACTCGAGAGCTAGGCTTAGAGTCACTTGATGCTCGAGAATTGGAGTCAGAGCCCGAGAGTACTTGGGGATTGGGTATGGAGTTGCTTAGTGCTTCGGAGTTAGAGTTGGAGCCCGAGAGTACTCGTGAATCAAGTTTGGAGTCACTTGGTGCTCAGGAGTTAGGTCGGAGATAGAGAGTGCTTAGGAATGAGCCAAAGAGCACTCAAAAATAAGTTTCGATGTTATTTAGTGCTCAGGAACCAAGTTTGGGGTCATACAGTGCTCGATACTATATATTGTATCCTGGAGGAGAAGGTTGGGGAGAATGTTAGACGCAATAATAACAACCCATAATGATAAAGATTAGTACCTTAGGAGATGTTATTAGGAGATAAGATCATCTGGCATTGTGGAATGAAAATGAAACTATAATGAGGATTAAAAATGGACTTTGCAAACGGAGAATTTAATTATATAAAAGTTGTCGTTACATCATGAAAAGTATAAAAAAGGACAATAATCCAAAGGGAGGGTCATGCTCACATTCCATACATTTCCATTATATTTTTCTATATCCTTTCTGCTATATTTCTACTATTCTCTGCTCTCATCACTTAAGCATTAAAAGATGTTCACTGGGATTAGATCGACACCCTCTGACTTTTTGTAGACTTTAAGTAGGAATTTCTTCACTCAATATGGAGAAGGCAAGAAGCACTTGCTCATCCATCTTCTGAAAGCACTCGACTAGGAGCTTCTGATTTTTTTTTACCATATTAAATATAATTAAAATAATTAATTTTAAAAGATTCTTCGGATGAAAGTTTTACCTCATTAGTTTCATTCTCATATATTTATTTCTTCTAATTATATATTTTCCATGAAATTTTGATTCTATATTTATTTTATTTATAACTTCTTTGATAGAAATCATAGTAGATATGAATATATTTTTTTTATAATCATTAAAAAAAAGAAATAAGTCATTTCAATTAATCTAATGCAATAGAAATATTGATATTTTTATATTGTAAAAATTTACTAATAATATTAACCGTGAATAATATATCATATCAAATAAGATATATAATTTAAAAAAATATGTAACAAATAAAATTAAAATAATTTAAAATTAAAAGTAGGTATTTAAAAAAATAAATTTAAATAATATTAAAATATTTAAAATCACGGGGCCAATTAAATTGGGGCCGCATAGGCCTTAATAGCCTATGCTTTAAGCCGACACAGACTAGACTGGGGGATAAGATCCCCTTCTAGTTTAACAAGTCCAATCTATATGACGCAGATCTAGTTTAGTTACTCGTGGACTATATTGAGGCATAACCCACAATTTGCAACTTGCAAACCCAAAATCCAATAACTAATTAGGGGTTGAAAGCATAATTCTCTAGAAATAACACAACTAATGGTTGTATGAGAGAGATATGATATCTAACTCTAACTCTAATTCAAATTTCTTCTTCTTCTTTACTATTTTGTTATTTCCCTCGATTACATAATGACTTAAATATTGGAGGGGCCTCTCTAGGAGAACTCCCAGCGAGCCCTCTTATACGTGTTGATCCATATAGGGCCGTGTTGATCCATATAGGGCCGCCCCTGGGCCAGGACAACCAGGGCATTGATAGAGCCTTAATTTTTAAATTAAATTTCATATTTTTAATTTTTAATTATTAGTTCTCAAAGAATATTAAATTCTTTGAGCTATTCCGCTCCTCCCAGCTCGAGTTTCTTTTACTCAGTGCCCTATTATGCGCTATCTCCGTTCGAAGGTGGGTTCTACGTTGGGTCGACTTTTGGTGCGAGATTGGGGTTCTTCCTCCTTATGATAGGGTTTGCTGCTCTGATTCTTCCCTGTGGGTTTCTCTCGGACAGGGACAGTGATGGAAGCATCCTAACGGCTACGTAGAAGACCAGCGTCATCAAGCTTCAGGTATGGGCATCCTCTTCCTTGGAGTTTCTTCGTTAATGTGGTACAACCTCTTGCTTTATTGGTTAGGCTCTATTTCATTTATTTCCATAAACCCTTTCTTCTGGGGCCTTCGCGGCACTCTCATAGGCCATTACGTTTACAAGTTACAATAGATATCAATCACGTCAATAGCTTTTTATGGTTCGAAGCGTGTGGGAATAGATTAATTCACTTAAACTTGAAGCAACAATTTACAAGAATATAAGTACCATAATATCCAATGGTCAATCGTATAACAATCTCAAAATCTCCCAAACCTCTCATACCTTGGCAGTGATAAGATTGGTCATGGTGTTTAATTTGTGAAATGAAGTCGTCCAAAATACGGTTGCAGCAGATTAGATATCACTCGCTTTTCTGTTGTTTGACAAGAAAATTTCATGTTTCCTTGTAAGCGTTAGCAGATAACCATTGTTGTGTCTGAGTGTCTCAACAAGTTGCTTGAAAAAATAATCTGGAATAAGGATTTTACATAGGCATTTTATTGATGAAGAATGTGCTTTTAATTCATACAAACACTCACACTGCAAGACATTATTTTGAACTTTGTAGGTTGGCCTATTAGGCATGGCACGATCCTTTCAGAGGGATCTTGATAACATCGCTGAAGCTGCAGATACATCTACACCAGAGGGATTGAATTATGTTTTGACAGGTACTACAAATCTATTTCAGTAGGATATTATGATCTTAAATTCAACAGGGTGTTTGTTGCTTTCACAACATTGTTTTGATACTTCTTTTTCTAGTATTCGTCTCTGTGTATATCCACATAGCTAACAATTTCCTAAAAATGATTTCAATAGAAACTTTGGATAATTCTAAGAAGCTCATGATTTGATCACTCCTTATTTAGTTAGTTTCATTAATCAGAGATGCTTTGATTCTTTGTTGATTGATATTGTTGCTAAATGACTAGTCAAAATGTTATAACCATATGTTATCTTGCGGATCAATCCCTTAAAAATTCTGGCTTTTCAAAATGTTACCACTATAAAATTCATCAGCATCAACTAACTTTTCCTGTTACAACATTTTCAGTTGGATGGAATAAGCCTCTTTTAAATTGGACTTGTATTTTTGTAAAATCACATGCATTTGTTATGCACTAATAGTATTATTAGCCCTTTTAATTCATTGTCTAGTCATTTGATCAATTGATGTTGGCAGTGGCACTTTAGATAACACAATTTATCCATCTTATTTCCATCCAGTTTTTAGTGAATACCGTAAGGGTGCGTTTGGTTGGGGGCATCCGTGATTACTTTGGTTATGTGATTATCAAATAATCACATAACCAAGGTTATAGGGAATACAACATAGCTTAATATTGTTTGGTTTAATCCTAAGTAATGAGATAAAACTTTGTTTGTTTGAAGGTTTTAATACATTACTTACTTCAACCTTTACTATATTACCCCTAGTTCAATTATAATCATTTTTTATAATTAAATTAATTTAATATTTAATTATTTTAAAAATTAACTTGGAGAGGCAGCTAACTTAGAGATGGGCGGTGCTACATTGTTAATTATTATAAAATAAATATATAATATTTTACTTTAACAATAAAATAAAAAATTAGAGATATTTATAAATTGGTTTTATGATAATAGCGTTTGTAAGATCATTGTATTTATTTTGATACTTATATAAGAATATATTCATATTTTACTTTTTAATTTTTATTATCAACGATTGTTAAACCAATTTATGACGTAATATGTAAGCAATAATATTGTTTTTGAGGAGCTACAATTAATATTGGTTCAACTAGTTGCTTGTTAAACATAAATAATCTAGGCAGTTTAATGCAGAATCAAACTGCCAGACCAATTCAATCAATTGAAGAATACATATCAAAATGACAACTAAAATTCTTGCACAAAGTTCTGAAACAATCTAGTAGCTCTGTAACATAAATCTTTTCAACTGCAGCATCTTCACTTCCAAAAATAGCCGTCTCAAGCAACTACAAAAGCCTTCTTGCCCCCACCATTAGTAGATCCAGCAGGAACATGGGCACCCTCCTTAACTCGGAAACAAGGAGAAATATGTGCTGGGATGTTGGAATGCCTCTTCTCATACCTTGTAAATGAAAATTGCAAGTCAAGTTCACATTCTATCAGATGGAATCATTGGTAAAGCAGTCATGCACCTTTGATATTTCTTCACATAGTGAAGATAGTTTCTCCTGACAATAATGGTTCTGTTCATTTTGGCACTATGGCATGTGCCGGCCAAAATGCGGCCTCTAATTGACACAGTTCCAGTGAATGACCATTTCTTATCAATATAAGTCCCTGCAACAAAGGAAAAAACAAAGTTGCTTCATAGCAATACCACCATGATTAATGACTTGTATCAGCAAGTGTTATTGAGGAAGAATAAACATGAATCGATAACACCCCTAAATTCTGTACAATTAAACAAGCTAACATAGAAGCACCATATACTAGTGAATTGTCCTTGGCACTGGAACACAATACTAAAATACTGTTTAAAAGTTGTAAATTCTTGAATTGTGAGTATAACATACGAAAAACTACATGGCATATATGCACACACCTTGCACAAAGATTTTTTTTTTTAAATCAAGGTGATATTGAACTTCATCAACTTTTAGCATGTAACAACAAAACATTAGTTTCCATAAATTGAAATCATTTTTTGCCAATCATTTTCCGATTAGCTGTTTGCTTATAATTTTCTACTAGAAGGAACACTAGAGCATACATCTCTCAGCAGATAAAGTTTTGAGCAAATCCATAATTTCTGCATTTCTTCCATCTAAGGCATGACAAACTAGGTCATTGTGATACCATTGCACTTAATTGTAAAGTGTAGGAGCAAGTCATCAATTCGATGTAAATGCAATCAACAATCCAGCAGCAGAGTCTGGATGGTAACTCCAACAAAACAACAATATTACAATCCAAATGAATTTCGAGAACAACATCAGAAACTTTTGAACACATCAATATGGCACTAAGAAACTCAAAGTCAGTGATTGAACGGGAAGTATTGTCATACATGATATACACCAAAACAGTGTAGAACAATGTACCTTATCATATTACCTCGCCATGTCCTGCCGCTGCTTGCACAAGTATCGGAGAAGCGTCTCTGCTTGCGAGATAAAACATCAAACATGTTTTAGCTTTGGAGGAGTTGGAGGCAGAGGAAGGTTGCGGTGGCGCATGCGTACCTTAAGCTTGACCCGGGAGGAACCGCACTGCGAAAGGGCTACCAGCGGCGGAATAGCACCTTCCCTGACCAAGAGACCGCGGTTTTGGGTGCTATCAGCGTAGAGCAGTACAAGGGTGTGCACAGCGAATTCTCTTCCCCTTGCTGGTCCGGCCTCGATCGCCTCTACCAATGTTGGGATGCCGCCGGCATCCACTATTGCCTCTCTTCCCTCCGGGATCGCAGCCATGCTGCCCAGCACCACCAATGCCTTCTCCGCTGTGCCGCCACTGGGCTCTGCGATCATGCCCACCAGACGCACCGCCGCGCCTACGCTGGTGCCGAAACCCTGGGATGCCGCCAGCGATCGGCGACCTAAGCTGCCACGGTGAGCAAAACCGGAGACGCTCGGCCTTAGGCGCGCGATCGGGGGAGAAGCGCTGGGTTTCGCTTGCGCGATCGGGGACGAGAGTAGGGTTTGCTCGCGGAGGGTTTCGCCGTAGGTAATGGGTAATTTTGTAAAGAAAATTATCTTAATCCCGGAATCAAGCAAAACCTTAATTTTTCTTGATTTTCTAATTCCGAGTTGGATGTCCTCTTTTGCTGACGTATGCTGACGTGTCAGACATGAAACATTACTTAAAAATTACCAATTACCTAAATCAAACAAGGTTTTAATTGATAATTTTGGATGGATAACCAAGGTAATCACGGATAACCCTCAACCAAACACATTCTAAAGGAATTTTTTTATGAGGATTTCCCTCTCCTCTTTTTACTTGCCATAGTACAACTACAATAAGCAGTCATGCTTCCCAACTATAATTTGTGGTTTTTATCTTGCTGTTGAGCTCTAATGTAATACTAGATCATTTGTTCATTTTTAGCTATATAATAAGGAAATTTTTTTATTTTTTTTTGTATGTTCTAAATATTATTTAGAGTATCGTTATCATTTTAAATAGAAAAAATTATACTTTTTTATCATGAAACTCTAGTTGTTTTGAGAATATTATTTTGTATAAAAAAATTTTTATTTTAAAATCACCTTGGATTGGAACCGCTTTGTACAGAGCACCGCCTTAAAGTATGTTTAATCAAAATTGATCGAAATTGTTCTAAAATAGAGTAGTTTTGTACGTGGCGTTACTTTGTACCAAGTAGTCAAAATGAACTCTTAATTTTATATCTTATTTGTTTATAAAAAAAATATATTTTTATAATAATTTTGTTCGCGTAGGCATATTCGAGCGTTCTTTAGTTCTTTCGTATCTGAATTATAAATTTAAAGGTATTTATAGTGGAACGAAAGATGCTCTTTCAACTTTAATATTTTTAAAATAATATTTCTTTGGCGTATTACCTAAGCACGCCTCACTGTCACGGTGGTAGATATATAGACCATTTCAAAATATGTCCAGAATAATTAATTGTTTTCTGTCCATATCTTCCAGAAGACGCTAACTTTGGTTGACTTTACTATCTCCGCCTCGCTGCAGCAACTTTCCTTCATCGACGCATTCCATCTTCTTCCACCGTTGGCTCCTTTATCTCGAGAAACAAGCAAGCAGTAAGATCGTTAACCTAATATTCTTCCGCAGTCGAATAATTTGTTCAAATGGTTTCGCTATACAGATGAAAAAAATTTTGTTCATTATCCTGGTCCCATTTAGTGATTTGACGAGTGATCTCTTTGGTCCTTGCAAGACCTGTCCTTCTTAGGTTTTTTTTTGTTCACGGTATCAGATATATGAGAAGTTCGCTGCAAAAATATTCCTTACTATGACCACCGAGGTGTTGATTCACCTTGGATCTGCAGCTTGATTTTCCCTATCGTGACTTCTTCTGATTCAATAGTTTGTTACTTTTTTTTCTTCTAAATTTAGTTCCCTTTGCAATATATGATCTACTTCTGCAGATGGTGGATTTTGTGAAGCCATGGGATTTGCAACTGGAAAATCTTTATTTTTCTATTATACTACAGGTTTCTGTTCTTATAGTTGAAGGTACTTACAAATTTGTTGAATTTTATATGGGTGGAGAAAAAGTAGGGAAAAACTAAAGAAGCCTCTGGCTTTACAAAAAAAGCTTGGCCACAGTCATCGTTTTCAAAGTCTCAAATAGGGCCCTTGATCTCCAAGCCAGTCCCTGTAAACCCAGCCCCTCTCGATTTATTTATCCGATCAGTTTCACTCTGCTCAACAATCTAAGATCAAATGATATTTGGACTTGAGTGGATTAACTCGAACTAGTCTACTCAAGTCACGACCCCTACTCCACAACTATGATCCTTAAAATGGATCACTCCTCAAACCACTTCTAACTTTTCTCCTTTTTCGAATTCTTCTGGAGGTGGAGGAATCTCTTGCAAGCTTTTACACTCTCTTCTTACAAGTAGAATTTTGAGTATGATAAGAGAGTAAAATGAAGAACAATGAGAGCTTAGTATAAGGAGAATTTGAAAGCAAGAATATGAGGAGTCAGTAGTCTTCCTGTGCTTCTAAACCCCTATATATAGAGTCTCTTGCAACTTCATGCTTTGTTATAGTTCCTTAAATCAAGGTTGAGATCAATCGACTGAAGGCATGCCATCAATTAACTTAATTTAGTCTTGTTTTATGTTGCAGTTATGGGCCAATCGACTACTAACCAGCATCAATGACTACTTACACAATAGCTGGTAGCTTTTAGATCATTGTTGTTAGTTGATGTCACATCAATAACTCTATTCTTGGTTTTTAATTGCACACTAGCCAACTGCCTGAGCTTATCAATCGATTGCTTTTTGAGTCAATTGATCAGTTGACTATTCCCAAAATTAGATCGAAGAGTAACATTCTGTTTGTTCTATTTTATGCCCAAGTCGATTACCACGACATTAGTCAATTGAAATACCCTAAATAAAAACCTTAGCAAAAATAAAGAAGCAAAAGAAGGAATAGTAGATATTGAACAAGGGGAGAAAGAAAGAGTATCTCAGACCTGCCACTCCTCCAGCCCCTGCACGCTCTCAGGGTTGAGCTTCTTCATGGCCACCATCGTGCCCACGCCGCTCTTTGAAGGATTGAGAGTCTTCTCCTCCACCCAACCCGTGTACACCTTCCCGAATCTGCCCTCTCCGAGAACGAACTTGGGCTTGAAGTTCCTAGTGGAGCTCCGGAGCTAAACAAAGGTATAGACACGAAGGTTAGGCGCCTCCAGGATCCTCCCCTCTTGGAACACCTCCTCGACGCTGACGCTGCTGCCGGCGGACTCCCCCAAGGTCGTGCTGCTGCTGAGGCTCGACAGTTTCCCGGTGGTCTTTAAAATATTTAGTGCTTCGATTCGAGATGGCGACAAATCGACCGGCAGACCAGTTGCGAAGAGGGGAGATGGAAATGTTCGGTAAGGAAGGGGATCGAAACAGATGGCATTAATTCTCACCTTTGTTGGTCTTACAACGCTCCCCTCGCCACGTTTTCACGTTTTCACCGCATTTTCATGTTTTCGGTTTGTTAGTTGCAATTCTCATTCTCCACAAAAAATGATAAAATGTCATTTTCTATTTTCTTAGAAAATAATTTCTCATTTTCTAGAAAATGAGATTGGAAAATACAAAGCAAACAGCAATTTCTAGAAAATAAAAAAATAAAAACGGAAAAAGAACAAACCAAACACCCCCTTATTCTTTTCATGGTTTGAGGTTTGGGATTTGAATAGTTAACTATATGACTTACCAATTGATAATTAACTGCTGCTTTGGCAAACTTGAACAAAAATTTTTAGTTTGTTTTTTATTTGAGGTTGAGTCGACACAAATCATGATAGTGTTGGGTTCATATGTGAAAATCAATATAAAACACAACGGAAAAAGGAACCCACTAGAGATCCATGCGAATTTTGATTAATCGTTGGTCTAGAAAGTTTACCTCTTAAGTTGAGATCCAAAACCTAACTTTTAGGGTTTATACGATTTTATCAGATAAGATCGTGTTATGTGGGCTTTATGTAAAACTGGCCTATTTGATTAACTCATTAATCCAATTAATTCAATTAGAGTTTAAGATCCAATTAGATTAACCATTAATCTTTTTTAAGATCTGAATTAGATTAACCCATTAATCCAACAAGTGATCCAAGGCACATTATTTAAAACTTAGGCCTAGTTAATTTTAGTAATACTAAAATAAATCAAACTCTAAAATCAATGTGCTCTTTGTGTATATGATCTAATAGGTTCTTGTAACATTGACAGTGACTCTAAAATCTCATTTTAAAGACACAAGCAATGAGTGACATCTAGTAATGCATCATGACTATCCAAGTGACAAGAATGTCGTAGATTCGACATAATTTGTCTATGACTATTTTATTGTATAATTTAGTCCTTTTGTCCATGACATCTAGATTGATTTATGAGGTATAGATAGTGTCATCTCTCATCAATCTATGTGTTTCTTGATGTCTAAGTAAATTTACTTAACCAAATAAACTCAATATCTCATATTGACTTACTTGAGCATGATTATATATTTTAGTAGTCCTACTTAATCAAGGGGCCCATAAACATCACTTTCGTTATATGGAAGAGATAAATTTCATCTACATCACTCACATCCCTCCGCATAACTTATTGCATACTAGTGAATGACTTTATACTCAATCTTGTTATAAGTGATTTGTTGATATTAAAATATACAACTACTTATGTAGGGAACTGTAGTGACTTCAGATTAGAGAACTGTTTATACCAATAGTTACTATGATAATGTTTATAACACTCGTATAATAATTCATAAAATATTTTCATGGCAGATCATCCGGTATATATTCTTTAATATATACTCTTGTATTAACTCATATCTATATCCATGACTTGTGAAATTAAGTTATCAGTTAACCTACATGCTAGTCTTAATATATTAATATTACCCTTGTATATTAGTATTTGATTAGGGATAATTAAGAGTAGTGTCTATAGTCTTTTACAATCAATTTAAATAATTAATATGCTATAAAACTGAATCTACCACTCTAGGACATTATTATATTTATTTAAATTTACACAGATTTTAAAGTAAATATAATAAACATAAAATATTATCTTTTATTAAAATATGATACGAAAGTCCCAAATTAATCATCTCATGATTGACTCTTAGGGCTGACACTAACAATCTTTCACTAGCACTAGAGCCAATCACTAAAGTATCTAATACCTAATGATCTAGTGTGACCATCATACTTCTTTTGTGCCAAAGCCTTGGTTAGTGGGTCCGCAATATTGTCATCTATCGGTACTCTGCATATCTTCACATCTCCTCTATCGATAATCTCTCGAATGAGATGGAACCATCGAAGTATATGTTTGGATTGCTGATGAGACTTGAGTTCCTTAACCTGTGTAATAGCCTCGTTATTATCACAATAGAGGTCTATTGGGTTAGCTATGCTAGGAACTACACCAAGTTCTGTAATGAACTTTTTGATCCAAACAATTTCTTTTGTTGCATTAGAAGTAATAATATACTCAACCTCTGTAGTAGAATCAATAACTGTGTCTTGCTTTAAACTCTTCCAGCTCACAACACCACCATTTAAGCAAAACACATATTCTGACTGCGATCTTGAATCATCCTTGTCAGTTTGAAAGCTAGCATCATTGTAACCCTTTACAACGAGCTCTTCATCACCTTCATTTATCAAAAAATAATCTTTAATTCTTCTCAAGTACTTAAGAATATTTTTAATTGCTGTCTAGTGACTTTCACCCGAATCTGACTGAGACCTACTCGTCATGCTTAATGCATACGAGACATTAGGACGAGTATATAATATGACATATATGATAGACTCAATAACAGATGCATAAAAAATCTTATCCATGTGATCTCTCTTCTCTTTAATAGAGGGGCATTGAGTCTTAGAAAGACTTACACCATGTGACATTGACAAGAATTCTCTCTTAGAATTCTACATGGTAAAATGATTAAACACTTTATCAATATATGTACTCTAACTCAGGCCAAGTAAAGTAATCTCTATAGATTTATCTTCACCTAAGTCTTTCTTTAAGAAATACTTTTCAAGTTGTCTTTACAGACTGTAGACAAGAACATCATTTCTAATGAGAAGTATGTCGTTTACATACAAAATGAGAAAGATGATCGTACTTCCACTAATTCTTTTGTAGACATAAGATTCATTTTCTTTCTCAATAAAATCAAACTCTTTGATTGCATTATCAAATCGAAGATTCTAGAAAGTTTGCTATAATCCATAAATAGACTCTTGCAACTTACATACCTTTTGTGTTTTTTGGATCAACAAAACTCTCAAATTGTGTCATATACACATCCTCAAGTAAATTTCTATTAAGGAATGCAGTTTTGACATCTATCTGCCAGATCTCATAATCATGGTAAGCTGTAATATTAAGCATGATCCGAATAGATTTAAACATTACAACTGATAAAAATGTTTCATCATAGTCTATTCTATGAATTTGCTTGAATTCTTTAGCATCCAATCACCCTTAAAAATATGCACATTCCCCTCCATGTCAGTTTTCTTCTTGAAAACTCATTTACACCCAATGAGATTTATCTCTTCAGGTGGGTCAACCAGAGTTCATACTTGATTGGTGTACATGGATTGTATTTCAGATCTCATGACCTCAAGCTATGTCTCAGAATTTGGACTCATTATAACATCCTAATAGGATGTAGGCTCATTTTGATCAACAAGTATTATATCACTGTGGTTAGACAAGAGAAGAGAATATTTTTCAGGTTGATGACGTATCCTATTAGATCTATGTGGAGCTTGTTCTATTCAAATAGGTTGTTGTTCCAGAATTTCTTATGGTGCAATAAGTTCATGATCCATAATACCTTGTGGTACCTGTTCAGGTTCTATTAAAGTCTCAGTGCTGATTTTTGTAATTCAAATTTCTTCAAGATCTACTTTTCTCCTACTAGTTCCTCTAGAAATAAATTTTATTTCTAGAAAAGCACAATTTCTAACAACAAATACTTTGTCTTGTGTAGGATTATAAAAGTAATATCCTTTTATTTCTTTAGGATATCTATTATCTAATTTGGATCTTAGTTTTTCTTAGATTTGTCGTCTAACATAAGCCTTACAACCCCAAATCTTCATGAAAGACATTTTAGGACTCTTCCCTATTCATATCTCATAAGGTGTCTTTGTAATTACCTTAGATGAAACATAGTTAATTGTGAAAGCAGCCGTCTCTAGAGTATGTCCTCAGAAAAAAGAAGAAAGATCTGTATGACTCATTATTGATCGTACCATGTCTAACAAAATATGATTTCTCCTTTCCGATACACCATTCCATTGTGGTGTTCTAAGTGGAGTGAGTTAGGATATGATCCTAAACTCAACTAGATGATCACGAAATTTTTGCATAGATATTCACCACCTTGATCTGATCGAAGTATCTTAATACTTTTTTAAGTTGATTTTGTACTTCATTTGTAATTTTTTTGAATCTTTTAAAGGATTTTGATTGTGTTTCATTAAATACACATGACCATATCTACTAAAATTATCAGTAAAAATAATAAAATATTAGTAGCCTCCTCTAGCTGTTATATTGAAGGGTCACATACATCACTATGTATAAGTACTAACAATTCATTAGCTCGTTCATTTTGTTCACTAAAAGGAGTTTTAGTTATCTTACATAGTAGACAAGACTTGCATATCTCATATGACTGAAAATCAAATGAATCCAAAAGTTCATCCTTATATAGTTTAGATATGTGTTTCTCATTTATATGACCTAAACGACAGTGCCAGAGATATGTTTGGTTTAAATCATTGGATTTTAACCGTTTTACATTTATGTTATAAACTGAGCTTTTAAGATCTAGAATATAGAGCTTAATCATTAATTGTGCATTATAATAGAATATGTCAGTCATTTAAATAAATAGAATAATATTTGTTTTTTATTATAAATGAAAAACTTTTCTTGTCTAAACAAAAAATAGAAATAATATTTCTAGTTAAAGCAGACATATAATAACAATCCTCAAGTTTCAAAATAAGTCCAGTAGGCAAACTTAAAAAATAGGATCTTACAGCTATATCAGTAACTCTTGCACCATTGCTAACTCATAGGTCTACTTCGTCCTTTATCAACGATCTACTTTTTCTTAGATCCTGCACATTAGTACAAATGTGAGAAGCACATCCGGTATCTAATATCGATGATGAATAAGTAGATAAATTGACTTTTATAACATAAATACTTGAGGTAGAAATTTCACTTTCTTTCTTCTTTTTTAATTCCTCTAGTATACTTTGTAGTTCCTTTTCCATTGTCCTATTTGACCATAGAAGTATGCTCCTTCCTTAGCTACCCCTTCTTTAGGTTTCAATGCAGAAGACTTTATCTTGTCTTTGATTTGGATTTTACCCTTACTTTTTGGCTTGCGTTTGTCGTTGCCCTTTTGTATCATCAATATGATATTGCGCTTGGTCGTCTTTGTTAGTGTTAGCTCTTAGTGCCAATCATGAGATGATTGTTTAGGGAACACATGTATCATATTTATTAATAAAGGCAAGGTTTGTTTATTATATTTATTTCTTATCCGTGCTATATGAATAAATATAATAGTATCCTTGAGTAGTAGGTTCTTGTCTACAGCATATCAATTGGTTGAATTGATAGTGAGAGTTTGTAAATATATATAGAACACTACTCTTAACTATTCCTAGTCGAGCATTAATATGCAAGGACAATATTAATGCATTGAGACTAGCATGTAGGTCAATTGATGACTTAATCTCATAAGTCATAGATATGTGATATCACATTGACACATGGGTACATGTTAGAGATTATGTACTGAATTGACCCGCCATGAGAATGTTTCATGGATCATTATATGGGTGTCATAAACATTCTCATGTGACTATTGGTATGAATAGTCTTTAGACCTGAAGTCATTATGGTTCCCTAGCCTACATAATGAGTTGTATACTTTGACTTTGTCAAACGTCACCTGTAACAGGGTGACTATAAAGGTGATCACTGGGTATGCAATAAGTTATGCAGAGGGATGTGAGTGATGTAGATGAGATTTATCCCTTCCATATGACGAAAGTGATATCTATGAGCCCCTTGATAGAGTAGAACTGCAAAAATGCATGATTATGTTCGAATAAGTCAATATGAGATATTGAGCTTATTTGATTGAGTAGTCTACTTGGAGATCAATAAATACATGATTGATAAGAGGATGACACGGTCTATGCCTCATTGATCAATCTAGATATCAAGGATAGAAAGACTGAGTCATATAAGATAGTAGTCACGGAAAGGTTGTATCGGATCTCGACATTCTCGTCACTTGGGTAGTAATGATGTATTGCTAGATGCCGTTCATTGCTTATATCTTTAAAATGGTTTTAAAGACATTGCCAACGTTACGAGAACCTATTGGGTCACACACTTAGAACATGTGATTTGGAGATGATTCATGTGATGAATTATTGGGCTATTGGATTGAGTCTAATATAGATTAGACTCATTGAGTGAGACTCAAGGTAAACTCATTGAATTAGACTCGAATTGTACTCAAGTCAATTCGGATTGAGTGAGACTCGAGTTGGACTCAAGTCACACAGGCTAATTCGAATTAATCAAGAGGAGGTTGCATGATCACTTAATATGAGATTAATGGAAAATTAATTTTATGGAATACCAAAAGCCAAAACCCTTGATATTCCATGGTGATATAGTTGAGTTACTCGTGGACTATATTAGAGCATAACCCACACATAACCGATAATCTACAACTTGCAAACCCAAGATCCAATAACTAATTAGGGGTTGGGAGCATAATTTTCTAGAAATAACACAACTAATGGTTATATGAGAGATGTGATATCTAACTGTAACTCTAATCCAAATTTCTTCTTCTTCATTACTGTTTTGTTATGTTCCTCGATCACATAATAACTTAAGTATTGAAGGGGCCTCTCTAGGATAACTCTCAGTGAGCCCTCTTATATGTGTTGATCCATAGATCTTTGACACATCATGAAAAGAAGATTCATCATTGATGTCAGATACGGTGGCAAATTTGTGCCGCATGACCCCTCTATGCTTTTTTTTTGGATTGGAACCGCTTTGTATAGAGCACTGTCTTAAAGTATGTTTAATCCAGATTGATCGAAATTGTTCTAAAATAGAGTAGTTTTGTACAAAACAACTATAAGATGGTGTTACTTTGTACAAAGTAGTCAAAATGAGCTCTTAATTTTCAATCTTATTTGTTTATAAAAAAATATATTTTTATAATAATTTTTATCGCATAGGCATATTCGAGTGTTATTTAATTCTTTCGTATCTGAATTATAAATTTAAAGGTATTTATAGTGGAACGAAAGATGCTCTTTCAACTTTAACATTTTTAAAAGAATATTTCTTTTAGCGTATTAAACCACGCCATCACTGTCACCGCTGTAGAATATAGACCTTTTGATAATGCGACAAGAATAATTAATATTTCTTCGGGAATACGCAAACTTTGGTTGACTTTCCTATCTCCGCATCGCAGCAGCACTTTCCTTCATCGACGCCTTCATCTTCTTCCCTCGAGAATCAAGCAAACAGTAAGATCGTTAACCTAATATCTTCCGCAGTCGAATAATTTGTTCAAATGGTTTCGCTATACAGATGAAAAAGATGTTGTTCATTATCCTTGTCCAATTTAGTGATTTGACGAGTGATCTCTTTGGTCCTTGCAATACCTGTCCTTAAGTTTTTTTTGTTCACGGTATCAGATATATGAGAAGTTCGCTGCAAAAATATTCCTTATTATGACAACCGAGGTGTTGATTCACCTTGGATCTGCAGCTGGATCTTTCCCTATCGTGACTTCTTCTGATTCAATAGTTTGTTACTTTTTTTTTCTTCTAAATTTAGTTCCCTTTGCAATATATGATCTACTTCTGCAGATGGTGGATTTTGTGAAGTCATGGGATTTGCAACTGGAAAATCTTTATTTTTCTATTATACTACACGCTTCTGTTCTTATTTCAGTCAACTCTAGATTTTTTTTAGTTGAAGGTACTTACAAATTTGTTGAATTTTATTTGGGAGGAGAAAAAGTAGGGAAAAACCAAAGAAGCCTCTGGCTTTACAAAAAAAAGCTTGGCCACTGTCGTTGTTTTCAAAGTCTCAAATAGGGCCCTTGATCTCCAAGCAACTCCCTTTAAACCCAGCCCCTCTCGATTTATTTATCCAATCAGTTTCACTCTGCTCAACAATCTAATATCAAATGATATTTGGACTTGAGTGGATTAACTCGAACTAGTCTACTTAAGTCACGACCCCTACTCCACAACTATGATCCTTAAAATGGATCACTCCTCAAACCACTTCTAGCTTTTCTCCTTATTCGAATTCTTCTGGAGGTGGAGAAATCTCTTGCAAGCTTTTACACTCTCTTCTTACAAGTATGAGAATTTTGAGTATGATAAGAGAGTAAAATGAAGAACAATGAGAGCTTAGTATAAGGAGAATTTGAAAGCAAGAATATGAGGAGTCAGTAGTCTTCCTGTGCTTCTAAACCCCTATAATAGAATCTCTTGCAACTTCATGCTTTGTTATAGTTCCTTAAATCAAGGTTGAGATCAATCGACTAAAGGTATGCCATCAATTAACTTAATTTAGTCTTGTTTTATGTTGCATTCGTCGGCCAATCGACTACTAACCAGCATCAATGACTACTTACACAATAGCCTAGCTTTTAGATCATTGTTGTTAGTTGATGTCACATCAATAACTCTATTCTTGTTTTTTAATTGCACACTAGCCAACTGCCTGAGATTATCAATCGATTGCTTTTTGAGTCAATTGATCAGTTGACTATTCCCAAAATTAGATCGAAGAGTAACATTCTGTTTGTTCTATTTTATGCCCAAGTCGATTACCACGACATTGGTCAATTGAAATACCCTAAATAAAAACCTTAGGGGGCGTTTGGTTTGAATTTTTTTTTCTATTTTCTGTTTTCCATTTTCTATTTCTATTTTTCTATTTTCTGATCTAGTTTTTAGAAAATAGAAAATGTGTTTGCTATGATATACTGTTTCTATTTTCTAGAAAAGACAATTAGAAAATGTGTTTGATTTGTTAATATGAAAAATTATAAACAAAATAGTTTTTTTTAATAAAAAGACAAATACGCCACATAAACAGTATTCCCTATCTTTTGAAATCGATATCGTGTGTTATGCCCGATGACATGTACTCATGGACAAGGAGCAACTCCTTGTCTTCCTAGTAGTATCCCAAGAGCTTGACAAGGTTTGGATGCGAAGGCCTCCCTAGGAAGTTCACTTCTAACTGCAAACACATTTAGCAGTAATTCATTAACAAGAACTCCCAAAACAATTAAACCAAATGGCATAATTTAATTTGGAAGCCACAATATCCAACAAAAAAGTATACTTGTTTGAAACAATCTACAAATTGGGCATTACTTTCATTCAGATTTCCACTACAAATTGCAATAAAAGTTGAAGTTTCAATAATCCACAAGGAGTTATATATCGCAAATATAAAGAAGCAAAAGAAGGAATAGTAGATATTGAACAAGGGGAGAAAGAAAGAGTATCTCAGACCTGCCACTCCTCCAGCCCCTGCACGCTCTCAGGGTTGAGCTTCTTCATGGCCACCATCGTGCCCACGCCGCTCTTTGAAGGATTGAGAGTCTTCTCCTCCACCCAACCCGTGTACACCTTCCCGAATCTGCCCTCTCCGAGAACGAACTTGGGCTTGAAGTTCCTAGTGGAGCTCCGGAGCTAAACAAAGGTATAGACACGAAGGTTAGGCGCCTCCAGGATCCTCCCCTCCCGGAACACCTCCTCGACGCTGACGCTGCTGACGGCGGACTCCCCCAAGGTCGTGCTGCTGCTGAGGCTCGACAGTTTCCCGGTGGTCTTTAAAATATTTAGTGCTTCGATTCGAGATGGCGACAAATCGGCCGGCAGACCAGTTGCAAAGAGGGGGAGATGGAAATGTTCGGTAAGGAAGGGGATCGAAACAGATGGCATTAATTCTCACCTTTGTTGGTCTTACAACGCTCCCCTCGCCACGTTTTCACGTTTTCACCGCATTTTCATGTTTTCGGTTTGTTAGTTGCAATTCTCATTCTCCACAGAAAATGATAAAATGTCATTTTCTATTTTCTTAGAAAATAACTTCTCATTTTCTAGAAAATGAGATTGGAAAATACAAAGCAAACAGCAATTTCTAGAAAATAAAAAAATAAAAACGGAAAAAGAACAAACCAAACACCCCCTTATTCTTTTCATGGTTTGAGGTTTGGGATTTGAATAGTTAACTATATGACTTACCAATTGATAATTAACTGCTGCTTTGGCAAACTTGAACAAAAATTTTTAGTTTGTTTTTTATTTGAGGTTGAGTCGACACAAATCATGATAGTGTTGGGTTCATATGTGAAAATCAATATAAAACACAACGGAAAAAGGAACCCACTAGAGATCCATGCGAATTTTGATTAATCGTTGGTCTAGAAAGTTTACCTCTAGATATGCAGAACCTTTGCAAATCTAGAGAGTGAAGTCTATCTCAGCACGATCAACTTGTTCGCGCCTCTAAAGTATCCACACGAGCACATTGCCAAGCCGCTAGTCTCACGAGCACGCTGCCTAGCCGCTCGTCTCATGAGAAAAATTGAAAATATCTATTTCAACGTCGTAGTTTTAGCTACTATTTAAGTTGAGATCCAAAACCTAACTTTTAGGGTTTATACGATTTTATCAGATAAGATCGTGTTATGTGGGCTTTATGTAATTTGGGCCTATTTGATTAAACCATTAATTCAATGAGTTTTAAGATCCAATTAGATCAATCCATTAATCTAACAAGTTTAAGATCCAATTAGATCAATCCATTAATCTAACAAGTTTAAGATCTAATTAGATTAACCCATTAATCCAACAAGTGATCCAAGACACATTACTTAAAACTTAGGCTTAGTTAATTTTAGTCATACTAAAATAAATTAAACTCTAAAATTGATCGCTTTTTATGTACATGATCCAATAAGTTCTTGTAACGTTGGCAGTGACTCTAAAATCTTATTTTAAAGATACAAGCAATGAGTGACATTTAGCAATGCATCATGGCTACTCAAGTGACAAGAATATTGTAGATTCGATCTAATCTATTTATGACTATTTTATTGTATAACTTAGTCATTTTGTCCATAACATCTAAATTGATTTATAAGGTACAGATAGGATCATGCTCTTATCAATTTATGTGTTTCTTAATCTTTAAGTAGATTTACGTAACCAAATAAACTCAATATCTCATATTGATTTACTTGAGCATGACCATATATTTTAGTAGTCCTACTTAATCAAGGGACCCACAAACATTACTTCCGTTATATGGAAGAGACAAATTTCATCTACTCATATCCCTCTGCATAGCTTATTATATACCCAATGAATGACTTTATAATCAACCTTGTTATAGGTGATTTGTTGATATTAAAGTACACAACTTCTTATGTAGGGAGCCGTAGTGACTTCAGATTAGAGGATTGCTTATATCAATAGTCACTATGAGAATATTCATAACACTCGTATAATAATTCATAAAATATTTTTATGGCGGATCATTCGGTACATATTCTCTAATATATATTCATGTATTAATTGAATATCTTATATCCATAACTTGTAAAATTAAATCATCAATTAACCTACATGCTAGTCTTAATACACTAATATTGCCCTTGTATATTAATACTTGATTAGGGATAATTAAGAGTAGTGTCTATAGTCTCTTACAATCAATTCAAATAATTAATATAACATAGAACCGAATCTACCACTATAGGATATTATTATATTTATTTAAATTTGCACAGATTTTAAAGTAAATATAATAAACATAAAATATTATCTTTTATTAGAATATGATACAAAAGGCCCAAATCAATCATCTTATGATTGATTCTTAGTGCTGATACTAACAATCTTCTACTAACACTAAAGTCAATCACCGAAGTATCTAATATTTAATGACATACTGTGATCATCATACTTCCAGTCTTGGTCAGTGGGTCTGCAATATTGTTATTTGTCGGTATTCTGCATATCTTCACATCTCCTCTATCGATAATCACTCGAATAAGATAAAGTCATTGAAGTATGTGTTTGGATCGCTGAATAAGACTTGAGTTCCTTAGCCCGTGTAATAGCTCCGTTATTATCACAATAGAGGTCTATTGGGTTAGCTATGCTAGGAACTACACTAAGTTCTGTAATAAAATTTTTGATCTAAATAATTTCTTTTGTTGCATTAGAAGCAATAATATACCCGACCTCTATAGTAGAATCAACAACTGTATCTTATTTTGAACTCTTCCGGTTCACATCACTACCATTTCAGCAAAATACATATCCTGATTGCGATCTTGAATTGTCCTTGTCAATTTGAAAACTAGTATCATTGTAACCCTTTACAACGAGCTCCTCGTCACCTTCTTTTATCAAAAGTTAATCTTTAGTTCTTCTCAAATATTTAATAATATTTTTAATTGCTGTCCAGTGACTTTCACCTGGATTTAATTAAGACCTATTAGTCATGCTTAATGTATACAAGACGTTAGGACGAGCATATAATATGACATACATGATAGATCCAATAGCAGACGCATAAAAAATCTTATCTATGTGGTCTCTCTTCTTTTTAGTAGAGGGGCATTGAGCCTTAGAAAGACTTACACCATGTGACATTGGCAAGAATCCTCTCTTAGAATTCTGCATAGTAAAATGATTAAACACTTTATCAATATATGTACTCTGACTCAGGTAAAGCAATCTCTTAGATCTATCTCTATAGATTTTAATACCTAAAATATAGATTGCTTCACCTAAATCTTTTTTTAGAAACAATTTCTAAGTTGTTTTTATAGACTGTAGATAGGGACATCATTTCTAATGAGAAGTATGTCGTTTACATACAAAATGAGAAAGATGATCGTACTCCCACTAATTCTTTTGTAGACAGAAGATTTATTTTCATTCTTAATAAAATCAAACTCTTTAATTGCATCATCAAATCGAAGATTTTAAAAGCTTATTTTAATCCATAAATAGACTTTTGCAACTTACATATCTTTCTACTATTCTTTGGATCAATAAAATCCTCAGATTGTGTCATGTATAAATCCTCGAGTAGATGGGAAGAGCTGGTTTGGAGGACTGTGCAAGGAAATCTTGGTCAGGATCACTAGGCAGGAAGATTTGGCGGATCAAGTGCACCAAGTGGAAGACTAGGCAAGTCTGGAGGACTGAATGTCTAGCGGTGGAAATCTTGGGGACACGTTTCTCCGAGTAAGGGGAACAATAGGCGTTGGTTTGACCTAGAGTTTCACTAAAAATTCGAAGTCCAGACCAAAACAATTTGGAAAACTATTTCTTTCCTGTTATTATTGTGTTTTGTGCTAACTTGTAATACAAGAAAGGAGAGGCTGAAATTTTGTGTTCCGGACGCCCTTATCTAGATCCAGGCAATCAGACTTCCAGATGCCCGGATTGGTTCCAGGCGACTGGATGTCAACGAAACAGGGCCAGTGAAGTGGTGAGGTAGCAATCCCAGTGGTCGAGACACCTCAGCTTCCAAGCGTTCCGAAAGGTTCCAGGCATCCTCGATCTGGATAAGGCGTTGGGGAGTCAAGGTTGATTCGGAACCTCCACGTCAGCATAGAGACACCTGAAAAGGGATACAGGCGTCTGGAAGTGCCGAGTCAACAACGTCGATAGTGGATCGACGAACAATGTGGAGGTGCCCGAATCACACTCAATAAAAGAGCCTCGAGGGAGAGCCCTTAAAGCATCAATCTGTGACCTAACGACGACCGTCTGCATGAAGAAAGATCATCCGAAGCACTGTCGTCACACCGAGGAGCTACATCAACGTCTACACATTCTTCGATATAACTGTGTTTTACATTTCTGTACTTAAATTCTAAATCGGTATCCGTGTTACCGATCTTGTTTTTGTAAAGCGCCTAACTCTTCTTCGTAAGAAGGGGAGTTGCTTAGTGGATTGTCCGTCGGAAATAGTTTCTTGATCGTGAGCCTTGGAGTAGTAGCCTGTGGCTATAAACCAAGTAAATCTTTGTGTACTTGTGTTATTTCCATTGCCCTCTCTATTCTTTATACGCAAAATTTTACTAGCTTTATCGAAAAATGTGAAAACGCAACGGAAGCGCTATTCATCCCCCCTTTAGCACTCCTAACGATCCTATAGTTTAACCCATAAAATTTGGCATGTTGAGCTCAATTAAGGGGTTGTGTGGTGTATAAGAGATCAAGTATAGCTCAATTAAGTCAACATGGGTGGACTTAATTAAGTCCACATGGGTGGGCTTAGGTGGACTTCAATCTCCATAAGATGGGCTTACACTTGATTAACACAAACAACTAATTGCCATTAAGGAAATTAAACCCATCTAATACTTGTAGCATGAAAGGGGGTTTATATAAATGAATGTGGATTAAATGTGTAGATCTAATAATCGGTTTGTTAACATTAATGGTTGTTAACCGATTATGGGTTTTATAGTTGATGGTCCCTACAAGATGGACTTGGTATAAGAAGAGAAGACTTCATTTGATTTGGGCATCTTAAATGAGATCTTGACTTTGGTCTTCTTCTTTTTCTTTGAACTTTTCCCCATTGAGACGAAGATACAAATTGTTGCCCGATCTCTATAGAAGACTTCCATTGCATTGTAGGAATCTTTCCGACAATAAGTAAGAATCAATGGCTCTTGCGTTGGATTCAGGTTAGCCTTCGCTTGCCATTGACACTCAATTTCAACTTTTAGCCTTATTGTTGATCATAAATTTGATCCTGTATTAGATACATCATTGATTTATTTCCTATGCATAAATTTGATCCTGTATTGCTATTGCTTTCACTTTCACTCTCTCACTAAAATGCACCTAGTTTTGTATTTTTTGATGCATCAAATCTCGAATCAATCATACTACTATCCAGTGGGTTGTATCCATCATTTGTTCGAGAAACTATTCATTTTGTTGTTTTTCACTTTTTTCCGTATTCCTACTTTGGCTGTCATTTTATTATTTCAGATGGAGACTGCAGCAGCAACGGAGATGAAGCCTAAGAATGAATTTCCATCCAAACAACTCGATAGCAGGAGTCCCAGCTGGCTAACCAGGCTCTTCAATTTACTTCCATTCTTCGCCCTCGTCTTCCTCACAGTCAATGCTGTGGAGTCTGCTTATCACTCACGTCATGATCCTTCAGCACTGATCTTCTCGGCATTTATTTACTCAGACTTATTGCTCCTCTTTATTTGCCTTAAGATGTTCGACAATCTTGGCCCGGATTCTCCACCGAAGAGGAGGGGGCAGCTGAAGGTGGCAATCTGGGTCCTTGCTGCTACTCTCAATGTTGCCTTTGCATGGCGTGTGGCGGCGGTGATGCCACTGCCACTAGCTGTCATGCTGTGGCTGATGTCTGGGGTGGTCACTGTAGGCGGATTTTACGGATTGTTTATCCACCGGGACGATGCCTCTGTTCCTGCTTACGTTCCTGTCAAAAGCACCCAGCTTACTCCTGCCGAAAATGCTTGAAATGGATCGAGTGCTCAGTTAATGTCAATAAGTATTTCCTATATATGAAATCAACAATGTGAGTTTTATGTATGTGTAGTGCAAGGCCCACTGCTGGGTATTGCCTCCGTATGAAATAAACAGTACCAACTAGTGACTACCTGAAATATGAATACTCTTTCTGAGGATTATTGTATGAAAATAGGTTCAATACCCTATTAAATGCTTGTTCCACCTTGTTCATCTGCAGATTAATACAAGGTTTGCATGGTATTAGTTAACTCTGTCCTTAAGGATGCTCTGTGGTCTTTTGAAGGACCTATTAAATACTGTATCACACCAAGCTGTTTCTAAAGCTAGAACCAAGTTTTGGTTTTTACACTCAAGTATGGTGGTCTTTTTAAATGGAGACTTCAAATGATTCGTTGGTTTTAATTTTACAAGAACCAAGTATATAAAAAGTAATGGGTTTTACTATAATATCCATATTTACTTCTTCAGCAAAAGGTGGAATCCGCTATCCTAACGATTTTATACGGTCGGTTCCATGATTATATGTGAAGAGGTAAATCGAGAAGTTGCAATTGACCATCATAAAGGAGGGCATTACTTCGATTTTATCGGGATTCGACTATTGTCCACTTTAGTAAATCTGTTCTGTCATAATCAACTCAATGATATCCTGTTCTGCAAACACCTTAGCGGCTCCACACGGTCGGCTCCACAATCATCTGTGAAAGGTAAATCGAGAAAGTGTTACGACGAACTCAATGATATCTTGAAAACATATAAATATTGTTATGATCATAAACATTTAATAGTTCTATTTGTATGTATTAGTGTCATCTTATACATCTATCAACTGCTAACACAATATTACTTTTTAGAATTTTATCACAATTATTATATAATATAATAAGATTATCAACAAAAAGATTAGATATATTGAATAGTATAATTACAAAATAAGTGTTCACACAAAGTGATTATCTCTATGGCTCTCTCACTAATAATTTCTGACTTGTACTAAAGCTAATCAACCATATATGTGTATTAAATAACTTAACACGAGCGTTAATTTCTTAACATGACTACAAATCTCTATTATCATGTGGTATCTTAGATATTTGGTGAGATCTAAGTTCTTTAGCACACGTGATGGTTTTATTGTTATCACAACAAGGATTATTGGACAAACAACAATGGAAATCTCTCCAATGCATTTTCTTAGAGCTAACAAACATCTTGAACAATGCTATTTTAAGTAGTCTTTTTCATCAATGAAAGAACATTTTGAAGAATGTGGGTTTAGAGCTAATGCAACCTTTCGAACTCTATCAACCACTTACAAGCATGTGAGTTAGAGAAAGAGCCCAATCACAGTGTAGTCAAAGAGGAGCTCACTTCCCTACCTTTTTAAATTGCTCGAACGAGTCACAACAAGACTTAATATAAGGATTGAAGATCATAAACTGAAGTATTAGATGCAAGGGATGAATAACTCTTGATCCTACAAATGAAAATATCTGCTAATATTGAATGTTCATATATGCTAAAGTTGTTAATGCAATCAACCTTTGATCAAGCTTATCAAGTTTGATTTGAGTTTTGATATTTGATTAATATATTTGATGGTTGAGCACGATGTCAAATAGGCCAAGGTTGATTAGATGCTTGGTTGTAAAGAAATTCAAGTGAGTCATGATTGACTGGATATATGGTAGTTGAAGTGTAATTGAGAGTTAGCAGTGAAGGGATCTGTTGGTGCATGGAGCACTACATTGAACCTATATCTTGATGTATGACAAATTTAAAGTTAGATTTTGTGGATCTAATGTGTATGTCGAGTATGCAGGTGCAAGAAACTTAATAAGGAAAGAAGTCTTAATAGGTCAGGTGATCATATACTAAAAAAAAAAGTCCTAGTGGATCAGGTGACCAAACCTTAGGTAGTGGAAGACTTGGTAGGTACCATGCAGTAGAAAAGACCTAGTAGATCATGTGACCAGACATTAGAAGGAATGGAAGTCTCTAGTGGGTCAGCAGAGAGCTGAATCAGACACTTGACAATGTAAGTCCTGAAAGTACCAAATAAGTAAGCTGAGAGACTCTAGCACAAAAGTAGTGAAGAGTGTCTCTTCTTTCTAGGGTTAAGAGTAGTCTAATAGCTAGGCACAACCCTGATTGAGTGATGGACGAAAATCGTAAGTGCATAACTGGGTCGTCAAGTAATAAAAAAATTAATCCTCAGGGACTGTAACATCAAGTACCAGTCAGAATCGCAAGTAAGTTATCTAGACAATCGGAAATTAAGAGAGTTGAGAAAGAAATAAAATGAATCGAGAAAACACGAGCAATGTTAGGAGGAAGTTGATTTTGGGAAACGACTTTAAGATTTCAATTTTGCCATAATGACTGTTGATACTCTAAATAGTATTTACTTTCTTACCTCAATGTTTATACGTATGCAGATGGTCTATCTTGAGACACCGATATAGACTTTTGAAATTATAATGGCGTGCCTATCAAAATGTGACACCTACTTTCATTGCGACCTTACTAAAGTGATCGCTTTCTTAGGGAGACTCCTGTGACGATGCCCCACGGTCTTCTAGGTGCCATACCCTATTTCGTGATGCTGAATCGGGATAAACCTATTAGTCTATGTGATAGCCAATGATACCCTTGTGAGGTTTTGGACTACTTTCGTGATCAATCTCTCACGTCTTGATCTTTATAGGTCAAAGATTTGGATTCAACTTTCAGTCCTTTCTCATGTCCTGTGGGATATGAAGATGCACGGTTAGTGTCAAAATCATGTATGCATAATAAAGTTGGATCATGGATAAACACATTATAAGAAAGAAAAATAAATATATATGTTCCAGCCAAATATCGTGTATGATCAAACCACCAGTCAACGAATAGGCTGACGTGCAGGCTTCCAATATACATGCTCCAATTTTCCATATCTTCCAGAGATATTTTCCTAGTTCTCCGGGAGAAATAGTCTTAGAGTTTCCTGATCTTATGAGCAAATCGATATCCTAGACTCAGCTTGACAATGAGACTGAGTGGATGCTGGGGTCAAGACCCGAGGTTGAGATGAGGTTAGCACACAAGACTAAGCAAATGCTAAGGTCGGGACCCAAGGCTGAGATGAGGTCGGCAGATAAGACCGAACGGATGTCGAGGTCAGGAATTGAGGTCGGGACCCGAGGCTGGGATAAAGTCGGCACCTAAGATCAAACAGATGTCGAGGTTGGGACCTGAGGTTGAGATGAGGTCAGGACTCGAGGTCAAGATCCGAGGTTGAGATGAGGTCGGGACCCGAGGATGGGATGAAGTCGGCACATAAGGCCAAGCAGACACTGAGGTCGAGATCTAAGATTGAGATGAAGTTGATACATAAGGTCGAGCAGACGCCGAGGTCGGGATCCGAGGCTGAGGTTGCCAACCAGTCACCCTTCGAACACTATATAATCCTCTGTGATCGAACACTATATAATTCTCCATGATCTTACTTAACAATTCTAATTCCTACTAACTTTAAGGCCATGCGATGCCACACGGTGGCCATGTGGCAGTTCTA
>NC_133872.1:9511965-9533371 GCF_044706935.1 Curcuma longa | reverse complement strand
TACCATAAATCAACTAGATTAGACAAGATCAAGGTGACCAATCGATTGATGGAGCATAAATAGTTACTTGATGGCAAAGTTTATAAAAGAAGATGCAGTCTTCGTCCAAGCATAACTTTGGAAAAAAGGGTTTTTGTCTACCTTCATTGTTTTGTCATGTGGAAACTCTAATTCTCAATGTTCAAATTCTATATGGGAGAATGTTGATCTACATACAAGCTTTATTCGTCTTCTTCTTATATGTGATCAAAAGGAAGAATGTTTGCATCTCAGATCTCCAAATCTCATTCTCGTAGAAATTTTATAAAGTATATTTCATTTATATTTTTTATTAGCCTTTAGCACTCCAAATTTATATCATTTGATAATATTCTAAAACCATTGTATTATAAAAGATTTCTTCTACCTCAGTTGAGGTCGGAAAGAAGAAAAGTAATGAAAATTTTGATAATGCTTGTAGGACCATGGAGTAGTAATTTAGACATTGTGAACCATGTAAAATCTTATGCCCTATGCTTGTGATATGTCTACTATTATGATGTTTAGTTTTGTGTTTATTTTTTTCAATTGTATTAACTCAAAGAGTCAATCAATAATAATAAAAATATATTTTTCATGCTATTCCAACACTTCTTAGACTTCATCTGCTTAACATTCATTCTCTCTTGCCTGTTAGGTATTTCACCTATCATCTAACCTTCATTGGCTGCTAGTATTTTCTCCATATTTACTTACGTAGCATATGACCTTCCTTACCTATTAAGACTTTCACTATCCTGTCAAGTGATTTACACTTGCACATTGGGCACATCACATCATAGCAATCACTAAACTAAACATGGTCCAAATATATGTTTGGGTAGATTGCATCAATAATTTCTCCAAACCATGCATCATAGATGTAGGAGTGACTGCATCAATAATTTTATCTCAAATATTTCATATTTAAATGTTAATATTCAAAAATATAGAAAATTACTTGACTAGATTATAGGGCTTAGTGACCATATTGGAAGAGTAAATATAAAAAGTTAAAATTTGGAGAACTCTATTTTATCTTGAATTAGTCAACAAGATTCGCCAAATTGGTCAACCAAATGTGCTCTATCAACAAGGTTTTTTCGCTAGAGAATAAGAAATTTTGATTTATTCAAAGTTAGTCAACAGATAAAGTCATGCAGAATTTGTCAACCACATGTGTAGTCTTAGTCCACCACTCATTGTTCTCGGATCGGTTCAGTGGTATTTAGAATTTCAGTTATTTTTTTTTAAAATCGATTAATTCGATTAATTCGATTCGATTTCGATTTTATTTCTTATTCGATTACGAATAAACGTTATTCAAATTAGCAAAAATTTTATAAAAAGTAGGGATATAAATTCAATTAATTAATAAAATGTTTATAATATTTAAAAAATTTGCCGTTGCGTGCGCTTAAAACCCAATTAACCGATAATGGTTCGGTTTATTCGATTTTTATTGAAAAACCGAGCCGATCGATTGGTTCGAAAAAAATCAGTTTATTCAATGCAACTTATTCAGAGATTTTATAATTTTCTTTTAGTCCACCACTCGTTCGATCAACAATTGATGTGGCCTAGGGATACAGTTACTAATAAAGATCAAATCTTGGAAGTTATCCGAGTTGGTCAAGTAAAGTAGCGAACCTAGTAGACCATTTACTTAGTCTGATGTGGCAAGCAGATAAAGTCATGAAATGAAGCTTATCCTATTTAGTTAATCAGAATGTGCAAAGTGGTCAACTAAATGATACAGTCAATAGTCATTCTAGATGAAGTGATATATATGATAGCTAGTTTGGTCGACCAACTTATGGCAAACAACAACTATAAAGAGATGCATGTGATGCTCAACCGAACTATCAATTAATTGTTTATTTTATTGATTTATTGGCTCAGATAGTATTTCTTATTTATTGTGCTCAGATAGCAGTTATAGTCGTCAATTTAGATTAAATCCGTTGGATTAACTTGCCCCATCAAGTAATTTAGGTGAGTTGGGTTGAAATTTTATCAATTCATTTTAAGATGAGATTCAGATGGATTAGCCCGTCTAGGCCGGCGATGCATGGGTTGACCTAGGTGGATTGGTCCGCGGATTGAGAAAGTTTATTTATTTATTTTAAAATTTAAAATTAA
The DNA here is from genome assembly GCF_044706935.1 of Curcuma longa. Lineage (NCBI taxonomy): Eukaryota > Viridiplantae > Streptophyta > Magnoliopsida > Zingiberales > Zingiberaceae > Curcuma > Curcuma longa. Next base: position 9,531,211 of record NC_133872.1, on the reverse strand, counting down.
AGTAAAAAATTTAATAAATTAGTGGGATTTGATCTATTTAAATTATAATTCAAGTTTAAAAATTATAATTCAAACTTAAAAATTTCAACTTAATCAATTTAAATTATAATTCAAACTTAAAATTTTTAATATTTTATTTTTTAACAGGCCTGTGGGTTGGCCCGTCTAACCCACGATCCGCCTTGAAGTTGGTTGGGTTGGAGATTTCCTAACCCGCCAAGTTGGTGGGTTGGCCCACTCCGTCCCGTCATACGATGGATCCACCATGGATTGACCTATGACCCATTTGACAGCTTCTAATAGCAGTTCTCTACAAGTAGCAAAGCTCTCAATTTCTTTTTAGTAGCCTGGTATTTTTATATTGATATTCTTCTAAGCAACTATCTTATATTAATTGTCTATTATGTTAATTTATTGGCTCTCTATGCTCTAATTTGCAAGTGACCAAGTAAGGATATAAAGTTGCAACGATAATCAAATTTTGAGTCACTATGGTGGAGCAGTCAACTAATTAACATCAACGATTAACTAGTGAGCAAGCAAGTAGTTGACTGATGAAAAGAGTAGTCAACAAATCATTGGGTTTAGGCACTAACAAAAACCTTATAATAGAGGGTTTCATGGTGGAATTTACATGATGCTCGTGATCAGTTTCATGAGAATCATTGCTGCATACCATGACCTCTTTGAGCAATCCATGGCAACCAAGTAGTCAAATAAGTGTTCTTCTTCAAACATTCCTATCGAACTTTCAAATTTTTAATTTGCCTATGAGGTATTCAACAAGGAGAAAGAATAGCGAGATTTTATCGATAAGTCACAAATGTTCAAATTCTAGTCCTTGATTTGTTTCATTGTTTTATGTATTTTTGTATCTTTAGATCTTTAAGGGATTTGTTTCCATTGCTTAGCAACCCCAGAAGGAATACGGATTTTGAGACCCCATGGTCATCTATGAGTAGGTAAATTCAAAGCCAATATATAAAGGGCATTGGTCATTTGTTACGGAGGAATTTAACAAGTTTGTCTCATTGTAACCAACTCAACTATGTCTTTATTTATTTCCATTACATACTAACAAATCATAGAGACAAGCATGAACGAAAGCATGAAAATCATTAAGCATTTATTCACCCGACAATATCCTTGGTGAGTGAACAAACACTTCGGACTTTCAGGATTTATCCTGACTTCTTTTGAGAAATGCGCGTTTGCACACACGAGTCTTTTATCAACTCATGGCAAGATGTGCACCGTGCCATACGGACGAGCGAACGAGTTAACACGAATCAACGAGGAAAAAACCTAAATTTTACGGGAAATATTTCAGCCCAAAGGCACTTTTGTCAACTCTTGTTATATCATTATTTAATGCAATTAATGCGTTATTACCATGGCAACTTTGCCACAACTCCACTCTTAATCGATTTTGAGTACAACCCATATCCGTCTCTGGTATTTTCCATTGCACCTTCAACGTCAATATCAAGATAAATTTGCACCGCATATATACTTGAGACAAAATATTAATATAATATAGATCTAATTAACTTTAAATATTTGCTAATTACAAAACCACATTTGGATCATATGGTCAAACTCGACCATTTGATGCTCGCTTTCACCAACAACACTACATTAATCACATACATTATCATCTTATGAATCTTTTTATTTAAATTAAATTAATTTGTTTAGCAATTATTTTATCATTTGTCTATTATTATGGGTGGTAAAATCAGCAAATGCCAAAATTAAACAAATTGGATACGTGTGGCCATGCAACAAAGGATTGAACTGCTCCCTTGCACAGATTTCTCCATCAAATGCGCCCCTCCTCCCTTTTCTCACGCCCAAAGCCTTAATACCTCGCAATTCCTACATTTCTCCTTCCTTGTAGATCGATTTTCCTCACCATTTCTCAATCCCAAATCTCCATCCCCTTTCCTCCATCGATCACCAGTCATGGTGAGCAATATAGTTTGATAAATCCTATGATATTGTCTTTTTGTGCATGGAATACTTGTTGATTTTATGATGTAAATATGTAGGCGAATTCGGCCTCTGGAATGGCAGTGAACGATGAGTGTAAACTCAAATTCTTAGAGTTGAAAGCAAAGAGAAACTTTAGGTTCATTGTGTTCAAGATTGACGAACAGAACCAACAAGTCATGATAGAGAAGTTGGGCCAACCTGAGGAGAGCTATGATGACTTCACTGCCTCCTTGCCCGCTAATGAATGTCGTTATGCTGTCTTTGATTTTGATTTCGTGACCGATGAGAATTGCCAAAAGAGCAAGATCTTCTTCATATCATGGTAAGGAAAAAATATATATAATCGTAGCTGATACAATTGTGTAACGTAATTGTCTTACAATTAAAATTATCATGCAAGATTATAAGCATAATTTGCTAACCTAGTATATAGTATTACTGATACAATTGTTTTATGCATGATGAAGGGCACCTGATACCTCAAAGGTGAGGAGCAAGATGCTTTATGCAAGCTCCAAGGATAGGTTTAAGAGGGAGCTCGACGGGATTCAAGTGGAGCTCCAAGCAACTGATCCAAGTGAGATGAGTTTTGACATCATCAAAACCCGAGCTCTATAAGAACCTTATCCGATCGACTCCTCTAATTTATTTTCAATCAATATTGTTTTTTAATTATATATCATTGTTATGATTTGGACTTTAATTTTATAACGTTGTATTAAAGACTTAGCTTATCAAAATATATGTCAAAATATTGAATTTGTGATATCAATTTATGTATTTTTTCGTTGAATATTTATTTATAGAATCTTGAATGGTTGTCCTAGTTTGAGAGAAAGAGAAGTATTGGACATGAAAAAACAGAGTGGATAACATGAGCACCTTGTTGGTGACTAAGAGGAGCACAAGGGACCAACAAAATATTATTCTTACATTTTTATTCTTATATATTATTATTTAAACTCATTCAATCCATAAGTTAGAGGAATTGAAAAGTTTTTTATCATTAAATTATACCAAAATTAATTTTAGATAAATTCAATAATATAAAATATAAAATATAAAATAATATATTCCCAAATTTAAATATAAAATTTATATTATAAATAAACAACATTTAATATATTAAAAATATTTAATATATTTGATACCCTAGTACTAATCCTCTCGCATCTCAGTAAGTCTATCCTACGTTGCTCAACTCCACGCCTACAAACCCAAGACATGTGGCACATGTGGTAGATATCATTGTTATGATTTGGACTTTAATTTTATAATGTTGTATTAAAGACTTAGCTTATCAAAATATATGTCAAAATATTCAATTTGTGATATCGATTTATGTATTGTTTCGTTGAATATTTATAGAATCTTGAATGGTTGTCCTAGTTTGAGAGAAAGAGACGAAAAAAAGCATGGATAACATGAGCAACTTGTTGGTGACTAAGAGGAGCACAAGGGAACCAACAAAATATTATTCTCACATTTTTATTCTTATATATTATTATTTAAACTCATTCAATTCATAAGTTAGAGGAATTGAAAAGTTTTTTATCATTAAATTATACCAAAATTAATTTTAGATAAATTCAATAATATAAAATATAAAATAATATATTCTCACATTTAAATATAAAATTTATATTATAAATAAACAACATTTAATATATTAAGAATATTTAATATATTTGATACCCTAGTACTAATCCTCTCGCATCTCAGTAAGTCTATCCTACGTTGCTCAACTCCATGCCTACAAACCCAAGACATGTGGCACATGTGGTAGAACTCCAAGTCAATGAACCCTGAACAAGTGGCATCAAGCCACGATAGCCTCCAGAGTGCTAAGCAACCTAAAGCACCCACCTCAGCCTCAAGAGTTCTTGCTAACCTAAGGACTCACTTCATATTCTAGAGTGCTCGATAGTCCACGCACTCACCTTAATTCTAGAGTGCTCGGTAGCTTGAGCACTCACCTTAACTTTTAGAGTGCTTAGAAACTTGAGCATCCGCCTCAGCCTCCAAAGTGCTTGGCAACCCAAGCAAACACTTCTATCAAAAGGGCCACAACAATGTATGACTAATACTATTAGTGTTAATCTTTAGAATCAATTATGAGATAATTGATAAGGAAACTTTTATATCATATTTCATTAATAAAAAATAAAATTTATGATTATTATATTTACTTCAAATATGTGCTAGATGAATAAGCATAATAATATCATAGGGTAGTAAGTTCCAATCTACAGTTTATCAATTGGTTGGATTGATAGTGAGAGACTGTAGATATATAGAATACTACTTTTAATTATTCCTAGTCAAATTTTAATATACAAGGGCAATATTAATGCATTGAGACTAGCATGTAGGTTAATTGATAACTTAATCTCACAAGTCATGAATATAAGATATCAAATTGACACATGGGTATATATTAGAAAATATATACTGAATTGATCTGCCATGAAAATATTTCATGGATCGTTATATGAGTGTCATAAATATTCTTATAGTGACTATTAGTATAAATAGTCCTTAAACCTGAAGTCACTACGGTTTCCTATATAAGGAGTTGTGTACTTTAGTATCGACAAACGTCACCTGTAATAAGGTGGATTATAAAGTTGATCACTAGGTGTGCAAAAAGTTATGCAGAGGGATGTAAATGATGTAGATAAGATCTATCCCTTCCATATGACGGAAGTGATATTTATGGGCCCCTTGATTAAGTAGAACTACTAAAATGCATGATTATGCTCAAATAAATCAATATGAGATATTGAGCTCATTTGATTAAGTGAGTTTACTTAGAGATCAAGAAACACAAAAATTGATAAGGGGATGACACGATTTATGCCTCATGGATTAATCTAGATATTGAGAATAGAAGGACTAAGTTATACAAAATAATAGACACATAAAGATTAGGTTAAATCTTAATATTCTCATCACTTGGGTAGCAATAATGCATTGCTAGATGTCACTCATTGCTTATGTATCTAAAATATTATTTTAGATACATTTCTAACGTTAGGAGAACCTAGTGGGTCACACACAAAGAATATGTTGATTTGGAGATGAGTTTATTTTAGTTTGACTAATTATATGATGGACCCTAAGATTATAAAATTAAGTCTAATCTGAGTTAAACTTAAACAAATCCAACTATTGAATTGATTCTAATCCGAATTAGACTCATTGGATTAGACTCAACCACTAAAGAGGATTAATATCCATTAATAGAGATTAATGGAGCATTAATGAAAAGGAGAGCAAAAGGTAAAAATCTTTTGTATTCATTGGATGACCTTTTGTATTCATCAAAGGATGACCCTTTGTATTCTTTGGATGTATTCAACAAAAAGTCATTTTTTATGCATTTTCGATGGATGATCATTTTCTAGTCTCCTCTTCTTCTTCTCTTGTCGAACCATCCAAGTTGTTAGCACAACGAAGGTGGTTTTTCTCCAAAGGCTGAGTTCATGCGACGAATGAAGGAAGTGTTTGTGTAGATACCGAAGAGGCGCAACCATTCTGATCATCCTAAGATCTGTCAAATCAAAGTTGCTGCCGAGATTGTTACGTTCATGCAATAAAGGTGATAACTCAATAACAAATATGTTTACTATATTCATATGGATCTTTGGAGGGATTAATTTTTCCATTGTGTTTTTTTTTATTTTTTCACATAAGATTCCTATAGTGGTATTAGAGCCGCTTGCAAATGCATATACTTATTTTAGTTCTGTTTCATATGTGATATAGATAATGACGTGCCCCCTCATCCTATATAAGGCACACGACCGTGCGTGCCCTAGCACACGACCATGTGCCCCAAAATAGACAGCCGCCTTCTCCTCCTTCTCAATCCTTTCTCCTTCCAAACTCCTCCCAAACCCTTCCTTTTCACCCCCTTAACTTCTTCTTCACTTCTCCATCTTCTCCACTCTCAGATCTACACCAAAAAGCCCTAGATCTACTCCGTTCTACCTCTTCTCTTGAGATCTAACAATATGAGCAATATCATTAAGAGATTTCACAGATCTGGAGGATTCGACGAAGGAGATGAGCCGGAGAGGCGCAAAGGGAAGGAGCCTACCAAAGAAAAAGCTACATCAAAAGGAAAGAACACTGCTAAGGATAAAGGGGAAGCGAAAAGCCTCTGAAGGGATTTCTGACAACATTCATGGCATCATCTTCCGGAATGAAGATCAGAAGGCAAGGTATAACTGTTTAGTTTCTCAAAAAAAATTTTGCTCTTGATATACTGATTCTTATACTATGAAATTATTAGGAATTAAGGATGATCTTGAATGGATGTTGGATAATCTAGGTTGGATTGATTTCATAAATTGTAGGCATCCAACATACCTAAAAATCATATTAGAATTTTTTAGTTCCCTAGAGTTCTACTTTACTACCAGTAAAAATTACAAAGGAAAGATTAATTTTAGACTGTTTAACGAGATATACAAGTGGACCCTGTAGGGTCCCCAAGGATGTCTGTATCTCCACAATGACATGAGATATTGTCCATTTTGGGCCTAAGCCCTCATGGTTTTGTTCTTGGGCTCTCCCCAAAAGGCCTCATTCCAATGGAGATATCTTCCATCCTTTTAAACCCATGATCTTTTCCATGTGTTTTAGATGTGGGACTATGTTTGCACCTTTGCAACCCAACAATCCCCCCCTCAAACAAAGGACCACAGGCCTCCTCAAACGGAAAGCCTCCGTTTGATGTCTGAATCCTCGATCCACCAGGACTTCCTGCTAGCCGCTGTCATGCAGTCTAACCCTAGTCAGACCTGAGTCTGTTTTGATGTTTGACAAAGATTAATTAGATCAACTAATCATAATTTAAGTTTAACTTTACCGGGTGAAATTGAGTTAAGAAAGTTAGGTTGAAAGTCGCCCGAGAAATTGATGGTTTACCCAGGTTACCTAGTTTCTAATAGATCTCTTAACTCCCGGGTTAATTGGTGAGGTTCCCGGGAGAACACTACATTGACCGAGAAAAAACTTACTCCAGAAGTTTTAAACCGAGAGAGAAGAGATTGCCCGAGAATAGGCTCCACTGGCAAAGTCTGAGTATAGCCGGGAGAAGGTTTCGGAGTTTAGTCAAATAACAAAAGAGTGTTGTCCAGACCTAGAAAAGGTTGACCAAGTTAAGAGGTCACGAGAGTTAAAGAATGCCTGACTTGTAGCCACCCGGGGAGATACTATGGGCAAAGGTTTGTGCTGGAAATAAGTTATTTTGGAAGGGATCATTNNNAGTACTCATTTAAAAAAAGACTAGATGTTTGACAACAAAAGTCCAAGTAGATAAAGGTTGATCGGATGCTTGTCAAGGAAAAGTCCTAGTAGGTTAAAAGAACCGAATGATATGCAAGGAAAAAGTTCAAACAGGTCAAGGGTGACCGAATGTTTGGCAAAGATTAATCCTATAAAAAGAAACCTTAGGTGGTGAGAAGTCTTGGAGGAGTGAAACTCCAACCAAGAACCAAGTAAGCCTAGTAGGTTAGGAAGATCCAGAGGATTAGGCTTGTTTGCTTGTTTGTTTGTATGCTTGTCTTGCTGGAACATAGAGGTAAAAGAAGACGGAGAGCAAACGAATGCAATCAGATCTAGCCTGACCAACTGTAAACTGAATTAGACATGACTTGGGTCCAACCAGACCCAAATTGATCTGGTTAAAAGGATAATCGGTTCAATTGATTAAAAATTGGTCTAGTCAACCGAATGATAGCTAGTCTAAGTTGGGCTTGAGTTTGGGTTTGAGTGACCAATCTAGTTTAGTTAATCGATAGAGGTTTGATCGATCAATAAAGCTTGACAGAGAAAGATCACGAGGCTCAGTCTCCGGATAGAATTTAACTATTTTTTAAATCAACCGGATAAGTTTTCAACTCAACTGAAAAAGGTTGGATCCGACTCTATAAAAGGGAGACGAAGGTAGAAGTCTCAGAACAACAATCAATCTTCCATCAATCCTCTGTGTTGTACTTGAAAGTTCTCTTAAAACTTTATGATTGGGGAAGCACCAATAGCATTGTCACGACACTAGGACTGTTGCTGAACCAATCGAAAAGTTATTGCTTTATTATTGTATACATGCTTGAATCCATAATATTAGTGATTATATACAAATTTTGTAATAGATTTTTCTGTCTCTAAAAAAGTTTCAAGAAACACATAGTGACTTCGCTCTAAGTTCATAGACCTTGGATGTAGCACCCTAGGGGTGTGAACCAAGTAAAAATACTCTTGTCTCTTGTCTTCCTTTTAACTGTTTATTATTCCACTACTACTAACACTCTAATAGAAAGAAAAAGAGAAAAAAATAGAAAGAGAAAAGAGAAAAAAAACAATGATTGATATTCACCCCCCCCCCCCCCCCCCCCCCCCTCCTCTATCAATCTCACATGGTTATACTCCTATCAAATATTTATTGGTGCAATTATTCTCTAGCAAATGATGACCACATTCAAATAAGGTTTTTAATTAATATTGGATCAATATGTTAAAGGGAGATTATGTTTGATCAATGTTTTAATTGTTACTAAAAAAGAAAAGATTTGGTGCAATCAATTGTAGTCATGTTGACTAATCCAATTGGGAATTGGTACAGTGTCCAAGTTGGTCTAGAAGACTAGACACTCAACACTCCCGTATAATATCGAAGTCTCAAAATCAATCAAGGACCTGCAAACACAGTATCACATCCTAAATACCATGCTGTATCGAAGAAACCCTAATTAAATCAAAGTTAGTTTAATCTATTCAATTAAGCTAACTTGGGTTAGACTAATTCAACCCTGAGGTTAATATTGCTCAAGATCCGGCCAGATCACAAATGAATATACCTCTGTCCAATCAAAATCACTTCCAACAGAACAGTGACCTAATCCACCAGTCAATCCAATAGTAATTCCCCTTAAAACCACTGCTAATCAAGAGCATTCAACTAGGGTTAGCAAGAAAGGTCTTACCTCAATAATCAATTCCAATCGTGCCCTAGTATAGCCCGATCAAGTCACTGTCCTCTTCCTTGTGCCCGAGACTAACAAGAAGTCTCTGCTTCTTCCTATCCAACAATCAAGGTATGGAGCTCAATCAACCGAAGGAATTCAACCTAGCTGTGAATTCAATTTCAACTCAAAAATCCGAATTCAAGATCTCAAGTAAACCATAAGAACAAACAAGATCTACGAATCAATTCCTTACCAATTGGTTCCTCCTTCTCCACAGCTTCGGCTGTTTTCAATAAGATCCGAATGATTGGATCTCAAATCAAGCTACGATTCAATCCAATCAAGAATTAAAAGCTTAATCCTATGATGAACCCTAGAATCCAAACCATTGCACTTACCTTAGAGATTCGGCTTCTCCCTCTTCTTCTTCACTCACGGTCGAACAAGGGATCAACCCAAATTCCAAATCAAACTTTGATCTCCGATCACAGATCTGAAACCAACTCAAAATCACAACGAAATCTCGAAGCAAGGAAACCTAGGAACCCAAGATCTAAACCGATCTTACCTCTTTCAACTCCTTCCGCCCGATCTTGGTTGCTCGCGTTGCCCATCCACAGCCCACAATCTTCGCAGACCTCCGGCACAACTGAGCTACCCTCCACTCTCCGGCGATCTTCCAGACTCGCGGATGATTGAAGCTCTCCTCCGGTCGTCGCCCACCAATTGTGATCGGGAGAAACCAAAAGAACGGAGGAGCTGGGAAGTGGAACAGAGAAAATTCTCGAAGGAACGAGAAGCTACAGTCGCCGCGTGTTTATAAGGGGTTGTTAACGGTTTCGGGTGAAACTTACCGGATCCAATAAGCAGTATAACCTTTATCCCTTTTTAACCAATAACCCATTAATCCTATAAGCTTTAATTGGGCCCTAATTGGATTTAAATTTTGGGCAAGCCCATTACCCTTGATTAAACCCAATTAATTATTTTAACCAAACTCCATTAAATTGATTAATCTCTATTAGGGATATTTACAAATAAATCCCTAGAAGTTCTGATATTTTACACGTATTGTTCAAGATGTGATAATGGAGGATTTGTGGAGGTAAGTCGTAGAACTAACCCAGCGTTTGACGGCACAGATTTTGAAGATCGAAGGAGCTATGACCGTGATTCCACATCCACCTTCGACAACCCTTACCACCACCATGATAGGGTCCCGGAGCGTCAAAATCGAGAGGAACGGTATGTAGAATTCAATTTTTGAATTGATCTATCTAAGTTTTCAAGAACCTTTCAAGCAGAAGAATTTGTTGATTAACTCAACAAAATAGAAAGTATTTTTTATTACAAGGAGGTGCCCAATCGGATGAAAGTAAAGTTGGTTGCCATCCAAGTCAAGGGCTGAGCATCCGCCTGGTGAAAATAATTACGATGCTCACGAGAGAAACAAGGCAAGACCAAGATCATCGACTGGGAGAAGATGAATAAGTAGATGAAAAGTTACTTTCTTCCTTTCGATTATACTCAGATTGTGTTTCAACGATATCAGAAGTTGAGGCAGGATGCAAGATCAATCAATAATCACACGAAAGAGTTTTACCAGTTGATTGAGGGATTTGGGATCAAGCTCCCCACCACCTACAACTTCAAGAGAACGTAGGCTCTGCAGCGCTTCTACGCCCCCCCTTCCTTCTATGATGGGAAGGACAACCATGAAGAAGCAGACCTCAACAATATCGAGTACTATCAGTCCTACTCTCTCGATCGTCCGATCACATGAGGTGATGACAAGATCGACATATTTGGTGATCCAGTTTATGACGATGTTGATGAAGAGGAGATAGATCTAGATGAAGCATTGATCGAAGACTAGAAGCCCACTTTGTCTGATGGCAATCAACAGCATGGTCCATCTATCGATGAAGTCCAAATCTCCATCATCTCACCTTGCATTGATTCGGCATCCCAATTCATTCAACATGAAGAAAACAAGACCGAGTTAATTGGAGAACCAATATATGATGAGGTACTTTATGATGATGAATTTGTCAATGAAGATGGTGACTATGTGTTGTAGGTTTTGAACAGGGAGTCACAAGCAGGGGAACCTTTTACAGTTACCCAAGATATATTGGCACAAAACTTGCTTGCTAATTATGTCAATGAGGTTCCAACTATGGTTAGTAACCTATTGTCTCATTTAATTTATGTTGACATCGACACAGTTCAAGCAAATATGGAGGATACATTTGAGATCAGCAGTTTGGAAAAAGCTAAGGATTTCAACCCTTCAAACGTTGGAGATGGCCAAGCTTATTTGTCACGACTCGGGAGATAGCCGTCCGAAAAATTTCGGCAGCACCTCCCCAGTATCCCTGATAATTCCCTGTATACACACATATATAAAGGCCAACACGAGCCTATCCATACTACAAAATATAGATTTATATACTAAACAGAAGTAAAAGGTGACCCACACGGCCACATACACATCCTACACAATTACTAGTGAGAAAACTCGTCAAATATGCAAAACTCAGAATCATAGGAGCGGAAACATAAATCCAATAAAGTCCAATGCAATGGATACGAGTCCAAGAAATACTACATGTGAAAATCCACCATAATCATCAAGACGAAGTCGGAAATCCGAAACTATGAATCGTAAACAACAACACGACAAGAATCACAAGTATATCACAATACATCACACACACATAAAATCCCGTCGTCGTGAGATGGCGTAGCTGGCAGATCCCTGGCATCCTCTGTAAGCTCCTACCTGATATCTGGGAAGATAGAAAAATCCCAGGGTCTAAAGATGTGAGTACAAATACTTAGTGGGTAATATAGAAAGACAGTGCATGAATAAAAGAAATAGCAAAAGGATAAGTACATACCAAAGGTCAACAAGGTAACAATAAAGTCTCTGCAGATAATAAACAATTAACATGGATCTCATGTAATGCACCATATGAATGACATGACAAACATAGTGCAACAGTCAAGAATCAAACAAGTAGACAATCAAAATGCAGTATCAGTGCGGTCCAATACATATATATCATGCACATAATGCGCATATGCATGATGCAACTGTCCCACTCACTACAGCACTCGTGCAAGCATCTGAGGCTGGGATGGCCGGCATCAGGGGATCAGTACTCCGCGCCCTACAACAAAGTAGTCCAGTGATCCAAATCGGGGATCAGTGCTCCGCGTCCGGTGATCCCGTAGCTATGATAAGCTACATATCCTATGGTCGATATCTGTCCTCTAATACTCATCACCGACGTACCAACCATGTACTCTCCGAGTACCACCCCTATCCGGTGTTGAGGCATATCATCGACTCGGCTGCATACTGCCATACAGCCACCATCACCGCGATGGAAATAGGGTATGATAACCACCTATATCAATATATCACTACAAGTCATCTACCATCACGATAGACCCACAACATTGGGATTTACAATCGTTATCATGCATCATGATGAGATGCTCAAATCATAGCAATCAGCACCTACCATACTAATCAATAAGCATAGGTATAAGTCATGATGATCTCAGATCTCATAAGGAAGGAACTATATCAATAAGGATCACAGATGTCATATCAATGATAGAAACAACAATCAAGATTAATAATCCAAGATCAACAGACAGAAGGTCAAGCATGATATGAGCATGAATAACATAAGCAGTATACAAATAACAGGCAGGAATAATGTCAAGGTATCAAACTACAAGAACTGTCAAAGAATCATGCACTGAAAATGAAAGGAACTGTATTGACCAAATACAGTAAATTACCCACCTGATGTATCGAAGATCAAAAACTAGAACCCCTAGAACCCTCGTATATATCAAACTCCAAGTATCACTCAGGGTCCTGCAAATACAATGATAATATCCTAACTATCATGCTGTATCGAAGAAACCCTAATTGAATCAAAGTTAGTTTAATCTATTCAATTAAGCTAACTTGGGTTAGACTAATCTACCCATTAGATTTCTATTAACAGGATTTAACTAATTAATTAATTAATGATATTAATCAATTTAATTAATTAATCATATTAACCCATTTAATTTCAAGTTTAATCAACCCAAGCTAACCAACAAACTTTAACCAACTTAATCATGATTGGTTAGATCCAAACTAAGGTTAAAAATCACTTAGTTGATTTTAGGTATAAACAATCTAAATGGGTCTTAATCCCTAACCATACTATACATCCCATTCATATCACGGATCTTAACCTAACAACCCAATTTAACTTAATCAAAATCTAATCATGAATCCAACAGTAACTTATTATCACAATTCGATTCATACTAAGCAATTCATTATCACCCAACAATTAACCGAATGCAAGCAAGGAAGTTTACCTCAATTCTGTTCCTAATCAAACCCTAGAACCAGCTTCAGTTCTTTCTCCTCTCTTCTTCTTTCCTTGCTGCCAGAAATCAAAATCCCTCTCTGGATTAACCTAACAACAACCGGATCCAATTCAAGCCACAAATCAGATCCAATTCTAATAAACCAAACCAATCTATAGATCAATTACTCACCTCCAAATGAAGTCGTGCCCTAGCTCCTTGGTTCCGAAACCTAGCTTCTCCTTGGCTCAGATCCGAAACCCTAGCTCAATCCAATCAAAGTCGTCGGCAGAAACCTCTCGCTGCCGAACAAGAACTCTCTAATTGATCTACTCAAACCAAAATCACCATCAAATTCCAAACTCAATCCAACGAAATCAAGATCCAATTACTTACCTCAGATCTTGCCCTAACAAATCCAGATCTAAACCCAATCCGAGCTCCTCGTCTTCTTCCTTGCGGTCGACACCGAATGAATTCAAGTAAGATCTGAGGAGAAGGAAATCGATCTAGATTCAAACCATCCAACCCATTTCAACTCAAGAACCCTAGAATAGGAGAGATCTCAGCTTAACTTACCGAATCGAAACCGATCTCTTGCTCCTCCGCCACGTCGTCGATCTCTTCCCCCTTCCCTGTGTCGCCGGTTGCTACCCGAACCGCACACCTCCAAGCAAAGGAACGAGCCCTAGATCAACTCCAGTGGCTTCCTCGTCACCAGCACCGCCAAAGATCGTCGGTGGTCGCGCGATCGGGAACAAAGGAGAAGAACAGAGAACGAACACGGAGAAGCAGAGAAATGGATCGCGGTTTTGAGGAAGAATCGCGAACACTATTACTCCTTATAGGATTTTGGGCTTAATGGGTTTCGGCTTAACGGGTTGAAATCCAATAGACTGTTACCCCTATAACCCTAAAGGTAAATTAGATTTAATTAAACTAATTGGGCTTTCTTAATTGGGCTTGCTAACTTAGTTTTATTTAGTTTCATCTAACCGTTTTAAGAATTAACTGTAATTAGGGTAAATTTTATAAATTACCCCTAAAGGTTCGGTATTTTACATTATTGAACAAAACACATTGAGGATGCAAAGAAAGGAGTTGGTCCATTTAGGTTTTATGTGCTCATTGATTCCGCTCTCCAAGAAAGAACCACAATCTTCTTCAAGGTTTTCAAGCATAAGAGGAAGCGTGTCATTCTCTTCTGCCATGATCCTATCGGGTCAACTAAAAGAGAGAATATATTTAAGCTAACTTTTGTCAGCATTTTTGACGTGGACATCGAGTCAACTAAGACGATCTCTCTTAGAAGTTTGATCGATTGCTCGGTGGTGGAGAGCTTTGGAGTAGGAGGAAAAACATGCATCATGTTCAGAGTTTATCCAAGTTTGGTCATTGGAAGAGATGCTCATCTGTTCGTGTTCGACAATGGACCAGTGGATGTCAAAGTTTTAGATTTCGGACTTTCAAAAATTGGCTCAGCAATGGAGGACACTCATGCTAACTTAGTAATGAAGAGAAACTTTGATTATCTTAATCCTGATTTATCGGTAAAAGTGCAATAATTGTTTGAAGGTTTTATTGATTTGGTATCAAATGATCTTCCTCCTGAGCTGTCACTTGATATTATTCTAAACTCGAGGATGAGTTCTTTCAACCTGGGACGACTGATGCAGGAAGATCTAAAGATTGGGCCGTGTGAGATACTGCAGATAATCAATGACAATGCATACAGGTTGCGCCTTCCGAATCACTTAAAGACTTCCAACGTTTTTAATGTGAAGCATTTGAGCCCATATTCAGGAGATGCTGATGATACTTCTATGAACACGAGGACGAGTTCTTTTCAACTTGGGGAGACTGATGCAGGATGATTTGAAGATTTTTATTATTAATTTTGATAATTTTTATTTTTAGTAATTTTTAGAGTTTTTAGTATTTAGAGTAGTTTTAAAAAAATTTATTTTTTATTTTAGGAATTTTAAATCTGTTTAGGATTTTTAGGATTGAGTCTGTTAAGAATTTTTCTTAGAATTTTATATTTGAATTCTGTCGTCTAAGATTTTTAGGATTTTGAGTCTGCTAAGAAATTTTCCTTTTATTAGGAATATTTCATTTCGAGTTTGTTAAGAAATTTTCTTTTTTATTAGGAATCTCTCTTTGGGTTTGAGTCTATATAAACATTTTATAAGTTGATGTTTAAGAGGCAGTTTGGTTAATTAATAAAATTTCTCTTTTTTTGGCCAAAACCCTAGAAGCGGTGCTGTCGCAACCTTCTACCCATTTTTTCTAAATTTCTCGAACTTGTTTTCTCCTTAATTCTCCTTCTCCAGAATAAAAACTATTCTGTCCAGTGTCAGTAGTGTATTTATATTTGTGGTGGTCCCTGATCTGGATCTATAGATGAAATGGAAACTAAGTGGATGGTCAAGATCAACTAGATCCAAATTATAGGGTCAGAATGGTTAAAATAGATTGAATCACTAAAATCATCCAAATCACAACACTTGGACCAGATTACACCAAATTGAATCAATAGTTAGAATAATTCTAGAGCTAGATCAACGATTGGAATCATGTTGGTACAGGGAGCACTGGATAATCGAACTTGTGTTTTGATCATGGCAAAGGATTCAAGTTAAGATTGAGTTGTGTGTTGACGAGCTTATATAAGTGTGTAGGTAGCACAGGAAAGTCCTAGTTGGAGGCTAGGCAAGAAAAGCCTAGTTGAGGCTAGCAAGAAGTCCTAATCAGTGAGACTGGGCAAGAAGTTTTGGCAAATCAAGGATACCAGATGGGAAGCCTCGGAGGGTTAGTAGACTGGACGTCTAGTAAATCGATGGTTCAGCGAGGATTGGACATCGAAAGGAAGTCCCACGGGTTAAAGGATTGGTTGCCAAGTAGAAAGTCCAAATTGTTGGCGTTCTAGATCTCCGTCCTATGTTCTGAATTCTACCCGCTCCGAGAAGCGTAGAACTCCACAGGACAAAAATTTTATCTCGTCTGGATCAATTGACAAAGTCTACAAAAGACTAAGTCAATCGATCCTCAGGATCACCGATTCCAAAATTACTTAACTACGGTTTTTATTCTAACAGTTCTATTATGATTTAAAATGCGGAAACTAAATCATACCAGAACCTTTTAGATGACCTCGGAATCTTCCTCTGTATTCCTAACTTCTTCCTGGACGTTGGGTGGACAACGAACTTCCAGAAATAAAGGAGTTGCAATTTCCGGATGAAGAAACCTTGGATCGCCATTCTTCTTCTCCAGGGGCGGATCCAGAAAAATATTTTGACGAGGGCTAATAAAATTTTTTTTTGACGAATGCATCATTTCTTTTCATGTGGAAGAGATTCCTCAGTACAGTTCCAGAGTATTGAGATATTGAATGGTGCTCACACTACTTAAATTGATGCTTTCTGCAAAAACTATTGATCCACAATAAAAGCAAGATGACTCTACCACAAGATAACGAGAAAGTTCAGCAATTTAACAAGCCAAACACTACCATCAAATGATTCATTTTTATTAGATAACGAGAGACCATGAAGATCCAAATGTAAAACCAAAAAAACACACCAAAGCAAAGTTTCTAACAATTAAATGAAAAAGAAAGACAGATCAATGTTTACATGAAATTTTTACTGAGGAATCTTTAATTGACAGAATCAATGTCATCCTCTTAAGTTCATATGATATAGAAGACAGCTCTTATCCGCTCTAAGAAGCAAGCTTCTAGAAGGCAGCAGCAGCAAAGCGCAGCCAAGCTTCAGAAACAGAAAAAAGAGAGAAGAAAAATTATGTGGCACTATTGAAAAATTGGATTCATTTTCTAATAAAGGGGGGAAAAAAACTTATATGAAGGGGATCAGCTTTCTGTTAAGATCCCTGGTTAAGCCGTTGGAACAGAAGAGAAATCAATCTGGACCTATTAATTAGCTGTTCAGATTGATTTGCATGTAGTGCTTCTGATGGAATGGTTCCAAAGGGGCTTGCACAGAGTTTCTCAGTGCAGGTGCAGACCGTGCAGGCCCCTTCATAACACCATTTTTCCTGAAAGCACATTCATCTGACAATAACAGCATTGTGTGACTCTTCAATTGTCAAAAACATAAGTATGGAACAAAAATTGATATTAGGAAAAGAGAATTTTTTAAAAGATGGTTTGTTCTCTTTTCCTAATATCCATCAATTTTTGCTCCGAACTCATGTTCTTAACAATTGAAGAGCCACAAGATGTTGGAATTAATGTAGCTTCATTTTACATATTCTTCACCTTCACAAGGTGTCAAAACTTCTCCTGGATATCCTCTAAAATGGACCTGTGAATATAATACACCATTACATCTTATGACTTATAGCAAAAGCAACCATAGACAAAATAGCAAAAGCAACTATATACAGAATAGCAAAGAACATACCAAGATAGCATATTAGTGTTGACTGTGGTCTATAGACCTTGTGGTCTTCGGATAAGAAAGAGGAGGCAATTGCATCCTACGGCTTTTCATCTTTTGAAAACGTTGCAATATTTGCTCATTTTGAATTGTTGAAAAGATATCCTTCTCGATGTATACGACTAGACTGTCATTCATCCACTCGTCTCCCATTCTATTGCGTAAATCAGTCTTTATAGTCTTCATTGCAGAAAATACTCTTTCAACGGAAGCAGTCGCAACTGGTAGAACTAATGTCATCTCAATCAGACGATAAACCAATGGATAAGCTTGATTTTTTAAAGTTTCAACCATTTTCTGAGCAAGACTTCCCAAATCTTTAATTTCAGAAAAATTTGAATCTCGTCGTATATTATGAATGAAATTCTGAAGTTGTTGTTCAATAACTAAACAATCATTAGTTGAGAAATCCTCAGGATATAAATCACAAAGTCGAACTAGTTTCTGAACATTGAATTCAGAAAAAGAATTTCTTGGGTGAAGACATGCCATACACCTAAGCAATTCTGTGCCAACTTCGGAAAAGCGAGTATTCATCTCTTGTATAACTGAATCAACAACCTAACATTATAATTTGCAACAACAATAATAATTAATCAGTAAAGAAAATCTTATTAGCGAATATAATAATGAAAAAAATTTAGAAATAATACCTGATAGAAAATCTCCACACGATAATAATGCAAATTGGTGATACTTTGTTTTCTGCGCCTACTACGACCACCAATCAAACAATTATCATTCATATCCAATACTGGGATCTCATTCAACTCACAAAATGTATTGACTTTATCCATAATTGTATACCATCCTTCTTCCCTAAATATTTGAAATTGATCTTTCACACTCTCAATCAAACTTATGGCTTGGACAATATTTTGATCCTTTTGTTGCAAGACAAGTGACAATTCATGTGTCATTCCCAATATCATCTTCATCAAGTGCAATATGAAAACAAACTCATAATTCTTCATTTTCTGAATCAAACTTTTGGCAACCCCTCTACTATCAAAAGAACTAGAATCATCACAAATATTCTTCATAACTTGTATCACTGAAGGCCACATAGATAATAGACGAGCCAATGTCAAAAAGTGTGATCCCCAACGAGTATCTCCTGGCCTTGCTAAATTAGTTTCTTGATTTTCACCACTGCCAGTACTAATCTCTCCACCTTCTAACATTGCAACAATTCTATCATGTTCAATTTGCCTAAGTTGATCTCTCCTTTTACATGATGCTCCAGTTGTATTCACAATCATAGAGACATAGTTAAAAAAATCACTCATATTGATATTACTCTTGGCAACAGCAACAATAACTAATTGCAATTGGTGAGAAAAACAATGAATATATCTTGCATATGGATTTTCTTGCAAAATGAGAGATTTCAACCCATTAAATTCACCCCGCATATTTGAAGCT
>NC_133872.1:9509361-9511865 GCF_044706935.1 Curcuma longa | reverse complement strand
CAATTCTTGAGGTGATCGTGTCACGACTCAAGAGATAACCGTCCAAAAAATTTTGGTAGCATCTCCCTAGTATCCATGACAATTTCCTGAATACAAATATACATAAAGGCCCACACGGCCTATCCATACTACAAAATATGGATTATATACAACTACACAAAAGAAAGATGACCCACACGGCCACCAACACATCCTACACATGCATAACAATAAAATTCTAAATCTACACAACTACTAACGAATAAACTCCAAAATTACGCATGCGGAAACGTAAAGCAATACAACGATAAAATCATAGATAAGAAATATATTAGAGTTTCAAAAACATCGATACAAATCAGAAATCTGAAACTGTAGAAAGTAAACAAACTACACACATAGTACCACAAACATGCTACAAATACATCCACACACACATATAAAATCCTCGTCGTGAGATGGCATAGTTGGCAGATCTCTGGCCTCATCTGTAAGCTCCTACTTGATATCTAGGAAGATAGAAAAATCCCAGAGTCCAACTAGTGAGTATAAAAATACTTAGTGGGTAATAAGGAAAGACAGTGCATGATAAATAGTAAGAGTACAGATACATACCAGAAATCAACATGTGATCAATAATATATTTGCAGGTAATAAACAACTAACATGGATCTCATGAAATGCAATGAGCCATGTGAATGACATATCACACATAATGCAACAATCAAAAGTCAACCAAGTAACAACCAAAATGCAGTATACGTGCGGTCCAATACATATATATCATGCACATGATGCGAGCATATACATGATGCAACTACCTACACTTGCTACAACACTCATGTATATATATGAGTCTGAGGGTGTCCGACATCCAAATAGTCATAACTCTAGCCCTACAATAAAGTAGCTTGGTGACCCAATAGTAGGTAGTCAAATATAGCTACGTACATCCTATAGTCAATGTATGTCCTCTGATACTCATCCCTGAGTATCATCCATATACTCTTCGAGTACCACCCCTGTTCGGTGTCAAGGTTAGCACATCAACTGGCTGCGTACACTGCCATATAGCCACCATCACCACGATGAAAATAGGGTATAATAACCACCTAAATAAGCATGCCACTATAGGCCAACTACCATCACGATAGACCCACAACATTGGAATTTACAATTGGCATCATGCATCATGATGAGATGCTCAAATCATAGTAATCTGCATCTACCATGCTAATCAACATGCGTAGGTATAAAGCCCTAATGATCACAGGTATCATAAGTAAAGAAAACTATAACCTCTAATCATCATAGGTATCATAAGTCAGGATATAAACAATAATCTCATAGATCAAAGGATTCATATAACAAAATTGAAAATCAAAGAACAACAGGATTAAGGGCAAACATGGAAGAAACATGAGTAACATAAAAGTATCCAAGCAACCGAAAGGAATAGAATCAGGATATCTAACTACCAAACATGGAAAAGAATCATGCACTGGAAATAATAAATTCTGTATTGACCAAATACAAAAAATTACACACCTGATAAATCGCAGATCAAATCCTAGAACCCCTAGAAATATCCTCGTATATAACGAACTCCATGAATCACTCAGGGTCCTGCAAATACAATAATACCATCCCTAAATGCCATGATATATCAAAGAACCCCTAATCAAACTAGAGTTAGTTTAACCCTATTCAATTAAACTAACTCTGTAAAATACGGTAATTAAAAAAAAGAGGTAAAGTAATGGATTTCGGGTTTAAAACCCGAAACCCATTAGGAATCCGTTAACCCCGCCTTCCCCGCGACTTTCCTTCTCCTCCTCGTGAAACCGTTGTCGTTTTCCCTTCTCCTCCGTGTGAAACCGACGCTGCCTCCTCTTCCGTTTTCTTCTTCTCCTTCTTCCGTCGAGTCGAAGAAGCCCTTTCCTCTCCTCGTGGGAACGAAGCCCTCTCCTCTTTCCCTTCACTTTGTCACCAGCAGCCAGGGAGGAAGCTCGGCGCTGCCTTCCTCTCGCTCTCCCTCTCTTCCGTGCCCTAGCCGTAATCCGCTGCCACCGCCCAACGCCGCTGTCTACAGCCGCCGTTGCTGTCGTGTGAGAAGCCCCGAACACACCCTTGCCTGATTTGCATATTTGGGATTTGCCAGTTTTCTTTCGTCGATCGGCTTACTGGGATCGATTTGAACTTGGAGGTGAGTTCTTTTTCCTTGGTTCCGGTTAGGTTTCCCTTTGTCTTGAATGGTGATCAGAGTGTTTGGGGGTTTTGGCAGCGAGGTGGAATTGCGGAATCAGGGTGGATCTAGGACAAGATCGGGCATATTTGCGGTAAGCGTTCTTGTATTTTTGGATTTCTTCGGTTTGGTTAAAGAATAAGAGGAAAACAGCGATTTAAGGGATGCTACAGCAGCTACACCACTTGAAAATTCAGCCCCTACATCAACACTAGAAAATTCAGCTCAAGGGATGGAACCAAGGGTGCCTTTGCCTTTTCCTCAGTGTAAAATTCAAGGA
>NC_133872.1:9488895-9509332 GCF_044706935.1 Curcuma longa | reverse complement strand
GTTTTCGATACTTTAAATCAATTTGCAACCTTATTTGTGACATAGCAATTTTAGGGTTGTCAGTTATCCGGAGGTCGGAAGGTAACCACTCTAGATCGCCAATCCACTGTAGCATGATAAGTGGATAACCAGTCCATACCAAAAATGATATCAAACTCCACCATCTCTAACACCTGGAGATCCACCATAAGGATATGTCCGTTGAAATCCAACGGATCCTGATTGGTAGTCAACACTTCACCTGAAGGCAATGATACTGCCAAACTACACAATCGTAATATATAAATTCTCTCAATTTTACTCAAAAATAATCTCGATATAAAAGAATGAGAACTACCAGTATCAATAAGAGTATCATTATACACAGAATAAACTGAAATCATACCTTAAATGATCGATCCTTTGTCCCGTTGTGCCTCCGCTCTGATCGTAGCATAAACATGTCCAAACTCCACACTGGCTGGATGGCTAGCTAAATGGGATACAGACTTCCCCCACTCGGGTGAAATCTGACTCTGAGATACTAATGTCGACTGATGAATATACTGAGAAGGCATATTCTAGGAAGGAGGTACTGCTGGTAACTGTTGCTACACTAGGGTCGCCGAATAATAGATCTCTGACCTTATGGAATTTTGTGGAACTGTCGGTAATACTATATACTCTCTCCCTATAATTGGTATATCTACCTTGGAGGCGGCAAAGACTGCTGCTGACGGGATGCTCTGAACCTCAGTGGTACTCTTTGCAATCGAGGTTGTGTAGATCATTCTTCTTTCTGAAGGGGTAGTATCAGTGAGATCCAACTGAGCTCTTAAAGTGCAATCACTGATTGTATGACCAGGATGCTTACAATAATAGCAAACATCCTAATCTGACGGACAATTTGCTATCTAATGACTACAGGATCCACACCGAAAGCACTTTCTCTCCATAACATCCTTCCTATGGTTCCATTGGGACCCACTCGAAGATCCTGTAGATGGTCATATACCCTTCTACCATCTTGAAGACTCTCGAGACTGTGATCCTTGAGCTTGCCTCTTCTGACCAGAAATCTAGAAGTTTAGATTCTTTGACTTCTCTGCGTCTTTTTCCTGAGCCACTTGCTGCTGAGTCATCTCAATGAATAGAGCCTGATCAATGCCTCTCTGTAAGTGCTGGCATCCTAACTCGGATATATGCAGCCAATCTCTAGGTGAACTAGAACATATCCATCACCATCCTGAGCTACGAGATATGGGCAGAACTCGGCGAGTCAAGAGAACTCCGCATTATAATACATGACAAAACAATCACCCTGCTTAAAACTCAGAAACTCCTAGCACCACGCCAAAAATGTCATGCTGCTGAGAAATATTGTCTCTCAAAAGCCTATTCAAAACGATAGCCATGATATATCCCGCTCTCCGAATATCGTCCTCTGTGTCTTCCACCACGTGACAGCCTAATCACAGAGATGATATATAGACTAATTCAACTTTCTCTACATCGGTATATGTGATATACGCAAAAGTATCCATCAAACTCTCTAACCAGGAATGTGTAATCCATAGGTCAGATACCCCATGAATAAGGTAAATCGATCCTTGACGGACTTTGCCAGCAACGATATCTGGCTCTTATCCATAGTCTTGCTCATCAGTAGTCGGTATCGAGTCCATCAAGGATATCTCCTGAGCTTTCGAGAACTTTGTCCCACAATCGAAGGATTATGGGTCTGCTCCCAACTATCCACATCATCTTTGGGAATCCTCGGCTCTACTGACTTAGTAGGTCATCTCGGTGGCCGACCACGTACTCGTGTTTGCACAGGGGCTATAATATAATCAGATATTACCTGCTAACACAACTACTATAAATTTTTAGGAAATGAATAAAATGTACAAGATATCCTTACTTTAAATGTTTGGAGAGATCATGCCTTGTTTGTCCTATCTCACAATCTGGATCGAGTAAACTAAAATACGATGACAAATCTAAAAAAATTTACTATGGACCTCGTAACCTAGGGCTCTAATACCCATAAAATTGTCATACACAACAAAACAAAATATAAACTACACAAATCAAAAATAAAAGAACTCCATAACCAGAACTATAACAACAAAGTGCACAAGTACGAATACAAATCCAACAACCACAAGAAGTAAATCAACTGAATACTCCTCTTGCTGTGAGATGGGGTGGACTGGCAGAACTCCAAGGTTCACAAATAACATTCCTATCTACTATCTAAGGAAGAAGAAAAGAAATCTCAAAGTGTGGGCAGTGAGTATAAAATACTTAATGGGTACTAGACTGATAGTGCACAACTAATATGTAAACATGGATATCAAAAAAATATACAATCTCTCTAAAATGATATCAACTACAACACAGTAGATGCATTGTATGAGTATTTAGTGAGTAAGATCAATAATACTACATATATCTCATCAACATCATCATATAATAGATAATAGGTAAAATATCAAATATCATGTATGTAATGTTGATAAGTTGGGTTTGTTATGCATTTTATCGCTTCATTTTGGGATTTGCATGGAAAATAAATGGTTTAATGAATTGATTTGAATATATTTGTGATATATTGCGCAATTTGATGGTAAACCATAATTTCTGCAAATTGATGGTTAATTTTACATTAATTGAATTTGATTTTGTAGGACTCGAGTTGAACCAAGATGGAATCCAAAGTGAGATCGATTTAAATTGAGCCAAGATTGACCAAATTGATGGATTCAACCTCATGAATTAAGACCCAAGTTGATTTGGACTGAACCCGGGTGAATTGAAGTCGAACCGGAGTCGAATTGGAGCTGAACCGGCTTGAATTGAGCTTAAACAGGGCTGAACCGGAGTTGATTTGGATTGAACCGGCAGCAAATTGGAGTGAACCCGGCTTAGCACAGGAATTCAAATTCACGCTTTAACGAGAAGTTTCACTGTAGCATTTGACGCGACCACTGTTCATCCTTCGTCCCGCGATTTTCTTCTTCGTTTTCTTCTGCGTTTTCTTAGGCGATCTTCAGGTTTTATTCTTCAACTTCAATTCCTGAGTTCCAGAGACGATCACGAGATTAATTTGTAAATAAATCAAGGTCGGAAAGGCGCGGTGAGGGTTTTGCCAGCGTTTCTTCTCCACCGCGAGTTTCAGACGGATTTTCTTCGATCCAGACTGATCGGAGCTTCCAATTGCAATCGGAGGGGTTCTCTGAAGGTTATGGAAGTTTCTTGAGCTTCAACTTACCAGCGATTTGAAGTATTCCGGCTTGATCCTTAGATTCTTGATCTGCTCTGTTCGGCGTCTGATTTGAGGGTTTCTGATACGGATACGGACGAGTTGATTCAGATCATTTCGAGCTGAGATTTGTGGCTGATTCTCTGGAATTTCTGATGGGTTTTTCAGATCTAGTGTGACAGCTAGATTGGACTTGGTTGTAAGGGAAGATTTGAAGTTTTATTTCTGATTTCGATTACTGATTTGTTGAATTTTTGTTTCTGAATTGTAGATCTGTTAATTGAGTTCTGATACTTTGGTTAATCAGTAGATTTCTTCAAAGATTCATTAGCTACTGTAGTTGTTTTGATCCATTGGAAGTTTTAGCATTAGTTCCTAAATCAATTTGAAATTGATCTCTTTTCACTGAATGTTGGTACTGTTCACCGTATCAAGATGTTTGATCTGATAACATTTTAGCTATTTTGAAACTTTAGTTGTTGATGTCATTTGTTAGATAATTGTGTGTGATAATTAGATTGAATTCTTGTTTTGGTTAATAAAATTGTAGACGTGCAAATGTGATTGAGTTGTTTCTTGAAATTGATCTGTTAGTTTGTGAATCTGGATAAAACTTTATCATCTTATGGTATGTGATTTGAATTGGAATTGTATTTTTTGCAGTATTGTTTTAAATTGAGTCCATGCATTTGCTTGATAGACATCATCTATATCTCTTTATTTCTTGTTTTTGATTGATGCATGCATTCAACCTTTATCTTTTGCATTGTTAGGTTTTACTGTTTAAGTTTTCTTGCTTGATAGTTTTAGCTTCAAGAATAGAATTCTTTTCATTTACATTTCATTTTAAAATACCAAAAACCCCCATTTTATAGAAAAACCCAAAAAGAACGACAATTGAGCTTGATTCAGATAAATTCTCTATTAATACTTGGAAAATACGACTCGTGGCCCCTATATTACGTTTGTTTGTGAGCTAAGGGTTTTCGATTATAAATTTTAATTTGAGGCTCATTCGTGACACTAGTTTTGGGCTTATCAAATGTCACACAATGCAATAACCATATATCATAACAAGTGCAACATACCACAAATAGATGTAGTAAAATAAACTACCAACAAATGCACGTACATCACAAATGCTACACATATCACATGCATGGTCACTGTTTGCACTCGTCATCCCAGAAACCCATACAATGAACTGGGGCGCATGACAGGACAACTGCACACATTCCAACAACTAACCACTACACTCGAGTGGGGAGCATGCAGAATTTCTCAGGGTAGCTATCTAGCTACTCTTAGTCGCACCCAACATAGTGCGATAATGCTCTCACCATTTACCACTATCTCATTGTGGTCAAGTGAGCGCCAACCACAACAAACTACTATCAACCACACCTATTACTATCATGTATATGTTATGATGTTCAGGTCAACAAGTAATGATTACATTTACCAAGGCATATTCAACATGCATCTAAAAATAGTATCTATCCACTCATGACAAGTCATAAATCAGGCATATATAATAGTAAATCCGTGGCTAAATGATATAACAAATAAATGGGATTGTAGTGATAGCGACTAGATCATATCATAGGTTAACGACTATGTACCAAGCATCGAGTGTAATAATGATAAAGTTAAGATATCTAATAATTGATTTATAATATGTCATGCACCACAAATGAGATCTGTACTGACTAAATATAGAAGTACTCACCTGGTATGACAAACGTTGGAATAAGAACCCCCAATATAATCTCCGTATATAACAAAATCAACTAATCAAGATCATGCAAATTACAATATACAACACCCATTAGAAAATCTTTTTTTGGTCAGACGAGTCAGCGGTGTAGTAAGGCTAGAAGACCCCTCTACAAATCTACGGTAATACCCAGCTAACCCGAGAAAATTGCGCACCTCTTGGATGGACTTTGGCTACTCCCAACTAGTAATTGTCTCGATCTTCTAAGGGTCTACATAAATATCTTAGTTAGATACCATATGTCGGAGAAATCCCGTAGAATATAATCAGAAAGCATATTTGCTAAATTTTGCATACAACTGCTTACGTTGTAATGTCTCTAAGACCATGCGAATATGTTGCTCATGCTCCTTCTTGGATTAAAAATATATCAGAATATTATTAATAAAGACAATAACGAATCAGTCCAAATACTCCAATAATACCCGGTTCATCAGATCCATAAATACGATCGGAACATTGGTGTGACTGAACGACATCATCAAAAACTCATAGCTCATACTCTAAGCTGATAATAGTTAAATCGTAAGTCCATCTTAGAGTACACACAAGAATCCTTCAGCTAGTCAAACAAGTCATCAACCCATGGCAAAGGATGTTTGTTCTTAATCGTAATTGCATTCAATTATTGGTAATCAATGCACAACTTCATTGATCAATCCTTCTTCCTCACAGATAAGATTGGGGTTTCCTATGGTGATACACTAGGACGAATGAATTCTCGGTCCAATAGCTTTTATAGTTGGATCTTAAGTTCTTTCAACTCCTTCGGTGGCATACGATACGGGGACTTAGATACCGTTGCCATGTCTAGAATCACCTCGATAGTAAATTGTATTTACATAGGAGGGGCAAACCAGGAAGCTTGTCCAGAAACACATCTTGATAATCTTGGACGATATAAACATCAGAAAGACGAGAAGCATTATTTTCATCTGCTTGTTTCAGAAATAGTAAACAACCTTGGCATCCTCCGTCTAACATTTTTTGTGCTTGTATTGCCTAAATAATGGATATTCCATCACTTCTGGTACCCACAAATTCCCATGTGGGTTGATCAAGAGGTCGGAAGGTAACTACTCTAGCTCGACAATCTACTATAGCATGATAAGTGGCTAACCAGTCCATACCAAGAATGATATCAAACTCCACCATCTAACACCCGGAGATCCACCATAAGGATATGGTCGTCGAAATCCAATGGGCATCTCTTAATCTCCTGATTAGTAGTCAACACTTTACCTGAAGGCAACGATACCGCCAAACTACACAACCGTAATATAAGGATTCTCCTAATCTTACTAAAAAATAATCTCGATATAAAGAATGAGAACTACCAGTATCAATAAAAGTATCAGCATATACAGAATAAACTGAAATCATATCTCGAATGATCGATCCCTCATCCCGCTGTGCCACCGCTCTAGTAGTAGCATAAACATGTCCAAACTTTGCACTGGTCGACTGGGTAGCTGAATGGGATATAAACTGCCACCGCTCTGGCTGAAGCTAACTATGGGGTACTGATGTCGACTGATGGTAACTGCTGCTGCATCAGGGTCATTGAATAATAGATCTCTGGCATTGTTGAGTAAACCAAAATACGATGACAAATGTACAAGATATCCTTACTTACAACTGCTTGGAGAGATCATGCCCCTATCTGTCCCATCTCACAAGCTGGATCGAGTAAACCAAAATACGATGACAAATCCAAAAGAAACTTAATATGGACCTCGCAACCAAGGGCTTTGATACCAATAAAATTGTCACGCCCCGAGAGACTGCTGGTCCAGAAAATTCAGACAGCATCTCCCCTTATGATAATTCAAAATCCTCGGTACATTATGATATAGGCCCACACGGTCGCTCATTAGTCCAATACATGTATATAAAATATTAATCACAACCAACATACCAACAATGTATGAAAGAAAATCTGAATGCATACCAGTACGACTCACAATAAAATAAAATATAAACACCACAAATCAAAAATAAAAGAACTCCATAACTAGAACTATAACAATAAAGTCCACAGGTACGAACACAAATCCAACAACCACAAGAAGTAAAATCAAGCGAATACTCCTACTGTAAGATGGGGCAGACTGCAGAACTCCAAGCTTCACAAATAACATCCCTATCTGCTATCTAGGGAGGAAGAAAAGAAATCTCAGGGTCTGGGCAGTAAGTATAAAATACTTAATGGGTACTAGACAGATAGTGCACAACTAATATGTAAACATGAATATCAAAAAGATATAGTATCTCTAAAATGATATCAGTTACAACACAGTAGATGCATTGTATGGGTATTTAGTAAGGTTAATAATACTACATATATCTCATCAACATCATCATATAATAGGTAATAGGTAAAATATCATGTATGTAATGCCATACAATTCAACAACCATATATCATAACAAGTGCAACATACCACAAACATTGCAGTAAAATAAACTACCAACAAATGCACGTACATCACATATATTACACATATCATACGCAATATGCATGGTTACTGTCTACACTTGTCATCCCCAGACACTCATACAATGAACTGGGACGTATGACAAGACAACTACACACACTCCAACAACTAACAACTACACTCGAGTGGGGAGAGAGCAGAATTTCTTAGGGTAGCTATCTAGCTACTCCTGTATTGTTACATTGACAAGTTTTGTGATTGTGTTGGATGTTGACGTTTCTGCGTGTTATGAATTCTGTTATGATTTTCTTTTTTGTTGGGAATTTGTGGAGTTAGGGGTCGCATTGGCGATTGATCTGTTCCAGTTGTTGATGGCTTCACTACTGATTCCGGTGGATTAGCTTGAGAATTGGTTAGTTTACTGATTGTTATTTTTTTTCGATAGCTTTAGATCCGGTTGAGGTTTAGGTGTGCAATGAGTTTAATTGGATTTATAGCAGTGTGAAGTTGTATTAACAGTTTTGATTATAGGTGATCTTGTTGTTGGATTTATGTGATCATTAGTGACTAAGGGATTAGAAAGGGGTGGAGTAAGATAAGTTAAGTGGGGGAGATAAACTATTATGTATTAGGGGATTTACTATAAATTTAAATGTATTGTTGTATTTAGTGGGTGTTGTATATTATAATTTATAGGATCTTGATTAGGTGATTTTGTTATATGCGGATATTATATTGAGGATTCTTATTCTGACGTTCGTCATAGCAGGTGGGTATTTCTGTATTTGGTCAGTACATATCTTATTTGTGGTGCATGACATATTATAATTTAGTTGTTAGGTATCTTGACTTTATCCTTATTACACTCAATGTTTGGTACATAATCGTTGACTTGTGATATGATCTATTCGCCATTACTACAGTCTCATTTATTTGTTGTATCATTTAGCCACGAATTTACTACTATATATGCCTGATTGATGACTTGTCATGAGTGGATAGATACTGTTCTTTAGATGCATGTTGAATATGTCTAGGTAAATATAATCATTATTTGTTTGACCTGAACATCATAACATATGCATAATAGTAGTAGGTGTTGTTGATAGTAGTTTATTATGGTTGACGCTCACTTGACCACTGTGAGATAGTGGTAAATGGGTAAGAGCATTCTCGCACTATGTTATGTGCGACTTGGAGTAACTAGATAGCTACCCTGAAAGTTCTGCCTGCTCTCCACTCGAGTGTAGTGGTTAGTTGTTAAAGTGGCGTATGATGTGTATTGCATTTATAATGTACATGCATTTATTGGTAGTTTGTTTTACTGCATTTGTTCATGGTATGTTGCACTTGTAATGATATATGGTTGTTGCACTATGTGATATTGCATACATGATGTTTTACCTATTACTTATTATATGATGATGCTGATGAGATATATGTAGTATTATTGATCTTGCTTACCTAGTACCCATACAATGCATCTACTATGATGTAGCTGATATCATTTTGGAGAGACTGTATATATCTTTTTGATATTCATGTTTACATATTAATTGTGCACTATCTATCTAGTACCCATTGAGTATTTTATACTCATTACCCAGACCCTGGAGTTTCTTTTATTCCTCCTCAGGTAGCTGATAGGGATGTTATCTGTGAAGTTTGGAGTTCTATCAGTCTGCCCCCATCTCACAACAAGAGGAGTATTCGCTTGATTTACTTCTTGTGGTTGTTGGATTTATGGTCGTACCTGTGGACTTTGTTGTTATAGTTCTGGTTACGAAGTTCTTTTATTTTGGATTTGTGAAGTTTATATTTTGTTTTGTTGTGAGTTATATCGGTATGCATTGAGATTTTTTTTATACATTGTTGATATATTGGTTGTGGTTGGTATTTTATATACATGTGTTGGACTAGTAAATGACCGTGGGCCTATATCATAGTGTACCAGGGATTTTGAATTGTCATAATGGGAGATGCTGTATGAATTTTTCGTACCAACAGTCTCTCAGGGCGTGATAAACCCTAACTTATTCGTGCTCCAAAATTAATTAACTTATTTTTTTTAAGATTGGGTTAGGGTGCATTAATGCATTAACTAAGTTTTCCCTCATGAATATTATTATTATTGAACTATGCTTTCACTTCTTGAAGTGGATAATAAGGCTAATTAATAGCTTAACATGTGATGTGTCGGAAATTTGGTACCTTTATGTCTCACGCGGGGGTTAAAGTCATGATGAGCTGTCAATCAAAGGGGCGTCGACCTCGACTTGTACTGATGCTTGGTTCTCGATCTTGACCTCTGCTCGGTCTCATACGTCGATCATCTTAGTATCAGGTCTCGACCTTTACTCGATCTCGGTTCTCGACCTTTACTCGATCTCAGATCTTGACCTCTACTCGGTCTCGGGTCTTGAGTTCTACTCGGTCTTGGGTCCCGACCTCTACTCGGTCTTGGGTCTTGACCTCTACTCGGTCTCGGGTCCTAACCTCTACCTATGCTCGATCTCGAGTCTCGACTTAAGTTTGGCCTCATGTGCCAACTTGATCTCAGTCTCGAGTTTTTCTTCGTCCGCTTTTAGGTTGAGCTAATAAAGTCCGTTCGTCCGTAAGATCATGAAATCCTAAGACGATTTTCCCCGAAAAACAAGGAAAACATCCTGGAAGACTTGGACAATTGGAATGTGTATATTGGAGTACACTATAAACGGTAGCACGTATCACAAATTATATCTTAAACAGATATTGATGTTTCGGAGATTGTATATATTAATAACTCTATAAAAGGCCGCACTTATCCATGGGCACAGATATACACACAAAACTTTAATTTTCCCATGTCTTTAATTTAATCCCCTTCCTTCTACAAAAATCCTAACTTGAGCGTCGGAGTAGTTTGTTGGGATCCATCTCCGATATCATTCTAACTCTCTTATTGAGTGTTTTTTGGTCTCTTCATTTTTTTCGGCGATCATCTCTAGGGAGCATGCACGTTAGTCCCTTCGTTATTCGGTGGCTTGATCATTCACGGTATTTGATCGGAATAAATTGACGCCGTCTATGAGAAATCTGAGCCAAGACGTTGCGATAGTTAACATCGGAAGAACTAATGACAATCATAATTCCATCAGAGAGAAAAAGTTATGACGGGGTAATAACACATTAGAAAAAAAATTTCTTGATTTTTCATCATGGGTGTTGCCATGGGCTTTGGCAACAACAAATTCTCTCTCCCATAGCATCCTCCGAGGCACGTGACCCTTCTCCTCCTCGGGTCAAAATACTAGGGCTTTTTTTCTCCCTTGCCAATGAAACCAAATCTTCGATCTAATTTTCTTCGCTTCCTCCTCCAATGTATTTTCCGTCATGGGCGTCAATCTCCAAGAACTACTAAGGAGACCCTTAGTGGAGGCGAAACTCCATGAGTTTTTGAGGGGAGAGCCCCTGATCGCTTTTGAGGTCTGCAGATGAAGAAGGCAAGGGGTTGATGGACATGAAACAGCTGCGAGGGCACGGAAGAGGATGCTGAGGGAACAGTCGCCATCCTACCCGAATGCTTCCTCTCGTCATGGCCCCCGTCGGGAATCACCCCTTAGTCTCGCCTCCTGGTCTAAGGGCCTCCCCTGTGGCTGTGCCACCGACGCCGCCTCTAGATCTGTGGCTGCCTACGCTTTTAATGACTCTTCCCCTTCCTCCGTGGAGAATCATGAATCAGCTATTGGTGCAGGTGGAAATTCTCATAGTTTGTCCAAGAAGGTGAACCGGCACAGAGTGAATGATTTCGAGAAAAGCCAATTTGGCAAAAAGCGAGGCTTTAATTTTGAATATCAGTCTACAGTGGGAGAAGAAGTGCCTCCATATTGCCAGGCCAATCAATTTGTACATGTCGTGGACAATGAACAACCTGTTGCAAATGTAAATCTTGTTCATCCTTCTGGGCCTCGCAGTTTCCAAGGGAACGGTAGTCAGTCATACAAGGAAAAACAACACAATCAATGCCAATCATTTGCTCAATTTCTACTGTGATCCAATTTCCCGTCCTGAACCCAGGGCTCCTCCTCCCAGAAGGCAACGCAAGACAAAACCTTGTAACAAAGACTTGTTTCTACAAGCAAATTACAGATTTGTTGTTTTGAATAGAGAAAGCTCCGAAGTTGGATCCGTAGATCCTGATAAAATGTTAAATTGGGAAGATGTGGTTTGTGTCAGATACGAGACTCCTCTTTGCCCACAAGTAACTACATGTGGGCACAGTTACTGTTTTCCTTCCATACTGAGGTACTTGCTTATGGGAGAGGAGAATCACAAAGAGGGATGTTGGAAGAAATGCCCCCTTTGTTTTATGGTGATATCAATCAAAGATTTATATACTGTTCTTATTCAGAATGTTCCTGTACACTTTACACTTTTAACCAGACCCAAGGATTCAGTATTTCCTGTACCCAAAGCTAAGCAAGTTGAAAGTACTCTATCAAGTAGTGCAGATGACCTCTGTGATGCATCTCTAAGTTTATGGTAACTTCGGATGTGAGATTGTCTGTTAGAGAAGGCAAATCTGATCTCACTTTTTGGCTACATACTGGTCTTGTTGATGATTTGGAAAAGCTTCCATATGTCTGTGCTGCGCATGAACAATTGGAGGAAAGGGTGAAAATGTGGAGAGAATTGCATACTTACAACGTTAATACTCAAAACAGAGATAATATATCGAGTTTGACGACAAATTTGGAAAGTGATAAGTTGTGAATCCCAATATGAGATACCATCTTACATTACAGATGAAGATGGATCTTCCATAGAAATTAAGTCTAATGACCTTATATTTCCAGTGGCTGCTGAATCTGAACATCTGGATAGCCCCAAATAAATTCCTCCTTCACATAATGAAATTTCTACCCGAATTAGCAACGAGAAGATCTACGATGCTGAGTTCATAAAAAATTTCAGATTCAGTTTTAATGGAATCTCCCGATCTATTGGCATGATGATCAAGTGAGATTTCCCCAGTGAGAGTTATGTGCATTGGTTTTGGCTTTTGGTTGAAGACTGTAGAATCATTTTATGAGTTTATTATCGATGGTTGAATTTCTTTTGAGAATTTTTCATGGACGATTTACTCTAAAAGAGTCTTGGTCTTCATGATCAAAGTTAAGCCTTTCTAATCCTTTTTTGCTTAACTACTCTAGCTCTTTTCTCTAGGCAAATATTTATTGCATGCTTTCTTAGAAGCGCTAAACTAATCTGTAGAATATGGATTGAAGCATCACAGGAATGGCAACGTCCAAAACTTTCATATCGTTAATTTGCTAAGTTGCCTCTAAAAACTCTTAGGTGTTTTTAAAATTTTTTTTAGTCTTCATCAGTAATTACTCCTCTCGGAGTCCAATCTTCTCGACTTGGAGATAGTTATGGACCGAACGCAAAGATTTGTAAGTCTCTTCCAATTCAGATATAGTCGTGCATTTAGCCTTACGATAGGCACGAAGAACTGAACCCCGAGCTCGCGATATAGCTTTATCACAGGCGTGGAGCACCAAGCTCCGAGCTCGTGACATAACTTTACAATAGGCACTGAGCTTTGAGCTCGCGATATAGTCTTATGATAGGCATGAATCATCAAGCTCCAAATTCGTGACATAGTCTTGCGACAGACATGGATCATCGACACCCAAGCTCGCGACATAGTCTTACGATAGACACGAAGCACCGAGCTCCGAGCTCGCGACATAGTCTTACGACAAGTACGAAGCATCGAGTTCCGAGCTCACGACATAGCTTGACAGCAGGCACAGAGTATGGAGCCCTAAACTTGCGACATAACCTTACGATAGACATGGAGTATCGATTCCTGAGCTCGCGATATAGTTTTACGACAAGCACAAATCACAGATCCCCGAGCTTGCGATTAGACCCGACCACGGTTCAAAACCAACGATTCGACGGTTCAAAACCAACGGTTCGACGGTTCGGAACCGCCGGTTCGACGGTTCATGACAGGTCGACCCTTAACCTTAACCGCCCAAGACGGTTATGGTTCACGGTTCGGAACCTCCGGTTCACGGTTCGGTTCATGGTTCACGATGGTTCGAGATTATTATATTAAAATTTTAAAATTTATATAAAAGAAATATTGAAAAAATAGAGAAAAGTTGATATAGTTTAGTGGTGCGTATTCCTTTCTCTCACGCGGGAGACTCTGGTTCGTTCCTCACTAACGACATGTAAATATAATTTTAAAATAAATATATAAATAAATTTATTGAATAAGTGTTGGTGCAGTTTGCACTAACGATCAAACTCAGATTTTGATGTATGACAAAGTGGTTAAAGTTAGGTTGTTATTTTTAATCTCTTTACTAAGTGTGCAGGGTCGAAAGACTTAGAACCAGACACCAGGCTGAAGTCCAGGGTGGTTGAGCCCTGGCAGGAAGTCCAGTTGGGTCCGCGGAGCCTGACAACTGGCCGAAGACCAAGTTGATTGAGACTTGGCAGAAAGACCAGGGTGGTTGAGCCTTGGCAAGAAGTCTTGGTGGGTTAAGAAGTCAAGTAGAGATGTACGAGGTAAGTGAGGTAAGTCACTGGAGGAGCGAACTAGTGAGGACGAGTCCAATTTTGGACTTTAGGCGCGGTCCAACTTAGACCCACTTTGGTGATCTAAGTTGAGTCCTGGTAAGATCCTGGTCTGGAGTGACAGGATCTAATTAATTCTAAATATTCTATATTTTACTATATTTTATCATTATACTAACTCTATTTTATATGGTTTATTTATAGATAAAATTAATTTTGCATATGAAACAAAATTAATCTTTATTATTATTTATTTTGTTAATATGAAATTTTATTATTTCTATCTATAATAAATATTTAAAGAGAATAAATAAATAAGATAAACTGCAATGCGTGGATCAAGTTTTGCGTTTTTTAAAACATTTGCAGATCTGGATAAACTCAATAGTTTCTATATAAAGCCTTGGTCAGTGCATGAATCACAGAACTTCGATCAACGTCATTCTTCTGCAGCAGCTCGAGCTTTGACACGACTACGTCGAACTTCTGCCAGAAGATCACCTCCAACATCCAAGCTCATCGAGAATCTTCTATTGTTGGGTAACGAAAAAGTTGTTTTTAATAGTTATTGTTTTCACTCATTTAAAAATTAAAAGTGTGGGGTTGTCACACTTTTTCTTATTGTATTCGCCTACTCTACCAGAGTTTTTTTTTCTGGTAGAGAGATTTAGTGGATTGCCCACAGGAAAGGTCCAAGGGACCTGGGCCTTCGAGTAGGAGTCGTCGACAACTCCGAACGAAGTAAAAAAATTATTTGTGTCTTTCTTATTGATTTTTTCTTATCGCTTTGTGTTTATTTTTCCGCTGCACGTTTTTCAAAGCACAAGTTTCTAACTCTGATTTTTAAATAAACGAATTTTTAAAAAGCACGTGATTCACCCCCCTCTCACGTGCACTCGATCCTAAATAAGTTTACTAAAGATGTTGTAGTATAGTGGTCTCTATATCCATTTCTCATGCGAAACTCTCAGGTTCGATCCCCACCAATCGCGTATTATAATATATTTGAAATAAATATATAACTATATTATATATAATATCGTATTGAAATTATGTATAAAAGTCATTGGGGTACAGTGGTGAGTGTCTATTGAGATTTGAGTTCGTTCTCCATCAACGACGTATTAAAATTGAATTAAATAAATATAAATATAGTATATATAAAATTATATTAATTTTATAAACAAAAGGCGTTGTAGAACAGTGGTGAGTATATGTGCTTGTGTCTCGGGATGTCCTAGTTCGATCCCCAGCAACGACATGTTAAATTATAATTTAATTAAATAAAAATAAATATATTTTATATAAAAATGTATTGATAATATATACAAATGTATTAAACAAACACTAAATCATAAAAAAAAACTATCAAATGATCTTAGTCATGGAAAAAAAATCATAAAATAAAAAAAAACCTAAACCGGCGGTCCACCGGTTCCAAATGGCTTGACCCATAACCGGCCCAGCTAACCGGGTCAACAGGCCAACCCGGGCGGGGTCCGGGCCGAGTCCGAGCTAGACCAGGCCCGTGGTCGGGTCTACTTGTGATATAGTCTTACGACAGACACGGATCACTGATCCCTAAACTCGCGACATAGCCTTACGACAGATAGGGAGCATCGAACCACAAGTTCCCAACATAGCCTTACAATTGACACGGAGCATCGAACCCCAAATTTGCGACATATTTTATGATAGACATGGAGCACCGAACCCTAAACTTGCAACATAGCCTTACGACAGATATGGAGCATGAAACACTAAACCCCGAGCTCTCGACATTGCCTTATGACAGACATGGAGCACCAAACCCCTAGCTTACAATATAACCTTACGATAGACATGGAGCATCCAGCTCCGAGCTTGCGACATAGTCTTACGACAGACACGGATCATCGATCCTTAAGCTCGCGACATAGCCTTACGATAGGTACGGAGCATCGAGCCCCGAGCTCGTGATATCGCCCTACGACAGGCATGAAGCCCTGAGCTCGCGATATAGCCTTACGACATGCACAGAGTATTGAGCCTCGAGCTTGCAACATAATCTTATGATAGGTATAAAGCACCGAGCCTCGAGCTCACGATATAATTTTATGACGGACATGGAGCCCTGAGCTTGTGATATAGCTTTACGACAGACACGGAGTACTGAACCCCGAGCTCGCGAGATACCCTTACGATAGGTATAGATCACCAAGCCCGGAACCTCGAGCTCGCGATATAGCTTTACGACAGACATAGAGCACCGAGCTCCGAGTTCGCGATATAGTTTTACAATAGGCACGGAGCACCAAACCTCGAGCTCGTGACAGCTTTACGACAGACATGGAGCATCGAGCCCCAAGCTCAGGACATAGTCTTACGACATGCATACTGAGTCTCGAACTCGTGACATAGTCTTATGACAGGTATGGATCATCGAGCTTTGAGTTCGTGACATAGCCTTATGATAGACATGGATCATCGAGTCTCGAGCTCGCGATATAGCCTTACGATAAGAACGGAGCATTGAACCCCGAATCCCGAGTCCCGAGCCTCGAGCTCGCGACACAGCCTTACGACAAACACGGAGCACCGAGCTCCTAGCTCACGATATAGTCTCACGACAGCCACAAAGCATTGAGCCTTGAGTTTGTGACATTCTCTTACGACAAACATGGAGCACCGATCTCGAGCTCGCGACATAGCCTTACGATAAACATAGAGCCCCGAGCTTCGAGCCTCAAGCTTGTGACAAGCATGGAGCCTTGAGCTCCGAGCTCTCACATAGCCTTACAACAGGCATGGAGCATCGAGCTTCGAGCTTGCGACATAGCCTTACGACAGGTACGGAGCATCAAGCCTCGAACTTGCGACAGCCTTACGATAAACAGGAACACCGAGCCCCGAGCCCCGAGCTCGTGACATAGCCTTACGATATGCACGGAGCATCGAGCCTCGAGCTCGAGATCCTATTATGGCAACTTCATCCATATGTGGCGGAGCGATGACACCTCATCAATGTATCCCGATAATAACTCAACACAGTTCAGTTAGTTAGACTATATCTCTTTCAACTAGATTAATTTGGGACGCTAATGGTGTGACGGGAATCTGTTACCTCCACTTGTTACATGGGGGTTAAAGTCATGATGAGTTGTCAGTCAAAGGGGCACCGACCTCGACTTGTACTCAGTCTCGAGTTCCGACCTCAACCTCTACTCGGTTTTATGCGTCGATTTCATCTCAGCCTTGATTGTCGACCTCTACTCAATCTCGAGTCTCAACCTCTACTCAGTCTTGGGTCCCAACCTCTACTCGGTCTCAAGTCTCAACCTTTACCTATGCTCGATCTCGGTTCGGCTTCATGCGCCAAGCCCATAAAACCAATTCTATAAGATATGAGAAAATATTTTATTAGAGAGAAGAATTGAACTTATCTTGTGAGGACGAAAAGAACTTGATTTCGTTTAAATTAGAGGTCGTTTGGTTAGTGAACCAAAGGATTCAGTTTTGAATCAAATTGAACCAACTTGTTTGGTGCATGATGGAAGATATTTTATCAGAACGGATGCAATGAGAAGTTTCGTCTTGGGAAGACGAATCGAACAAAACTGATTTGGGTAAAATCGAAGTTCATTTGGTTATTGAACCAAGCGAATCGAGTTTAAACCTGATTTGTTACAGTACCTATTCAATCGGGTTCGCTACAGTTAGAGCTGTCAAACGGGTCAACTCATGGCGTGTTCATCATATGGCAGGGCGGGCCGGGCCAACCCACCAATTTGGCGGATTAGGAAATCTTTAACCCAATCCAACTCAAGGCGGGTCGCGGATTAGGCGGACCAACTCACGTGCCTATTAAAAAATAAAAAAATATTAAAAATATTAAATTTGAATTATAATTTAAATTGATTAAGTTGAAATTTTTAACTTTGAATTATAAAAATAAATAAACTTTCTCAACCTATGGGCCAATCCAAGCCTGCCGTAAGTCAACTCACGCAGATCGCGGGCCTAGACGGGTCAATCTATTTGAACCTATTTTAAAATAAATTGATAAAATTTCAATCCAGCTAACCCAATTTGAAGGCTATAGCTAGATAAAAACTCTAAGGGGGCGTTTGGTTTGGAAAATATTTTCCATTTTCTGTTTTCCATTTTCTATTTCTAGTTTTCTATTTTCTGATCTAGTTTTCAGAAAATAGAAAATATGTTTGGTATGATATGCTGTTTTCTATTTTCTAGAATAGAAAACTGGAAAACGCGTTTGGATTGATAACTATTTTCTATATTTTTTATTTTTTTATTAAAATAAAAATCTAGAGTTTTAATTAATTATCTTAATTAATCCAACAGCCTTTGTCTAATCCCACGAGTTTTAATTAATTAACTAACCTTAATCCAATTCATCAATTAATCTTTTATCAAATTACCTAATTACACATATTAATCCTCAATTAATTAACAATCTAATAGTTATTAAACTAATTAACTAACTAATGATTTAATTAACTAATTAATCTAATAATTAATTAACTCAATTAATTAAAACTAATCGGTAAAGTTTCCTTTACCGATTGCATCGGCAACTTCTCGCGTAGCTTGGACCGACGGCAGAGGCGGCGTCGATAGGCGGCGGCGACTCCGGCGTTGGTGGGCGGCGTCTTGAGCGCAGGCAGGCGGCAGGCGGCAGGCGGCTGAAGGGCGGATCGAAGTTGCGAGGGCCGTGCCCGGAAGGCTTCGCCGGGCCTGCGCGGCGCCTCCGGTGGCGTCGCCGGGCTCGGGCGGCGCCTCCGGTGGCGTCGTCGGGCCCGAGCGGCGCCTCCGATGGCGTCGCCGGCCCAGACATCGCCGGATTTGAAGCTTTTCCAGCGATTCCAATCCAGCCACGACGCACAGCGGGAGGAGAAGAGGATCAGGGCGTCGGCTCGGGGAAGAAATCCGCAGAAGAAAACCCAGAAAAAATGCGGAATCGAAGGAAAAAAAACCCGGAAGAGATGTGCTCGCTCGTTGTGCTCGTCGTGGAATCGAAGGGAAAACGCCGCGTTTTCACATTTTCCATTCCCAACTGGGTTGTTAGAAAACGATGATTTAGCGTTTTCTGTTTTTCTGGAAAACAGATTTTTATTCTCCAGAAAATAAAAAGGAAACCACAAATCATTCAGCGTTTTCCATTTTCCTTGAAAAAGGAAAATGAAAAACGCTGGAAAATACTCAACCAAACGCTGCCTAAAAGTTCGGTTGTTCTCCACCGTGTCGATTAAACCCAAAAACCCCTTCTCTGCCGCGATAAAAACAGGGATCTTGTTCGTGGTGGTTTTCCCCGAAAACCCTACGGCGTCGTCTCGTTGCCCTACCGACGATTCTTCCACGCTGTCGCCGTTCTTCGATTTGCCGGACTACCCCCGTTATCGCCGTCCTTCGATTTGCCGGACTACCCACGGTATCCTCCCTTTCATGCTCTCTCTGCAAGCTTCTTCCCCTTTCCGCATCGGCCTGGTCGCATGGAAAGCTTCTGAGCTCGAACAGGAGTGGTATGGTCGTTGTCCCCCAGTTGAATTTGGCCTTATATTCTTCATCTTTAGGTGTTGTATTGCTACGCATTACTAGTCCAATTTGTTATTTTGAGTTGTTGGATATATTGTTGGGGATTCTACTGCACATATTCATAAAGGTTTTCTAAATTTCTGTGCTGTTATATTATTTTGGTTCAAGTATGATCGCCACAACAAGGGAATTCATGATCCATTGAGGTTGGAAAAAAAAACCTTTTACTATGTTTGGTGGGTGGAACCACGGTTCATGTGTTGACCCGGTCATGCTGTTGCTGTTTGGAAATTCGGTGGAGCTAGGATTGATTGGAGTTGATCTTCTTCAGTTGTTCAAGGCTACACCGTTGGATTCCACTAGTGGAGATCAAGTAATTCTATTGTTTAATGGTTGTTTTGGATTAGTTAAGAGTATGTTGTTTCGGTGGAGATTGGTTTGATTTGTTGTGGATTATGGTGCTAATAGGATTTTATTTTAGTTGTAGATGTTGCAATCTTTTAGAGCATTTCGACTATGATACTACTTGTTGGATTGTGATGATAGAGAGGTGAACAAGAACACTAGAGGGGGAGAGGGTGAATAGAGACTATGCCTGTAAATAAAAATATTTTTTCTCTTGCTGCGATCACTACCAAAGTCACAAAACATAATTAGCAGTAGAAAATATAAAAAGAAATCAGTGCATACCACACCATGGTGACATAGGCAATTTATGTGGTTCGATAGCCTTTAGGTTCCTCATCCATGCCTTTATGTGATTGAATTACTCTCAGAATCCTTTATATTTTCTCCTCTTCAGTAATATATAGGAGGTAGAGAAACCTCTTACATGATCGTCAAAGATAAGTTAGGAGGCTTACAACAGGAT
>NC_133872.1:9444328-9488812 GCF_044706935.1 Curcuma longa | reverse complement strand
CCTTGGATATCCCATACTATCTTTCTCTGATCTCTAACAAACCTTGAACCATCAAGTTAAACTCAAATCCTTGGCCACACTAAGTCTCCATATATATATCAACCAAATTATACATAACTTATAAACATATCAAATACAAAAACAATCCTAACTTAAACACTTCATCCAAACATCAAAATTTAGGATTAGACTAGACCACGTAGGGCATGATTGCAATAGCATATTGCACATGATCCCGCATGGTTCCACCATGTAACTCCACCAATCCTAATTTTTGATAGACATATAAAGTGACCTATAAAATTGTATCAATATCGTTCTATAAAGTAAGTCTTTCCCTACAAATCCTTAATCAATGGCATCTTCTTCTCAATATAACGTATCTACAAAATTTTGAAGTGGACTACAAAAATGGATCAATATTATATTTTCTTTCTTTAGATCCTTAATTAATGTTAAGATTCTTTAACACAACTTCACAATAACACATTTTAGATTTCTTCATATATTGGCTAACAAAATCAACCATAAAAGATGGATTTACCTGATAAATATGAGATAAATGAACTTTTGCTTTAGGTAATTAAAATAATTTCCAAAATGTCATTATCTTACAACCATATACTTGATTTGAGATTATTATAGTTGCCCCTGGGGCATGATTAAGTTGGTTACTATGGAGCAGACTTGCTGAAGTGGGCAAGGATCGAATCTCGGCGAAGTCGAGACAATG
The DNA here is from genome assembly GCF_044706935.1 of Curcuma longa. Taxonomy (NCBI): domain Eukaryota; kingdom Viridiplantae; phylum Streptophyta; class Magnoliopsida; order Zingiberales; family Zingiberaceae; genus Curcuma; species Curcuma longa. The sequence goes on along the minus strand of NC_133872.1, from coordinate 9,488,079 downwards.
CCCTTCCCCGTAGTGGCCAACTGCAGCTTCCCGATTTACCTTCTCACATATGATCGTGGGATCAACCGTATGGGGCTGCTGGGGTGACGGATTCCACCTTTTGCTGAAAAGATTATTATAGTTTCCTGATTGGCATCCAAGTGTAACTTCTTACGCAAAGATCACTAGAACTTAGAGATTGATATTCGTTCAAACCATAAGGAACTTCCATTCAGAGAAAGCAACATAACCTTTCTAAATCTGTAACACTAATTTAGTTTCTCAAAATTTTGTAATGTTATTGATACATCAGACATCATTTCTTAAAAGAATGTCATCAACTATAATTGTCAAAATTACAATCCTAGTGGTGCTATTTTGGATAAAGATAAAATGATTTTATTGCACTGAAGATGTCACTTCGCTGACCTTGTTAAAACTTTTAAAATGTTTGTACTTTATTAGAGACCATAGATTGTCTTTCAATATTTGTATACCCTTGACTCCGAAGCAACATGACTTAGTAAAAAAAAATCCTTCAACGTGGATTACTCTAGGGCAAAGGCTGGACTTGGACGTGGGAAAATAGGGACTCGGGGAGATCATGAACATGGAATTGCAATCTTAAGGATCTAGTTTTTAGGATCTAAGAACAATGTAAATGCAGCAACAAAGGGATAATGGAAGGAGTGGGATAGGTGGGGGATAGCAGCAGTATGGTTTAGCTCTAATATCAAGTTAAAGAATAGATTATGTATTGCCATTATTTTCTAAAAGAAATTACAACCCATGGATATACAGCCTCTAGGTTTAATTAATATATTGAGCAACTAATTCTACTACTATTATGTGTAATAGAATGATCAGGAAAAAGATATTATGTATTATGCTTATTTGTGGGGCTTAAGAAGTAGCCCAAAGAAAAAGAATATTCTTGCAACGTGTAAGACATGCAATGGAAATGAGAATGGAACAACGATTTGGCTTGATCCATGGATCAATCTGTTGTATATCCTCCTGAAATGTCAAATTCAGCAAGAGCCTATAAGCAATAAGAATGCCTTTAGTTGATTCACAATAATAATTGAAATGTTATAACTTAAAGTCAACAAACAATGCTTGGCAGCCATTGTTTGGTCTCCATAACAGAAGGTTGAGAATGAGGACAAAGGTTAGATTGGCAAGATGGGGTATTAGAACCCTAAACTTGTATACTTTGTGCTGAAATTAAAAATAAGCAATCCACTACTTTTTCTCAACGTGCTTACTCTATTTAAGTATGGAATCATATTCTGCAAAGAGCTAAATATGACATCTGATTTTCCATAGGATACGCTAAAAGAAGAAAGAGGCAGCTGGTTTATCCATAACAGTTCAAATGCACTTTAAAAGAGGCTACTGCTAAGTGCTACTGCATATCATCTCTGAATCAAGAGAATGTTTGTGAACAATGCAAAAATCAGCCATCTTACTTAGAGGCCTAAAGATTACATAGTGACATGTACTGTTAAGTGTTCTTTGTTGTACTTTGAGTAACACCATGTTAAATATTTTTCTTTAATTTGGTCTGGACTGTTTGTTTGCTCTTGACCATTGTTGATCCAGTGATAAGACTGTTCACGTGTTGATTTCAAACCTTTTCAAATGAATTCTGTTTACCATTTCCACAAAACTAATAATAATAATGGTTTCATTTTCTATAACTCCTCTATTGTTACTTATTATTCATTCCAACTAAAAGAAGAACAAGTGTCTAAATTAGAGAAATAAAAAGTATTACAATGATGGAGTAAATCCATAAACTTTTAATGCCCAAGGACTAGTAAAGGACCTTTATTTTTTCCATTTTTTTTAATGTTGCCTACTTTCATTCGGATGAATTTATTAATTAGTCAAGCATACAATTTAAAATAGTTCACAAATCATATCTTTTGGAAATTTTATGGAAGAAGTTGCCGGCTTACCACAGTACTGAAGAGCACTATAATGATTGTATTAGTTATCATGAATGCATATTCTTTTGATGTTGAACTTGCTGAGAACTACAACAACAACAACAAAACAAAATTGATTATGACAATACTAAGAGTAACCTTCACAAAAAAAATATCAGTGATCAAGGGAAGACCTGGTTGTATGATAAAGCAATAGTTACAGCACCTCTCATTAGGCCAGCCCACCATATTACAAACTAAACAAGAGTTGAGAACAAGCATTTCAATCAGTAACAATCATAATAAGAGATCAAACTAATTCCAAGTTTTATATTACAAAATGTTGATACCTGTGATGTAAGGTCAATTTTAGCATTAGGTCTATGTGTAAAACAGTTTGCAACATTTGCCAAAGAAAAGACAAATATAGCTCTTCCAACCATAACCAAAGAAAACAAAGTTCCACTAGCAGTGATCGTTGTTCCAACACTGAGGCAAATTTGAGACAAATGAGATGTGCGCAGCATTATAATGCAGAAATAATAGAAAAAATGTCGGATGGAAAACAGTAAGTTGTCCCAAGGTTTATTGCAAAGCTATTTTCCTTCAACAATGGATAAGACTGTACCAAGACATGAGTTTACACACACACACCAAAAAATGAAAAAGTTGATAGATAATGGCTACAGAGTTCTAGTTCACCAAAAAATTGAACTTCAGTGCAGCTTTCATAATGTAGATATAAAACTAGAAGGCTTCCACTAGTTCACTAGCTTAACTATGTGAATCAGAGAGAAATATACAGGACATGTTAATACACCAATCAATCTTCATATACATATCCATGAGAAGCAACAAAGAAGTAGAACCATTAATGGATATTGCTGGAACTTCTTCCCTACCTTGCATCACTCATCTTCCACTTGTCAATATCCAAAGCATCCATACCAACATAGAGGAATATAAAAGTCTCTGAAATGAATGACATTGTTGCAAATGCATGCCTGTATTAACATCACAAACAACAGAATTTTTCAACATATGCACTCCAGAAGTTGAACAAATAAACAGATGCAACAGCCTTATTAATCTTATAGCTGTATGTTCCTAAAAAATTGGAAATTGCATATATTCTGCAAGAGAAAATTAAGAGATGAGGAATAATAAGGTAGCTGAAAAGAATTTATGCTTTCCATACCAATACTTTAAGAACTCAAAGTATGCATTTTGAATTTCCAAAAAAAGCTTAATGGAGACCACTTTTACACTGGTTAGACCTAAGGTTGTACAGTGGGTCCCTCATCCATTTGCTTTTCATACTGCGTCGTCGGCTCCGGGCGGAACCTCCGGCTGCGTCGCGCAGCCTCGGCGACGCTCCTGAGGCGTCGCGAGGCCTCGGCGACGCCGCCGGAGGCGCCGCCCGGGGCCGGCGACGCCGCCGGAGGCGTCGCCCGGAGCCGGCGATGCCGCCGGGGCCCCGCGACAGTCCGCGCGTCCGCGTCCGCGTGCCGCGATCGCGCGATCGCGAGTTTTTTTTTTTTTAAACTTAGGTATTAATTAGATTTTAATAATCAACTCCTAGCTATAGTTCAAAGTTATAATTCGGGATAATTTAAATAGGCTCTATTAAAACCTATAAAATTATCAAAAAAATTTATTAGGCCCTATTAAAACCTATAAAATTATCAAAAAATTTTATTTTTTATTTTTAAATATTTAGATTAAATTTTTTATTTTAATTAATATATTTTATATTTTAAAAATACCGAAACTATACCGGCACGGTACGATACGGTACCGAAACTGTATCGTTCCGGTCCAGGACCGAAACTCCGACACGGCTCGATATTTTAAACCTTGCTTTATTGTCTCCTCCCACCAAGATTTAAAATATCAAGCTGTGCCGAGGTTTCGGTCCCGGACTGGAACAATACAGTTTCAGTACCGTATCGTACCGTACTGGTATAGTTTCGGTATTTTTAAAATATAAAAATATATTAATTAAAATAAAAAATTTAATCTAAATATTTAAAAATAAAAAATAAAATATTTTTTAAAAAATAATAGGATAATTTTATAGATTTTAATAAAGCCTATTTAAATTATTCCCAACTATAGCTAGGAATTGATTATTAAAATCTCAATTAAATCCCTAAGTTAAAAACCCAAAAAAAAAAATCGCGCGTCGCGACTGCAACGCCTCAGTCGCGCGCAGCTCGCTCGCGGAGGCGTCGCCAGACTCGAGCGGCGCCTCCGATGGCATCGCCGAGCTCGAGCGATGCCTCCAGAGGCGTCGTTGTGGTCGCGCAACGCCTCCAGAAGCGTCGTCGTGGCCACGCGACGCCTCCAGAAGCGTCGTCGTGGCCGCGAGACGCCTCTGCCACGACGACGCCTCCAGAAGCGTCGCCGTGGCCGCACGATGCCTCCAGAGGCATCTCCCCGCCAGAATCGCGAGTGCCGGTGCATCGACGAAACGAGAAATTTCGGCCGTATCGCGCGATACGGCTCGAAATTTCAAACCTTGCCTCCCACCTATATAGAACTAGCTGTCTAATGCATATCCCTCTTCTCCAAAAAAAAAAGTCTAGCCCCCAGTTTATTTCAATTATTCATTCTACATAATGGTGATCCATGTGGGCATTGAGTTGATTTCCAAAATCACACATGCAAATGCAAATCTTGAGGCATAAGATTTTTGACATAATCTCTCCCATGGTTTGAAATCTCGGTCCGTACTAGACAAATCAATCGAAACATATCATTCTGATAAATTATCAAAACTTACTCGGCACAGATAATATCTCCTATGTCTTTATGTCAATCATGTTAATATCATTTCATACCAACACTCAACACCTTCTAGCATGATAAAACACAATTCAAAATGAATTGAGATAACGTTAAAATCATATGATTCTACATGGAAAATAAACTTTTGATAGAGTTGTCTTATCTTCGTTTTCTTCTTCATCCCATTCATCCTTCTACCTCTAAGTTGCTATTGATGCCATACATCGGAAAGTCAGCACGATATCGATATCGAAACAATATCGTTCCATAAAAATTGAAACACTGCCACAACTCGAGCTTTTGAACCTTGATCTCTCCATACAAGTTTTACTTTTAATTGTTCTCTTATTTCATCCTTCACCTATATGCAACATCAACCAAACAGTCTTCTCAAATTTTAGCAAATAATTTTTTTCCATTCTAAGGTCAGACAATTAGTTGACCTCATAAGTGGAGAAAAAGGAAATAAATTTAAATCCTTGTTTCCGTAACAATAAAAATATACAAGTCCCAACTATATGGTTTACATGATTCTTTTATGGATATCGAGCAAACAATTATATAGATCATTTGAGATTTTAGGTTGTTGTTGTTGAATGCAAGTTTCAGCCTTTTCTTCAAAGCTTGGAATGGTCATTAGCAATATCATTGTTTTCCTTTGGTTCTTCAAAAGATGAACTGATGATTCATTTACTACCAATTTTAATTTTGTCAAGTTTTTCAAACTTACAGACATAAGTTCACATGGTAATAGACGAGCACTAATCAGATCACAAAAGAAAATAACTATAAACAACTTGTTTCAAGAACTTTTCTATCACAACTCAGTCCACCGTGCCAAATCTGGACTGGTGGGAAACGTTGTTTGTCTAAACATGATTAAGCATGAATCGGTCAAAAAAAAGTTACCTAGTTGTTATTCTTGACCTTTCGGTAACATTATGCCAAGTGTAATGTGACATGATGATTCCACAGAAGAAGATGGTCAGTATTCCACTGAGAGAAAGGAGCTGACATAAAAAAGCAATCTGTTAGAAATGTTATGTAGAAACAGAAACTTAACCTTTTCTGTCAATGGTATATTTCTTAAAAGCTTGGCATTATCAAAAGGCATAATAAATTAAGTTGTTTGCAATGCACTCTACCTATAAAATTTGTATAGAAATGAGAATTATCTCTGGATAGTGAAAGAGAACATTGTAATCAACCATAATCATAATGTGTATTCAGATGACATCTAGATAACAAGGAGAAAAAGAAAAAAATTGAGAGAAAAAAGGAATTCACGGATAACCATTGAGACAACCATAAACCTGAAATACCCATATGGACCAAATCCACCAAGTAATATCCTATTAACTTAATACACCTCTCATGCTGGAATATAGCTACTATGTTCTAGTTTGTTACATGAAATAGAAAATGTAGTTTAAGACATTGACCATAATGAATTCACACAATGGCAAAACAAAATTTAGTGGGTTAATAGAGTATGCAACCAATGATCACTTCAACCTCAAATCAGCACACAACAAATGATGTCTTTATCTTTAAATTAGCACATTGACAAGGAGAAAGAATAAGTGAAATGAAATTGAAAAGAGGTCTCAGAAAGAATAAAGTGAAATGAAATTGAAAAGAGATCTCAGAAACTAATCCTCAAGTGGGCTTCTTCCTTAAATGGCACATACAACAACAAAAATTGATTGAAGAAAAGAAAAGAAGCTTAGCATAGCTAAGTAGCAACTAAGAACATGATATTTTCTCATAAATATTGGAGAAAGATAACATATTGTTCAGCTCTTCACTGATTCAAACAGTGCAATTGCAACAAGAAAAAACAATAGAGTTGAGTGAACATAATGTTTCACTCATTGCAACTGATTCTTCACTGATTCTGCTTCTCCAGCAGGGGTGCAGACAACAGCACATGGAGAATAGAAGGAAAGCTAAACAAGTCTTAAGGCTAAAGATTAGGAAGAAGATATAGGAATTAAAGAAAGGGGATGATACAAACTTGGATAGAAGCCAGGGGAAGAACTATAGATCTAGGAGAAAGGAGGAGATCTTGGCTCTGGGAGAAGTGTTTCAGGAAGAACAAGTAGAAGAGAATAAGGGAAAGAAGAAGTCAGACGTCATAAAACTAACTAGCGAAGACAATCCAAGACGAGCTAGAAAACGACACTTGTTGCTGGAAGGGAAAAGAAGCAAGGAGAAAAGAAGAAAAACAAGGAGATGCATGACATATAGGGTTGGAAGAAGAATTGATCACTCCAGTATAGGAATGGCAATAGGCACTTGTGGGTGGCCAACTTAAATGGGTAGGATTTAGATACCCATCTGCTGTGGCAGATCTGGTTTGGGTATTGGTAAGTTGGGTATCTGCAGCTATATGTTAGTATTCAGACAGGCTCAAATATCCATGGGTATCTGCAAATCAAAAATAAATAACAAATATTTAATAGTAGTAAAAGTACTGCTACTGTGATAAATAAATTTACAGTAATACTAGTACAATAACTAATATACATTATAATCCTACAAATTTTTTGTAACATTAAAAGTTAAAACTCTACCAATAAAAAATTATTGCATCTTAATCACTTAAAACAAACAAAAACTTTTGAATGAAAACTTAGTGAACTAGTCTTAAATTTGTCAACAGTATATTTAGGTGAACTCTTCAAAATCTTGCAAATGTGTTGTTCGGAATAACCGCACCTATGTGTAGGGATCAACATAAAAATGAGAAAAAAAAATGAAAGAGTTAAAAAATTGTGTTGTTAGATGAGTGCAAGAGTCCTTTGATACATGTTGATACCTATCTACTGCTACTGCAGTTGTTTTTTGTTTTTTGTTTTTTGTTTTTTGTTTTTTGTAACAATTTGTGTTTTTCAAGTTCAAGAATTTTTTGATACATCATTGCATAAGTGCAAGAATTTTTTTAAGTATAGATGCTTATTAGTTTTTTTATTGGTGTTGATAGTTAACGGTTCACACACTCATGTGGACTAAATTGGAGTGTCACATTTAGTTTGCTAAGATTTATTGACTCTCTTGAGAGGAGTAGATGATGGCGCATTCCCTAGAAGGAAACAGTAAGCGTCGGTCTGACCTAGGGTTTCATTGGAAACCTAAAAGTCAAGACCAAACAGTTGTAAAACTATCTAATTTCCTGTAAGAAATTAAGGGACCGGAACTTCGACGGATGCCCCTATTGGATCCGGACGACCAGACGGTCCAGGCGCCTAGAAGGGATCTAGGCAACCTCCACGTCCTAAGATGTCAGTTGATCGAGCACCCGAACGCACTCTTCTCATCAACTCCCACTCTTCTCACGGCAACTTTGAACGCGAACGAAGCACCCGAGACGCTACCGCGATGCCGAAACGTTGCACCGACAACCGCAGGCACATCTTACTCATCTTGTCGGTAAAATTGATTTTATATTTGTCTTTAATACTTAATTATTAGGACAATAAAAGTGTTACCAATCCTATCTTCTTTGTAAAGATGAAACTCCTCGTAAGAGAAAGAGTTTTTTAGTGAATTGCCCACCAAAAGCGATCAAAGACTGCAAGCCTTGGAGTAGCAGCCAATGGCTGTAAATCAAGTAAAACCAAACGAATACTTACCTATGCTTTACGATACATTCCGTTGTGCACCTTTGATTTCGTTACGAGTTTTCCGAAAAGACGTGAAAAAACGACAAGCGCTATTCAACCCCCCCCCCCCTCTAGCGCTCACTTCGATCCTACAGATCTTACCAACTAAAAAAAAGGACAACCCGGTGCACGAAGCTCCCGCCAATGCGGGATCCTAGAGAAGGGTCTATTGTACGTAGCTTTATCCTGCTTTGCAAGAGGTTATTTCCAAGACTCGAACCCGTGACCTCTAGGTCACACGGCAATAACTTTAAATGCTCCAAATGTACACAAAGACACTTTATTACCTAGCAAAATTTCTATTTATCTCTTCCAAGTTAACAAATGCAGTCCTTACGAGATGCATTCTTTCACCTTCTTTTACTTCCTTTCTCCTTCAATAAGGACAAGTTAAATTTACTCATAGATGTAGGACATAAGCATCAAACATCGGGAATGATTAAATTTAGTGTATTACAAGTAAGCCTTCATATGAAGCAAAAAACATTAACTCACATTCAACCACTTTAGACTTTCAAATATAGAGACAACAAGCCAGGATAAAATATCTAGTGTTAATTTAAGGGAGGAACAAAATCCACCAATAAAATAAATATTTTCTAGAAATAGATCATAACTAATTGCAGTGAGTACACTCTTGGTCATCCATACCTCTGCAACCATGTATGAAAGATATGCAAGAAGTAGCATAATTGCAACTTCCCTGTTTGTGGAATGCCTGCATAAGATCCAACACACATCATTTAAAAATAGTAATAATGAATATATATGAATGTATATGTATATATATAGATAGATAGATATTTTTGAAAATTGTGAACTCCATGAAACATAATTTATTAACAAGTCAAGACCACTAACAAAAATAAAGAAAAAAACTAAGAAAAGAAAGATTGCTTGTTAAGCATTCTTTGTGCTGCCATAGTAACATGTGCATAAAACAACAAGCAAATTGTGAACCATGAACCTTCTCCTGCCATTATACTGTACATATGGCTATGCCCCATGGTAACATATATACAATAATCATATATCATCTTATACATTCCCATTTATGTTGAAGTGCCTAGCCTAAATCATAAAGCCTATGGTAGTCATCATCTTTATGCAAACAATAGTTTCATGATATGCAATTATGCACGATAAATTCAATGTTTAATGAAACTCTTCATGGCGTCATGCTATACAAAAATGAATAAGCTACCTGAACTTTTCTGATCAAAAGCTAAACAATATCCAAATATTGTTTGTTATAAAAATGACAATGACTGTTCTAACAACTGAGTCAAAAAACAAAATGATGGTTGTCTTGGACATGAATTGCCCAATATAGAATATCTAAACCCTATCAGCATGGATCTTAACTATAGTTGTTGGATGCAGAAAAGACAAAAATTAAAATGTTCTTAATGTGATAAATAAATTAAGGACAAATAGAAAAATTATCTTCGGCGTCTATTTAATGAGAATACCACAAAAGATTTAGCTTAAGAGACTAGAATTATGGTAATCTTGGGTATCAAAGATTGGTTCTATATTGCATAGAATGATGTTAAAGAAACTTTAAGAAAGATGAAAATAAGGAAAAGTGTACATCCAAAAAACATTCAATTTGGACAAGCTTTGGAGATTAAGGTATAATTTGGTTGATTAAGTCATTCAATAAAATTTGGAGAATAAAGATGTCTGAGGAAAAAGTTATTTAGTACAAATTTATAAGAATAAAGGTGGTGTATAATGTTGTTAAATTATAAAGGGATTATGTTGATGAGTTATACCATGGATCTTCGGAAAGGGTAAAGAAACAAATTATAAAATTAATTTAGTTTCATGTCTAAAAGTCAACTACAAATGTTATATTTAAAATGATGACGAATGGATAAATATTTAGAAAATAAGAATGATTGATATATAATTTTCAATGAATTAGAAAGGCTTATAATAATGTTCTTAAATGATATCATGGTGGGTTTCATAAAAGAACGAACTGATACAAATTATAATGTATTTACTAGTGTTAGATTTACTAGGAGTGTAATAAATTATTTTTCTAAACCTACCAAATTGCATCAATAGTCATCTTTAAGTTCTTGTTTTTTTACATGACTAGATAAAAATACAATCATATTCATAATAAAAGCCCTCTTGGTGTATGTAAGATGATATAATACTAATCATTGAGAGGTAAATAGATTAAACTGAAATCTCCAAGGTTTTAACTAAAATTAGGACTAAATATATAGCATAATGTTTCAAAATAAGAAGAGAGAGAGAGAGACTATTAAAGATGGAAGGACATGAAATTCTATGACCGTAAGTATGAGTTTTAGATATATTGGTTCTATCATTCACAAAGAATATTAATAAATATATTATTAATAGACTAGAGAATAGCCATTTTGTAGTCTATGTGATCATCAAGTGCTCCTTAGAATAAAAAAATTGTTATAAAACTATGATATGATTCATTAGACTTTCTTGATAAATACTAGGTAATTAGGACATAAAGTGTGAAAAGTTAATGTAGTATGAGAATCCTAAGATGGATTTTTAGGATCATTAGAAAGATAAAATTAAAAAATATCATGCTTTAAAATCTCAAGAAGTGCACGTGTTTTGGTCTTTCACTTGAACAAAACTATTTCAGTACCGTGTCGGTGTTCCAAAGTATGGTGTCAATAATAAATTAAAAGGAAGAAGGAGATGAAAATAAAAAAGGAACACAAATATATAGCTAAGTTCAACTTTATGTTTTATTTGGAATGGTATGATTTTGACATTGTGTTGTGCGGAGACAAACTATAAAAAAACTATCATATATTTTTTCAATTCATCTTGACGTATGTTGTAGCATGCAAATATGTATCCAATGTCAACAAGACACGATACTCATCAACATGATTGATAAGACCATGGTTTAAAATCTTGAATCATATCAGAATTTTGATTTATAACTGGAACTATATGGTTTTGGTGTCGTATCATACCGTATTAGTATGGTTTCAATATTTTTTTTAATATAAAATATATTAATTAAAAATAAAAAATAATCTAAATATTAAAAATATAAACAAACAATAATAATTTTTTAAAAAAAAAAGAAAAAATACGAGATCAATACGTCTTCACATGGTAAATAAATAATTTATTATATATTTTCAAAATTAAAATAAATAATATATATTAAATTAATGAGATAATTTTATTAGGATTTGATTAAGCTTGATTAGATTATCCTATTTATAGCTAGGAGTTATTGAAATTATTAACCTTAAGTTTAATTATACACCTAAATTTTTGCATCCCTACAGTGCCCGCAGGCATCTCCGTCGCGACCGCTGAGGTTGCAGTGGCCTTCGCGACAGCCAAGCGGGTGAGGTGTCTGGCGGGGGACGAAACGGTAAATTTCGTTCATTTCACTTAGCACAGAATGAAATTTTAAGCCATGGACAAGATGATAAAGGATGGATTAGTTGTGCTAAATAGTATCGACTATCGAGTTTTTGTAATTTATTAGAATAATACTTTTTGAGCATGCTGAAATTTCAAACCATGCTCCTCTCTTCTCCTCCCTTCTCTCCCACTCTTTTTGTCACCATCCATCTCTTCTCCTTCTCCCTCTCCTCCCTCCTCTTACTCAATCTCTTCTCTCTCCCTTTCTATTTTGTTGGCCTATCATGCGTCGCTAGTGTTGATGTTGTCTCGTTTACGAGTCATGAGTGGAATGGTAAATTTTGCACATACCAACTGACACGGCTTGCATCAAAAACCATGATTTCAAACCTTGATTCAACCTAAATATGAAGTGTTTCATTAGCCCCATCCAACCACTGGGAAAACAAGTCCAGAAGAAATGCAACCTTGATATGACAATGTGAGCCACTTAAATAAGCAATTGTGTCACCTCTTCATCCCATAGGTACGTAGGTGTGACAAAATACTGTAATGTGCTAACAAACAAATACAAACACCTTGTTAAACCATAGACCTTTAACTTGAGCTGACATGCAGGTAAGGATTGAAAATATCAGGCTGCAGCACATTTAGTTGTCAATAGATGTATAACAAGCAAAGTTTCAGAATTCTGGTTTCCATGGCTTCACAAAAAAAAAATTATCCATTGTTTTGTTGACAAACTGCGTGTGGCACAATTGACTGGATTCCTTAGTAGTAACTTAAAAGTGATTTATCACTCGTGCCTAACCAAGAAGAAAACTAACTCGCCAAGAAAAATAAACATAACCTGTTCGTGACAGTCCTTAAAAAGAGTTGTTTACCTAGTTCTGGGAACACAATTGCTAATAATGAAAATCATGGTAACAACAAAAAGTAAGGATTCCTTGTGCCTTTTATTTTTCTGAAAAATGGAAATAAGGAAGAAGAAATATATGAAGACGAACTATATCATGCTCAAGACATGTTCACAGAAACAAACTGTACAAATTCACTCCATGCAAAAGTGATATAAATGGAGAACTTGTCGAGTTGACCTTCCAATGTATAATTTCTTTATGCTATATGCACTGATAAGTCCAACCTGAAAGATCCAGAAGACAACATTTAGAATGTTTTGGCATTGGAAAGGAGAAGAATCTCGCATGACCAATAAAAAGGATAAAGGTTAATTAGTTCGATGTGGCTTTGACATGATGAAGTCAAGTGAGAATGCTAAGTTTCCATCCTACTATTTTGGAACAAGGAGTTAGACAGAATTATTGAAATTCTAGCAATATCTGATCAGGAGATGATCTCTTTGTAGGTCAGTCTATTAGCAATATCTGATCAGGAGATGATCTCTTTGTAGGTCAGTCTATTAGCAATATCTGATCAGGAGATGATCTCTTTGTAGGTCAGTCTATTAATTAAAAACTCACCAATATTCCAAGTGCAGTACTTGTGAAGAATAAATAAAGAAACTTTGCAAATAGCTCAAAGGCAGTCATAGTGTTAACATCGCTAAGATCCAGTGACTGGACTGCATTAAAAAGTACAACTGAGGTAGCATCATTAACAACTCCCTCCCCGAAGACAATACTGTAAAGTAGGGGTGTTTCTTCTTGGTTGAGAACCTTGAGCAAAAGTCAGAAGAATAAAGAATTAACAATAGAGGTAAGAGAAAACTATTGGTTTCGGTACAGTATTTATAGTTTGTACCTGTAATGTGGATACAGAATCAGTGGATGAAAATATAGCACCAATAGCTACAAGAGTTTTAACTTAAGGTGTCATATCACACGAGCAAACTAAAATATAAAACTCAGACCTAGTGATAAGATAAATAATAGTGATTTACCTAAGTAATCTTGAATCTTCAAGGTTGTAATACCAATTTGCTTGAGTAAAAAGTATGAACCTATTAAGAAGTTTTGGAAGTACATTAAAAAAATAATACGTTAAAGAACATAACACTCTGAAGGTAAGGTGACATGAAAAAGGATTTTCTTATAACCATGGAAAGAAGAAGTCAATAACATATCACGGTGCTGGACAGCATAGGATGTCATCTGGTCCATGCCAACTCGTTAAAGCAAATTTTATTTACAAAATGCTGGCATGGCCCCAGCAAAGAGCAAACCATGTGCCAACATCATGTGACCACAATATAGCAAAATCATTCGGATCAAAACTCATCATCCATAATTGTAAGTTTAAGTGTTCAGGTATTCTTAATCTAGAATTAAATTTGATACTAATAGAAAGAGGCCTATTTGTAAATATACAAATAACAGGAAGTGCATATACAAATTGATAAATAAGATAATACATGACTTATCAAGGGTAATTAACCCTAATGTTTTTCCCTTTCAACATGGTATGAAAGGGAATATGGCCACTCCCTTCCTATACAACACCCATAGAACCTCACAACTCTCGGTGTTTTGTCCTTCTTGTGTCATCTTCTTCTGCTGCATGATACCCAGAGGTCTCTACCTTCTTATTTAATGCCCATTTTCATCTCAAAATGCCTATACCTAATAGCCACTCGATTTATTCAAGTGAGGCCCAGAAGCATCATTTTTGGTGTGCAGCCTGATAATCCTTTGCAACACTTCACCCCATGCACATCACATAATTTGTTCTACTTGGATCTCAGATCAACCTTTATCAAATTAGATAATCCTTCTTCTCCCTTCCATACAAATCACAACATTCATGATTTATTCTTCAATCACATAGCGGAAGGCAAGTGGAGAAGGCAAGGCTATTTTCTTTTGCACCTTCTCACGATAGTCAATCTACTTGTTTTCTTGTTTGGCATCTTCACCTCTTTTGCAAAGGCTATTTTTGCTGTCATTTGACACTCTCTTCTCAGTATACCACCTCCTTATTGCTTCTAGGATGTGATTTCATACTTATTATGTTGTTTCACTGGTTCCTTTTGTAAATTCTTAATATCAATAAGCAGTCTTCTTGCCTATGAAAAGTTGTCTTCCATCTAAAAATACCAAGATCCTCGATGACAATCTTTTCGATCTGCAACTCCTTTGAGGAAAGAATTATGTTTCCGAGGTAGAAATAATCAAAGTGTGGTCTATGGATCAAACATAACTGGAACACCTAATACAACAAGGGCTACAAATATGTCTGGACCAAACAACATCATGTGGGAAATAATTGAAGCATAATTACTTTTGCTCTTTTGGCAACCCATTAATCCTAACCATATGAGCATCACGAGACATACACAAGAGCAACATTTTTACAATAGTGATACCTCTTGTGCTTATCAGGTGATTGGGAATCTCTTCAGCTATGCCAATCTGACAAAGTTATCTTCAAACCAATGTTGGCCCATTTTAGGCATCTACTATTGACTTAGAAACTTGCTTTAAGTTTTCATACTATACCAATCAGATGCTCATTTTTATGGTTCTTTACGCTTGGTATCATGAACTCAAACCAGTGAAGATTCAGATTCTTTAGGACATGCCCTTTCGCTCCCTATCTGCTAATTACAGGATGTTGTATACTTTTATATTTCTGCTCCACCCTTTCATCTTATGTTGGACCACTCTACTCTTGTGCATCAACCACAATGAAGAAGATCTGGTAAAGATAGCAGAGGCCATTAGCAAGGACATGGAGACTGTGAAGAAGGGCATGGAAGACCTAAGTGCACATCCTATAGAAAGCTTGAACGTGTTAACAATATGTGATACATGGATTTTCCACTTGACCATCCCTTATATGCAGCTCATATAGCTTAGCCTGAACCATCCATCACTATCCTGGCAGAGGATTACTCTCGCTTCCTTCAGTAATATGCTGCAACAAAATCTTAGCCCATTTGTTCCGTTGAGGTGCTTCATTGGATGCCTGATGCATTCCTCTAGATAATTTTAATTGATCTTAGATTCAAAGCCTCTAGGCATATGTTTAGAAACATCTCTTCCTTTTCTAGCATTGCATCGCCACCACCTCCTATCAACATCATGTCTCCCAATAGGTCTCCTTCATTTGAAAAAGGCATTAGATAAGTTTCTATTGCTCTATCTCTATCAGTTCACTCTGTATGTTACTTGAGTTTTCTTTAAATTTATTGTCAATAAGCAAACTCACCAAATCTTTGAATTGCTTATAACATTTATTGTAATTATGTTTCCATTTAGGATTCAAGGACTAGAAAGGTGATAAGTGTAGAGAATGAGTCTCCGAGATTATTAGTATCAATTGGTTGTTCCCCCATATTCATGAGCAATTGTGGATGAATTATCTTGTTTTCAAAAACATAATCACCCATGTCATTTGAGACTGTAGAGCTTGCAAAAATGGTCCCTATTTTATTAAATCTTTAAACTCTTTGAGTGTTAGTCTTATCATTTGGGTAATCATGATTTGCCTTCATGCTTTAATAATGTCCATAAACATGCTTTGGCACCTTTTTCTTTCATGCATTCTAATATTTAAGGTCTAAATTGCATCTATTCAAAACTTAGTTTAAGCACTTTGTTTCCTTTATTAATGGCTGCTCATGAAGGAAATGGCTTTTCTTAATGAAAGAGCATTATGATTTTCCTTTTGGTTCCTTATAATTTTAAGGAGTGACTTTTCTAGCCAAAGTACCCTTCATCAGTCATCCTATCCACATAAACCCCAATGATTTGATATTGATCTCATGTCATGCAACGACGGAGGAACTATGGAGGAGGAAGGAATTGGACAGGAGACTAAAGTGGAGAAGAGAAAGAAGAGAAGAGGTAGAACTGCAAAAGATCCTTCATATCACAAAATAGCAAAACTCTAGCCCTCACAGAAGCCTTGTGTAGCTCATGGAAGCCTCACATGATTGCTCTGCTATGGTTGTTACCATTGTTCCGGTCACCATGGTCATCACTATCTCAAATTTGTTTCATGTGTCGATCGGCAAGCTAAACAATATATTTCACCAATGTGGCATATACCAATTTTTAAAAGTATGTTTGAGACAATTATATGTTATTACTTCAAATCAAATCTCTTACTATTTTCCAGAATAGTGTAATTCCCAGCATACCATAATAAAATTCTCACCATAGTTTAAAATCTCGAACTATGCCGAGGTTTCAATCTCGGACCAGAACGATACAATTTCAGTACTGTATCATGTCGTGCCGATATGATTTCGATATTTTTTAAATATAAAATATATTAATTAAAAATAAAAAATTTAATTTAAATATTTAAAAATAAAAAATAAAAATAAAATATTTTTTATATATATTATATTAATAGGATATTTTTATTAGGTTTTAATTAAACCTATTTAAATTATTCCGATCATAGTTAGGAGTTTATTAAAATTATTAACTCAAGTTATTTATTAAAACCTTAAGTTATTTATTAAGAACCTAAGTTTCCTTATTCCACCGAGATGTTCCGTTCTATTTCCGCGCGACCGCGAACACACGTGGCCCACATGAAGCTTCCAAAGGCGTTGCAAGGCTTGAGCGACGCAAGGCTCGGGTGACGCCTCCGGACGCATCGTCAGGCTCAAGCGATGCCTCCGGACTTGTCGTCGGCCCCGCGCGACGGCTCCGGAGACTTCTCTAGTCCCACACGACGCCTCCGAACGGCGTTCCGGCCGGAACCGTGTATGCCGGTGTCATTCTATTAGTCCGCTGAACGGAACGAGATGTTTTGCCTATATCGGATGAAACGACTCAAGATTTTAATCTATGAATTTCATTGCATGCCACCTTATATCTTCTTTTTTTTTTAATAATCAAATCTCTCTCACCATTCATTTTGATCTTTATGTCATATACAACGTGTATTTAGTTGTACTTGTTTTGTACATCTCTTATCTCTCAATCGAGACAAACTATCTCCTAAATCTATAAAATGTTGCTGGGAAAAATTTTCAGTAACCATATTTCCTTTCTAGTTTCCTTCCTTCGGTAGGAGACACACCTATGTATTTTCCTTGGCTACTCTTGCATGCAAAAAGAGGTAACATTGATAATCTCCTCAGTTAAAATGCGTCTTTATCTTGGAAGATGAGACATTTTTTCCACCTAATTATGTTTTTTGTCTGTTGTAGAGATACTGCTTGTTGTTACTTGATTATCTATTTCATCATCTTACCCTATAAAGATACCAACACTGTACCTTAGTCACTGTGATGCTACTAAGGCCAGCACAGGATCATATCACAGCCACTCTACAAGATTCTGCTTCTTTTCCAGCATAATCCCAGACATTGCCTTTAATTTAGACCTTTATTCTTCTTCAATGAGAATCTTACAAAATCACTATCAGCATCCTTTTTCTTGCTACATCTCTTATGCTTCATTATCTCCATGTAATTCTGCCATTAATTCTTCCTTACCTTTACATTTCATTCAACACTATCAGATAGGCACATTTTAATCCATGTTGGAGGTAGGCTATGGTACATTTACACAAGGTTCAAAAACTCGAGTCAATCGTGAGTTTTGGTACCATACCAGTGTTCCAAGGTATGGTGTCTGTCTTCTAATGTAGTAAATTGGAGGCCGAAGGGAGAAGGAGATGAAGAAGAAAAAAAAGAGAACACAACCATATACCTAAGATACTATATGCCCATATAGAATGATACAATTTTGATATTGTATTATTTGGGCACGGGGTAAAAAAAATATTTTTATTTCAATTCTTCTTGATACGTGTATTATAGCATGTTGGATATCAAATGTCAACATGATATAATAGTCATCAGCATGATTCACCCACCAACATAGACTAGATTATTTGTGTCGAATAGTATCAAGTTTCAATAATTTACCGAAATAATATATTTTGATCGTACTGTCTAGGATGATACAAGATTTTTGAGTTGTACTAGACCTATGTCGGTACTAGGTGAAAACCAACATTTTGACATATTAGTTTGATTCATTCCTCGATGTTTTAATCCACTCGTATGGTTTATTCACACTACTTATCATGTTTTACAAGCATTGGATTGTTTCGAGTTTTAATACAATTATCTTTTAATTGATGGCCCTAACACTTAATTTGATACATACTTTGTTTTTAGGGCATTTGAGGATAGGCGGTTAGTCTTAGCACGGTTTAATTTGGAGAGTCTAGTTCACTTCAATCAAGCTTGGTTCAATTGGGTTATTCAACTCAATCCGGATCCACTTCCATTTGAACTCATAGATCCAATCTTCATCCAAGGAAAGAAGAGTCAATCCATCCAAGAGGAAAGTCCGATCTCAAAAGCCCAACATCTAAGGAGCCTTAATGGATTGGATCAGGATTCCTTCTCCTCAAGCTCGATCCACATCTCTCCTTGATCTGCCTCCTCATCAAAATCAGCTGATCCCTATGTCCGAAGGGGTACTTCAACCTGTGACCTCAACAGAAGCAAGATCCTACAACCTCCCTTCTCTTCCGCCATAACCTCTCCACCAATCAAGCTTGGTTCAATTGGGTGATTCAACTCAATCCGGATCCACTTCCACTTGAACTCATAGATCCAATCTTCATCCAAGGAAAGAAGAGTCAATCCATCCAAGAGGAAAGTCCGATCTCAAAAGACCAACATCTAAGGAGCCTTAATGGATTGGATCAGGATTCCTTCTCCTCAAGCTCGATCCACATCTCTCCTTGATCTGCCTCCTCATCAAAATCGGTTGATCCCTAAATCCATAGGGGGACTTCAACCTGTGACCTCAACAGAAGCAAGATCCTACGACCTCCCTTCTCTTCCGCCATAACCTCTCCACCGTCGGCGCCCCCTCCCTCTTCTTCCTCTCCCAATCCATCCTGATCCCGACCTCAAGAGAAACTTCCTCACACCCGACGCCCTTCTTCCCTTCCACCTCTTCTATTCGGATTAGAAGTGAAGAACCACCATCTTCCCTTCCACCTTTCCTTCTCGGTTTAGAGAGGAGAGTCCATTCCATCTACGACGGCATTCCCCCGAGCTCAACCGGATTAAGGAGAATTTAGATTCTTCACCAAACTCCGAGATTGATTCGTCCACAGGCCATCTTCATCCGGTGACACCACACCAGTCTTTCACCTCGTCTCTTCGAATTAGAAGAGAAGAGTTCGTTCTTCCATCCGCATCCACCGTCCATCCAATCAAGGGAGAAGCATTCATCCGATGTGGTAGGTTGATTTGTTTATGTGTTGTTATTTCTTCATTTGTTAATTATTGATAGTTGATATGTTCTTGTGTGTTGAATGTTTGTAATCAAATTGATCTCTCATGTTTAGTTTGCACGTATTTGGTTTAATTTGATTTATGCTCGTTAGGTGTTCGATGAAATGTTTCTCTCACTAGTTAGGTTTTAGTTGATGCATTTAAGTTGTTTAATTCTTGCAATGTTTTAATTCTTGTCATGCTTTATTTCATTTGAATGTTAAAGTTAGGTTGTTCTTAATTTTGGTGCAATTTGGTTAGATTAGATTAGGTTTCATTGCATGTTTAGTTTCATTTGATGCTTACTTTATGTTGTCTTTGATTCCCTTGCAATTGTAGTTTAGATTATATTAGGTTTTCATTACATGCATTGTTTTTTCATTTATTAGGTTTAGTTCCAAAATGCAAATCCCCATTTAAAACATCAAACCCCAAGCAATAAATCAATCATAAGATCTATCATCCTATCGTTACATTTGTTGGAGACGTTCCGAGTTAACGTATACTACATTAGTGTGAAAGGGTTTTCAGTCATTTGTTTGATATCGTATCACGATAATACAGTCTTATCACTAGGCAGTACGTGAAATGTATTTAGGAGCAAGCTTCAAATTTTTGAGTTGTGCTAGACCTAATCAATCCTTTAATTGTTTTTGTGAGTAATAACAATTTAATTTAGATTTAAGGGGTTAGTTGGAAAATAAATTAACATTATTATTGGTCTAAGTTGATTTGTTGGGGGATTAAATGAAGTAAACAAGTTTAATTAGATATCTCATTAAACCTTACCTCTAATGAATATTATTAAAGTCTAAGTCATTATTAGGTTTGGACTTTAAAATTAGGTTTACTATTGAAGCCCAATTAGCAGCCCAATTAGGTAATGGATCGAATTTGATTAACCCGAAACTCGTTAAGCTTGTTTTAAAGCCGCGATCGGCATTTTCGCCCAAGCTCGCAATTTTCTTCTCCTTCTCTTCCGATCGCGCGATCGTGCTCATCCAAGGCTGCGATTTTCTTCTTCCCTTCCTGCAGACGACGCGGTGGTCGCCAGTGACCAGGAGCTCCGGATTCGATTCTCGCCGGGGTTGGATTAGATATATCGGGTGGGGGTGAGCAACGCGACGAGAACAGGAGAGCTCAAATCTGAAGGGAAGATTGATCGGTAAATTGGAATTCTTAATTTCGTGTGGCCATTTAGTGATTATCGTTCGGATTTCTGAGATTGATGTGCTCATTACTCGTTGGAAATAGATCGGTGGAGTGTTTCGATCGCGAGGACAGAATCGAAGCTTGTTCTAGGGCAATGGATCTGTGAGGTGAGTTCTTTGAAGCTGGTTGAGTGTTTTTACAGTGTTGAGTTTCTGCGTGTTTGATTCTATTAGGATGTGTTGATCTGTTGTGGATTTTGCTCTGTTGAGATTTTGTTCGCTGTTGGGTTTCAATGGAGATAGGGATTGATCGGTTTTCATCGCTAATTTGAATCCAGTGTTCAGATTCCTGTGTGTTGATCCTGTTAGGATTTTGTTTTGGATGTTGAGGTTTGGTGTTATGGATGTTGTTAGGTGTTTCTTGCAGTTGGGATTCGGTGGAGCTAGGGTCGGTTAGGGTTGATCTGTTGTGGAGTTTGATCTGTTAGGATTAGCTTGAGAATCTATTGGGAATATGTTGATTAGTTACTGATTTTTGGTTTCTTCTGGTAGTTTTAAATCCGATTGAGGCTAGGTGTGGAATGGATTTGAATTGGATTTGGTTCGGTTAGTTTGGATCTGGTTGAGGTTAGGGGATTTATTTTACTGCAAAATTAAATGTACTGTTGTATGTAATAGGTGTTGTCTATTGCAATTTGCAGGATCTTGATTGGATGATTCTGTTATATACGGAGAATTTTATTAGGGATTCTTATTCGACGTTCGTCATATCAGGTGGGTACTCCTGTATTTGATCAGTACAGATCTAATTTGTAGTACGTGACATATTATAGATCAATTGTTAGATATCTTGTCTTTATCCTTATTACACTCAATGCTTGGTCCTTAATCGTTAACCTGTGATATGATCTAGTTTTTATCACTATAGTCTCATTTATTTATTGTATTATCTAGCCATGGATTTACTACTAAATATGTCTGGTTGGTGACTTGTCATGATTGATGTTAAGTATGTCTTGGTTAATGAAATCATTACTTGTTGAGCTGAGCATCATAACATATACATGATAGTAGTAGTTGTGGTTGACAGTTGTTATTGTGGTTGGCACTCACTTGACCACTGTGAGATAGTGGTAAATGGGTAAGAGCATTTGTTGCACTATATTGAGTGTGACTAGGAGTAGCTAGATAGCTATCCTGAGATATTCTGCCCGCTCCCTACTTGTTTGTAGTGGTTAGTTGTTAGAGTGTATGCAGTTGTCCTGTCGTGCACCCCAGTTCATTGTGTAGGTGTTTGGGGATGATGAGTGGAGACAGTGACCATGCATGTTGCCTGTGTTGTGTGTTGCATATGTATTGTACATGCATTTGTTGATAGTTTATTTCACTGCATCTGTTTATGGTATGTTGCATTTGTTGTGATATATGACTATTGTATTGTGTGGCATTACATGCATGATGTTTTACCTATTACCTATTGTATGATGAGGTTGATGAGATATATGTAGTATTTGTGACCTTGTTCACTAAGTATCATTTTGAAAAGACTGTATATCTTTTTGATATTCATGTTTATATATTAGTTGTGCACTATCTGTCTAGTACACATTGAGTATTCTTATACCCACCACCCAGACCCTGGGGTTTCTTTTCTTCCTCCCTAGGTAGCAGATAGGGATGTTACTTTTGAAGCTTGGAGTTCTGCCAGACTGCCCCCATTTCACAGCAAGAGGAGTATATGTTTGATTTACTTTGTGTGGTTTTGGATTTGTGTTCATAGTTGTGGACTTGTTATAATTCTGGTTGCGGAGTTGCTTCTGTTTCGGACTTGTGGAATTTATATTTCGTTTTGTTGTGAGTCATATCGGTATGCTTTGAGATTTACATTTATACATTGTTGGTATGTTGTTGTGGTTATACATTGTTGGTATGTTGTTGTGGTTTGATATTTTATATACATGTGTTGGACTAGTGAGTGGTTGTGTGAGCCTTTATTATAATGTATCAGGGATTTTGAATTGTTACAGGGGAGATGCTGTCCGAATTTTCCGGACCAGCTGTCTCTCGGGACGTGACAGTTTTAATCAATAGCTATGATTAACTAATTGTTATTTCTCCAAACTCTATAAATAGACTGCTCATTTCATTGTTTCTACATCAACTTATCTATTGTTGTCTCTTCAATTCTTCAATTCTAATGGAAGTATCTCGATCTCGAAAAGGCAAAGAAATAGTCACTCCGAATGTGAATCTCGATGATATTCAATGTATTGATGATGAACTAAAGCAATTTTTGACAGTCGAAACACAAGTAAGTACTGAAACTTCCAAGGTTCAGAATGCACCATCTTTAAAATCGTTTATTTTTATTAAATATTTTGAGAAAATCATTCTTTTGTCCAGAGATATGCGTGCAAAATAAAAGTATTGCAAATTCTCTTATAAATTTCAATTAAGTGGCAGTTATGGATCATTGAAGCGACATGTTGAAACAAAACACCCGACTAAATTTGGAGTTGAACATTCTCAAACACAATTGTCTAGATTTTCATCGACTAATGGAGATATCGATTCTAGTTTATAAAAATATTCTAATATTAAATTAAGAGAATCATTAAGTTATTTATTTATATAGAACATCTTTCTTTTAGTTTTAGATCTAATATACATTTGAGGATATTTGTCAAGAATCACTTAACCTAGCTATTAAATGTATTTCCCAAACTACACTCACTCGTACAATTAAAAAATTAATGAGACAGGGGTAAAAAGATCTAATTGAAGAATTGAATGAATTAATAATAAAGTATCTTTATATTCTAATATTTGGAGTGATCATTAGACAATTCATTTATATATGGGTGACTTGCCTTTCAATTAACAACTCTTGGACAATTCAAAAATATTTATTAGCATATTGAAGTCTTTGATGAAGCACACATTGCTCACAGCATATCCCAATTAGTATGCTTAATTTTAGAAAAATATGGATTAACTTCTAAAATATTTTATTTTCAATATTATTTAATAATGCAAGTTTCTAATACTGCAAGTATTAACGAACTTAAATTTATATGTCAACCTACTATTGGTAGTTTATTTTTTCATATTTGATGTGTATGTCATATTTTAAATTTATGCATTCAAAATATATTAAAAATTTTAAAAAAAATAAATTAAATCAATTAAAATTGTTATTTCTTATTTATGATCACATCCTAATATAATGAACAATGGAGTAGATTTTATAAAATTAATGAAATGAGATCTAAAAAATTTTCACATGATATATTAACATATTAAAATTCAACATATAAATTATTACAAGATTTATTTTAGTATAGAAAGTTATTATGTTTATTTTTTCATAAAATACTAATAATATCAATATATATTTATTTTCGTACCAATGAAATATATATAGTAGTATTTATGAAATTTTAAAAGTGTTTAATAATGCAACTAAACAACTATCTAGTATTTATTATCCTATTTCTCATTTAATTATAATAAATTTTTGTAACATAGCTTTAATTTTAAATGAATATATTATAAATGAATTTTTATCTCCTTGCACATTAGCAATGAAGGCAAAATTTGATTTAGATCCTAAACTTAAATGAGGTGTTTTACATAAAATGTTAGTTATGTATTATGATGTTTTAATTTCATTTAAAGATTCTTCTTCTCCTAATACTGTTAATATTGTACAAAACACTAAAAATAATTGATGTGATATTTATAAAGATTATAATTTAAAATATGGATTAGAAGCTAATGTGTCTGAAACACAAAATATTAGTAGTACTATTAATTTAAAACTCACAAAAGCATAACTTTTATTAAGAGAATGAATGAAACGTCCACAAGGATCCTCGAGTTCCAGACAGGAACTTGAAAATTATTTTACAACTTCTTTTGATTTTAGTAAAACAGATAGCAAGCTAGATTTCGATATTCTATGATAGTGGTCGCGGAAGATTCAAAGTTTTCTCATCCTCTCCATCATAGCAAAGGAAATTCAACCTTATCCAATGTCAATTGTTGTTGTAGAACAAACATTTAATTTCGGAGATAATATAATAGATAAAAGACGATCTACTTTGTCTCCCGACTCTTTACAAACACAAGCATTATTTAATGATTGGATGAGAGTTGCAAAAAGAATACAAGGAATGCAACTTTCAGATGACAAGATAGAAGAGTTTGATATTGAAGGAACTAATACTACGGAAACGGCAAATAGAAGTGACTAACAATATCACTTCCTAAGGAAATAAAGATAAAAAGATAAGCGAACTACGTGGGTTTTAATTCTCCTGTATCTTAAGGGGATATGTAAGTAACTTAAAAAAGTGCAAACCCATTTTTATATTATTTTTTTTTTCAAATTTATAAATTTTTTAAATATTTTTAAACAAAAAATAATAATAATCTTGAACTGTCACGAACCTTGAACCGAACCGACTGGCGATTATGAACAGTGAATCGTAACCGCCTTTGAAGGTTAAGATTAAAAGACGACATTTTTCAAACAGTCGAACCATCAGTTTTGAACCATGGTTGAATCTAAGTTGCGTAGAGTTTCGAACTTATTAAAACGGTAATGTTTTAGTATTGTATTAGTGTTTCAATGTATGGTGCCACTGTAAATTTAGATAGGGAAGGAGGAAATAAATGAAAAAGAAATATAAGAAGAGAACACATCGATATTCTTAACTAACTCCCCCATGAAATGGTACAACTTTGATATTATATTGCATCAACAAAAGCTAAAAATATTGAACATAATTACACAACAACATAGGATAGATTATATGTGCCTAGTAGTTTTGAATTTGGGTAATTGATCGGAATGATACATTTTGGCCATATCGCTCAACAGTACAAAATTTCAAACTATGTTTAGTAGTTGAATTTTTTTTGCTCCTAGCAAATATATAAATAGTAGTAAGTGGATGTTTATTTTGAAGAGAACGGCCGAAGTGTTGTACACCATATAAAGACTCAATTGGTGGTCGAGGAATACACTTAAACTGAATATATTTTCTATTGTTATCATTGCTTCAACTCAACCCTTCTTCACTTCAGTAGCAACGTGACCCTGGTTACTTTATCAACTAGAAATAAAAAAAAAATATCTTCTATGGTGGTCATATTGTGAGGAAGTATATACAGTACCTTCTTGGATTTGTCAGTCAAAAGGACTATAACTTGTGTGTATACAAAAAACGCTAAAGTAATCTCCTTGCGTAATTTGGTAAATTTAGTTCGTTCTCTATCTTGGTAAGGTTATGTGCATAATGTTTCACCTTACTTAGAGACTCTTTTAATTGTCTATATACATGGCATTATCATAACTAATGATGGCATTATAAGAATCACAAGGTCCCAAGTATATCTTCATCAACACTTCCAAAAAAGGATTTGAGAAATCTGAAGTACTACTTCAGACCGACAGGTTTTCTCTTAAAGGGAGATATGTATATCTCACAAAATAAGTATGTATTTAATATGCTTGGAAAAGATAAGTATGTTATGAGCTAGATCCGTTGACACTCCAATGGGCCCAAATGTCTCTTATAAGGGAGTTATTATCTGATCAAGGAAAGAACTGGAGATTTTTTTAAAATTGAACTATCATACTGTCACTGGACCTCACATCACATTTCATGACATCACATTTCTTATAAGTGTGAATAGTTAATTTATTAAGGCTCTATGTCATTAACATTAGGAGGCAATTTTAAGGATTATGTGGTATTTTAAGAATGCTATAATTTAATGTCTCTTATATTATGATTGTGGTGCTCTCTAAATAGGTGAGGACACAAGATTGGATAGATTCTTTCATGAATAGGTGATGCACATTAAACAAAAGTTCTTCTAGAAGAAAACCTAATATCTTAGAAAATTAAGCAAAATACTATGGTCATAGCCAGGTTAAATGCACAAGAAAAATACAAGGTTGTGGCTCTACCCATATGTGAAATTATCTAGCTCAGATAGTTAATGACTAAATTGGGTAATTGTACCACTAAGCTAATGAACCTATATTGTGACAATTAGGCTATCATGAATGTTGCATCCAATTCAATCTTTTAGGATAAAACATATAGAGATTTGTTGTCATTCTGTGATGGAAAAGGTGTAATAAAAGGAGACCATCACTTGATTTTGGTAGATCTAATGATTAGTTAGCAAATTTGCTAACAAGTCTCTAAGAGGTTGTAACTAATGTAAATGTATACTACTTGATACGACAATCAACTTGCTATCAAATAGATAGTGTTTTAAGTTAATACCCTTGCAGAGTTTGTTGGATTGGATATAGGTTATCCTTGCACTAGCAATCCAAGTTGGTCATAGGCTTCAGAGCTCATAGAGAAAGGCAAAGTAATGTAAATACAACTCGGAACATACGAAGTTACCATACCATGAAGATTAAGTAAAATACAATCTAAATTGTGTTCGTCCCAACAATTTGGTGTTGACTAGATGGATCATGTCTCCCCATTGAACCATGTGCAAAGCTTACCACTAGTAATATACAAATCAATTAATCAGTTTTATTACATTACCTAGTGGTTTATATTGTCTCCCTCTATTCGTTGCACCTTGTACTCTATAGGATCAGAAGAGTACAAAATTTGATAGTTTTCTCCACATTTATTGGAAAAATTGAACAAATTGAGAAAGAAAATAACATGACAATCATGAAAGAGTTGATTTCTAGATTTAGTTAGTCAACCTTCTAAGTCTCAACTCTTACCGGCGGAGATAATGCAGAAGGATACCAGTGTCCCAAATACACCAAATAGTAGAATTGTTGAGAAGTTGCGAAAAAATTGTTTTTTCTTGACCTGGAAACTGCACGTAAAGTTGGGTAGAAATGAGGGAAGGGAATATCAGCGAAGGAAATTATCAGAATCGATAAATTGGTACCTCTCAACTAATTTTATGCAAACAAGACATACATTCACAGTTTTAGTTTTAGTTTTATTTTGCAGATCTGAAATGAATAACCTATTTGTTAAACATCCAATACAATCATATGCTTTTTTTTTTACTTGTTCCATAATTTTTGTGGGAATATTTTTCTGAGGGGATTAGAAGTATATCTTTGAATAGCATAAAAGTAAAGAAAAAAAAACCGTCTTCGGTACTTTTTTTTTCCTCTTTGCTCATATCATCCTTACCTTCCAGCCTCATCTACTTACTATGACAGTCAAGCTACAATTTAGGAAAATACCCAGCATTGAAGATGATAGGAGGCAGCAGAAAAATGAAGAACAGCTCCTCATCAAAGGAAAGTATCCTTGAGCTCTTCCATTTTGTAATCAACAGTGTCACCATACCGGCACATAATCCCTGAAACGAGCAAAGTAAGCTCAACAGCGCATTCGGTTTCAATAAAAACAATAATAATTAAGGAAGAGAGGAAAACCAAGAGGAGGGAGGCGATGGCCTCGTTGGCCCAGTGCCATCCCTCGAGGAGGTGGCCGATAAGGATGCAAGCGCAGAGGAGAGCAACGAAGAGAGTGACGCATGCGACGGAGGAGGCGTCCATGGCGGTGGATTTTTGGGCGATGTGTTTTCCATGGTAATTTGGGGTTTGGGGAGGAGGAAGGCTAGGGATTCGCGAATGGTGGGTGGATGGCGACACATTCTTGCCCTTCCCTTCGCCTTTGAACGACCGTTGGCGCCGATTATCGTATGTACCAATTGGGATTTAGGCGTAACATCGAACATTTATCGGTAAAGTTCCAGAATTTCCATATTTTTCATATTTTCCAAAATTAGCATTTAATTCTAAAAATATTCATTTAATCCTAAATTAATATAAAAAATTATTTTTTTTAATTTTAAATCGAACCAAATTAAATCCAATCCAACAAATTTCATATAAAAATCATTAATTATATTTTTAAAAACTCAAATTTTTTTTAAAAAAAATTTACATCATTAAACTCATAATGATCTCGTAAATTTATTCATGTTTTTTATTTTTAAAATTTTAATTAAAAAATTAAAAATTTAAAATATAATAAAAAGATTAATAAAAAATTTAAAATTAAAGGAACATTAATAAAAATAAAAATTTATTTTTATTATTTTTATCTTTTAGATAGCTATACTTTGGTACTATTTTGGTTAAAGTATTACCACATTTGTATTGATTTCATTAAAACATCACCACATTTGTATTGATTTCGTCAAAATATCATCACTTTGGTGTTGGGCATTTGATTTCTTTAACCCTAAGCATCACCACATTGGCGTTTATCATTTTTTTGTCAAAATATCATCACTTTGTATTACCACCACCACCTATTTCATAAATTTTTAAAAATAGACTGTACATGGCTAGCAAGATCTTGAATCTGAGACTTTAGGACATGATGAGATTAAAAAGCTCTACAGAAACATATATGATTTGGATTGGGTTCCATCAGATCTATCTAAAGTTATCAATGAATTTTATCCGAAACTCATTGATAAACCTAGAGAATTTAGAATTTTAAAACTTGGACATGGAATGAAAAAGAAGAATGTAAAGAAAATATATATGGTATGCAACTCTAGTTTTAAACCTCGTAATGAAGTTATGAGGTCGTATTAATTGATATGTTGGTTGAATTTTTGAAAAAAAAATTATGCACGGCTAAAAAGATCTTGAATATGAGACTTTAGAGCATGGTGAAATTGAGGTGTACTGCATAAACTTATAAGACTTGGATTAGGTCTCATTAGAGCTAGTTAAGGTCATCAATAAGTTTTGTCTTAAACTTATTAATGGACCTAAAGAATTTAAAATTTTGAAACTTAGATATGGAATGGAAGAGGAGAGCGTAGAGAAGGTAGATATGATGCACAACCTTGATTTTGAGCTTCCTACATGAAGTTATGAATGTTATGTTGAGATCGTCCCGGTGTGTTGCGTCGTGTTTACATGTTCGCAAACGTGCGCAGCGAAAATAAAATAATAATTAAAGCTAATTATTACAATACGCAACACATGCATATTGGATAAAACAAGTATATGGCATAATTAAAATTTAAAATTTTCATAATAATAATTATTCTACCTGTATCTGATAGATGACATTGAGCAATGTTGACATCAATCGAGCAGTCCTTGTCGAAGTTCCGCCTCTATTGGTGATCCACGTCAAGCTCTCGTCTGGACAACTTCCAAAGTTACGAGTCGCATCACCATCTTCAGTACTAGCCGATGATTGACAACGATCGATATGAAAGAAAATCTTAATTTCGAAAAACACGCAACAACGTTTGTCATGATCATTTTTTTTGGACTTTCTAACTATCATCGACAATCATATTTTTAGTGTAGTTTTTGATGATCAATCTTTGACCATCGGTTTAAGACAAACGACTGAAAACCCTTTCCGGTGACGATGGAATAATTATCCGGAAGCTTCACAAGCTTCCAATTGCTAACCCTGATAATGGCACATGACTTCTTTAGTGGCTAGAAATGATTTCCAGCAACAGAGAACACTTCGATGGTCAATGACAACAATCAACACATATCCTTATAACAACCTGATGGCAAACCCCAACAATAACTTCGACAGCAACCCTTCACTGGTGGCCGGGACAGCCATTCATAAGGGCTCTGGCAGCTGGACACCGAGGTCCGACAACTTCACAAGCCACCGACCTTGGAAGCAAGCTCGGGCAAAGGGGTTGCTTGCCAGGGAGAAGCCAAAAGGAAAACCAGTTGTTGCTGGAAAAACAAAACCCCACAAACAGCTCTAATCGGTGGAAGAGTGGACACCAACCACTAGCATTCACAGCTCTAATTAGGGATCCGGCGCTAGGGCTCCGATCACCTGAAAGAGAAGAAGTCGACTGCTTCAAATCATGAATCCAGGGAGGAAGGAGGGCAGCGTCGGTTCGAATTCCTTCGATGGCCCACGCGAAGGAGACAGCGACGCTCGGGTTCCTCCGATCATCCACGCGAAGGAGAGACGGTGGTGCAGGCTTCTCTGTTCTGCGGTCGGCCACAATCGCTTGGGAGAGATCAGGCCAAAGATGTGAGCGATCAGGAGAAGGCAGAAGGGAGGCAATGGCGCACTAGGGGTTCAGTGTTCTCTCACCTTCTTCCCACGTGGCTGGTTGCGGATTTAAATCGCGTTCCTTGTGATTTTTCCAGTGGTTGACTCGGGAGAGGAGAAGCAACGATTCCCATCTTCTGCGTGTGGCTTGTGATCGGGCGGAGAAGAGGAGGCTGAATCGGGGCACATGAAACAGGTTTAGGGTTTAGTTTAGATCAGGTTTGTAGCGAACCAGGTTTTGGTTTGGTTTAGACCTAAGTTGCTTGGTTCAATAACCAAACGACCTCCAATTTGATTCAAACCAATTTTGTTCATGTCGTCTTCAAGACGAAGCCCCTCATCTCTTCTGTTTTGCTAAAATATCTTCATCATAAACCAAACCAAGTTGGTTCATTTCATCTTCGTAAAATGAAGTCTATTATTTTGCCTTTGTCTAGTCTAATCAGACTTTATTTCCCTTGATCTGAGAATCTAATTCTCAAACTCATTTTAAGTCTTTTCGAAAAACGTGTAGTGCATGTAACCCAATAGGTTCCCCATTATATTAGTCGTCCGTAATTAATTACGGAACGATCATGAGTAGCATCTGGTAGTACATCATGATCCTCAATTGATCGAAAAATCAACGATTGATTCTAGAATAATTTCTAAACACTTTAGCAGCTATAATGAAATGTGCCTCATTTTTTCACCATCTTATACCCTCTTGTTTAGGACATGGTCTATATGTGGCAATCTTCACTAGACTGACTACGTCACACCTAGCCCAAGCTTGCTTTCTTGTCCTATGGATTCAAGTTACTTAAACATGTATCCAAGAGTATCATACTTTTGACATGTAATGTTGGTGCAGTCTTGCCCCAAGTATCATTGGATTTTAATGTTTGACTAAATGTGTTTAAGTTAGGCAATGTTGGTGATCTAACATGTGTGAATTGAGTATACAGGAAAGTCCAGGTTTAAAGGCTTGGCAAATGGCGAAGTCCCGAAGGCGCGGCCGGCCTTGTTGGCGATCTGGATCTCCGTTCTGCGATCCGGATCCTATCCGCTCCGAAGAGCATAGAACCCCACAGAACAAAAACTTTAGATCCCGCCTTTGGATCAATTGACTAAGTCTATGAGGAAGACAAAATCAATCGATCCTTCAGGATCGCCGATTCCTAATTATTATCTACGGTTTACAAATATGTTGTTCTAGTAAATAAAACTGCGGAAAAATTAATTAATTTACCAGAACCTTTTTCGTCGACCTCGCTGCCTTCCGCTGTATTCCTGTCTTCTTCCTGGACGTTGGGTGGACAACGATCCTTCAGGAACAAGGACTGCAACCTCCGATGAAGCTTTGGATCTCTTCTCTTCTTCTTGCTAGAACTTAGTCTCTTCTTGTCTCCTAGCTTGGATCCGGCCACCACACCAAGGGGAGGTTCGGCCACCACAATAGAGAGAATAGAAGGGGCGGTGGAAGAAGAGAAAAACCTAAAGAGGAGGAAGAAGAAGAACCAAGGGGCGGCGGCTAGGGTTTTGAGAGGAGATAGGGGCGCCGGCCACTTTCCTCTCCCCTTTCATGTGTGTTGCCGCCCACCCCTTTAAACCCATCCTTTTATAGCCTTATGCCCAAGACCAAGCACCCCTTTCTTAGCCATTAAGAAATTATTTAAATTAGAATTAATTCCATGAA
Source organism: Curcuma longa (assembly GCF_044706935.1). NCBI lineage: Eukaryota > Viridiplantae > Streptophyta > Magnoliopsida > Zingiberales > Zingiberaceae > Curcuma > Curcuma longa. The sequence goes on along the minus strand of NC_133872.1, from coordinate 9,455,186 downwards.
TTATTTCCAATTATAAAGATTTCTTAAATCTAGGCCTCTAGATTTGATTGCTTGGTTTCTAGCCGTTAGATCTTTATGGAAACAATTAAAATAATTATTTCCAACCTTTATCTAAATATGGCCGGCCATAATAGGAATTAATTCCATAATTAAAAGAATTATTTCCATAATTAAAAGAATATAACTTAAGCCGAAGAGATCTCATCCATCGGATGCAACTTAATCTCATCTAACGGCTACGTTATAATCTCTTTTAATTTAACTTGATCTCTTCGATCCAATGGCCATAATTCCTCTCTTGGGCGTGTGGTTCACATGAACCATCTCTGGTTCACCTCGTGAACCGGTTCTTCCTTCCAAAGAGAATTAAAACCGAACCGGATAGATCTCGTCCATCGGAGACGACTTAATCTCATCCAACGGTTCTAATCTATTCTCTTTTATTCCTCTTTATTTATTTCGATCCAATGGATGCAACTTGATCTAATCCCACGGATACAAGTTGATCTCATCCATTAACTCATCCTACGGTTGAGAACCAATCTCATCCAACGGTCGAGATTCAATCTCATCCGACGGCTGAGAACTAATCTCATCCGATTGATTGCATCCTTTTGAAGATGACTTTAGGCTACAGCGGGGACCTCGAGGAGGTATTAGATCTGGCCTTCTGATGGATTTCGGATCCCGTATTCAGCCCCGAATACACACCTACATCCATCAATAACGATCCATTCCACTAGAGGATCATTATTGCACTACCAATCTAATCCCCAAATTACATTTTGGGTTCCTTCTTATTATATTATGCATTGCTCCCCGTGTTTAAGATATCGTATGTCCGTCAATTATCTGAGTTCACTGACAACTCAATAATCGACATCTAGGACCTTGAATAGTACCACTCAACCTCATTGTCAGTCGGACCAAGTCCACTTGCAAGATTTTGACTTGACAATCCTTATGAGCTATCCAAGGGGACATCATCACCCCTACTGGGACACGGATTCCTTCTGTAATTAATGGCACACCGTATAGATAGCAACATCACCCAACTTACCGGGAATAATTGATCTGACGCAAAGATCTCACCCTTTGGTAAATCAAAGCAATAATTACTACCTATAGGTGCCCATTTATTACATCGGGATTAAGAGTGCATAATTCCTAATAACAGAGGTCTTGTTCAATTTGTGAGTCAGAGTAAATTGAACAACCTCAATGGTCCTACTCAATACACACAAAGTGCACTAGTGTAATTCTACAGTCAAGACAGACAGTAACCGAATTACACTACAACCGTTCCCGATGGGTTGTCCAACACCATCTTGGTTGTGAGCCTTAGTTTATAATTCACAGGGGACTGATAATCATGGTCTTCTGTGTCTCACAGACACCAAGTTATCTACAGTGTGAACTAAGAGGACTTTATTGCAAAATTTACAAATATTACTTTGAGAAAGAGAAGTTTCATAGTGGAACATTCACGTAGTGTGTATGGATCTTTGGATTAGTCACCTCGAAGAGGTGGATATCAAGCAAATCAAAAGGGTTAACATTGTTTACTTTTGATCTTGTCTTTGTCTTGTTCTTCCGCTAATAATACTGCAGACAAAATCAAAAGTTGTTATTCACCCCCCCTCTAGCAAACACAACGGTCCCAACATATAATACTTTAGCCAAAGACTTTCAGTAATAATCCTAACTGTTAGATTTGAGAGGTGTCCTAAGGCAATCGCCTTACGGTTATACTATTTATTTGATAAATAGCAATTCATTATTTGAGTGCACATTTCATATGTGTTTGATTGGATCTTAAACTCAAATACTGAATGTCTGCAATACGATTCATAGCATGAGAGAATTTGTGATTGGATCACAACTAGTGAGCATCTCTACATATGCAATTATGAATGTATTAAAATTTTTCCTAATCGAAGAATTGATGAGCACGAGCATCATTGATTCTGTCGAGACTAGCACGTTTAAACTCCTTGGTTAGCCAAACAGCTGATCTCGCTGGCTGGAGATATTGGATGTTGAGAGTTAAACGTGGATGCTGGTTAAAGGTAATCAATTCATTAGAGTGACCTACCTTGAGACTTCATATGGTTCTATTCATATGTTAATGAAGATCTCAGTGTAGCTTAAGTGTGAGTTTCCTTTGACTTGCGGTATTCAAGTTACCTTGGTCATGAAGGTTTATACTTTGACATCTTAAGCAAGCATCTCTGAGAAGGTGTGGACCCGATATGATTGGGTATAAGTCGAAGTGGTCGAAGGTGTTTGAATAGCCTACAGAGGATTCACCGCTCCTTGAAAAATGAGACGTATACCCTGCAGCCGCTTGTCAAGATTATTACTAAAAGCCTTTGGCTAAAGCATTACATGTCAAGAGTACGACACTCTTGGACACATGTACAAGTAACTTGAATCCACAGGACAAGAAAATAACTTGGACTATATGTGACATAATCAGCCTAGTGGGGATTAACACAGACCATGTTCTGATCCAAGCGGGTATAAGATAGTGAAAGGAACGAGGCACGATTCAATGTAGCTGCTAAAAGGTTTAGAAGATGTTCTGGAATCAATGATTGATTTTTCAATCAATTGAGGATCATGATGTACTACTAGGTTTCACTCATGATCGTTTCGTAATTAATGGTTAATTACGGATGACCAACATAGCCGAGAACCTATTGGATCACACGCACTACAAGTTCTCCGAAGGACTTAAAATGAGTTTGAGAATTGGATTCTCAAAATAAGAGAGATAAAATTTGGTTGTACCAGAAAAAGGACAAAATAATGAAATTAATCTTACAAAGACGAAATGAACAAAGTTGATTTCGTTCAAATCAGAGGTCGTTTGGTTAATGAACCAAATAATTTAATTTTGAACCAAATTGAACCAACTTAACTTGGTTAATAATGGAAGATGTTTTGATAAAACGGAAGAGATGAGGAGCTTCATCTTGTGAAGACAAAATAAACAAAACTAGTTTGGGACAAATCGGAGGTCATTTGGTTAGTGAATCAAGTAAACTAAAATTGAACCAATTTGCTACAGTAACCTTAAAAGCCCGGTCTGGTTCATCCTGGTTTTCTCCTGTTCAGGCCGCTCACTGGTTTTCTCTCTTTCGGTTCATTGGCAGCCGTGTGATCTTCACTGAGAACCCTATAAATCACGTGAAAGGATGCTGGGCATCTGGATTGGCCGCCGTATGCACTTCCCGATTTACCCTGATGGTCGGTGGGAAACTTCCGTGGAACCGAACCGGCCACTCCCAGTGATTGAGTCCATGAGACTGACTGGGATTTATCATTTTTTTTATTAGCTATTTATAGAGTTGGTTTGATGACCAACAATTGACCCGAATGTCACAAACAATCAACCATTCCTTCGACCTATACCCTATATGCAACAACCATTTCTCAACCAATTGCTTGCTATTAGTATTATTATGCCACAAGTCTACTCATATACTTGCCGTCTCTTCATCAACCTGTAACTTGGGCTTTGGCCCATAATTGGTTCTTCAAATTTGATTTTTTTTTATAATCTAAGTATTTAGTTCTTCGAATCAATTAGTAAGATGAACGATTCGATCCCATAAATTTTTCATCAATTACCAAAACAAATCAAGAAGCGTAAACAATTCATCACTCTGCAACTAACATTGCAAGATTATCTTTCTATTAAAATAATTAATCTACAATGCATCATAATAATTAAGAATCAACAACTACGAAAATACTTTGTCATTACACCGTAGCCCGGAAGCTTGGTTCTTTAGATTTGTGATTGCTCTTCAGGTGACTATGTTTGAGAGTCAATACAATCAATCAACTCATTCATATAATTTTATGACCTAATCTTTTAGATGACTATATTATACTGTGATATATCATTAGTCGACTCAGATAATTCTTTTGGCCTTTCACCATTAACAAAGTTTCAATCGACTTTAAGCGTCTTCAATTGACTTATATCCTCTATCATGAATATTATCTAGCACAAAAAATTCTTATGATTCTGATCAATTTCTAATTTAAATTACAAATTCAATCAACTTAAGCAACTTCAAACAACTATTCTGGCATTCAATCACCTCAAGCTAAAATAAAAATCCAGCTATGACATAGTGAGTAGTGACAACTCAATTGATTAGTTGAATAGAGATATATATCAATAGACTAATCATCCTTGACCTAAAGCTAATTTGTCAACTTCAACCCCAAAATAAATTTCTCTGATCGAGTATGCACCTAAACAAAAAACTTCAACAAATAACACTCATCTTGCATGTCTTCATGTTGCTCCCCTCAGGCCCTCCTCGACAAACCTCCATCCATAAAAATATGCCTCTGAGTCCTACTCGATCTAGGTCACTTGAGCCAACACCTCATCAAACACATAGAAAACCTTTGACATCTATCAAACCTTCATTTCTCCATAACTTATTATCTGTTAAAATTTAACTCCTCCAGAACTTCTTATCTGCAAAAGTTCATCTCTATGGGACTTCTTATCTGCTAGGAGTTCACTCCTCCATAACTTATTATTTGTTAGGAGTTCACTACTAGAGACTCCTTATCTGACATGAATTTCATCTTTGAGATTTTTCATCTATCAATATCTCTTAAACTTTCACCTACTAAGAGATCATTCCTCCGAGACTTCTTGCCAAATAGTGATCATACCTATTAGGACTTCACGCCTCCAGAACTTCTTATCTACCATGAGTTTACTACTCCGAGACTTCCTACCTGTCAGGAGTTCCACCTCTGAAATTTCTCATCTATCAATATCTCTTGGACTTCCACCTGTCAAAGATCACTCCTCCAAAACTTCTAGCCAAATTGCAACCATAGTCATTAAGATATCTTGACATAAGAGTATCAATTTTAACTAACTTAAAATAACCTAACACAACTCAAGTATAATTACATTAAAAGCCTTGTCCTTATGCCAAACCTTCTAGAGTTTGATTGCACTAACAGCCTAAACACATACTTGCAACAAAATAGGAAATCTTAGGAAATCAAAGAATACATGAAATACATGGATATATTAACTTTTCTAGGCATTCAACAAAAGCTTGAACAGAAAATTCTAAGACATAAATTACATTGATAAATTCAAAGATATAAAAAAAGAGGCTAATATAACCAAACTCAGCTTTTCAAATTAGCAGCAAACACAAACCTTCTATGTTAATATATTACCAAAAAAATCACTTTCCCTTCCAATCGCACTAAAACTCAAGTATCTGAACTACCACCAAATCATGAATCAACTTTATTTGACAACAAAGGCTACAATGAGTACCAACCATTGTAATCAAAACAAGAATTTCATGTCTTACATCACTGCTTATTTCATAAAGTACCAGGAGGAATAAGTTGTGAAAATCAACTAAACATACAATCCTACATTTCGCCTTGTGGAAGCATGAATCATACTAATAAATACTTTGAAAAATAAAATAAAATTTTAGAAAAAAAAAAGTGCACTGCTTCCATCAAGATCCAGAAAAAGAACAGATATTATAATCACAATTCACAAATCTATTTTGCTATTACACTAATTCCTCTGTATGATAGAGTCAAGACCCATCACACCAAAGAAAACCAAGAAAAGTTTTGACTGCACCCAACTAAAGGAACATATGTTGTAAATCTTTCAAGTTGAGTTCATAACCTACTTTATGTATTGAGAAACCCACTTGAAGCCATCACCATACCCCATCTTACGCACAATGCTGCACATAAAGACTTCGAGGGGACGGACATTGGAGTCTGCAAGATTCACCTTGCCCTTGCCAGTTGTGAAATTGTTCAGGCCTAAATGAAAGCGCAACTCATCCTCTGATGCTGCATACGGAATGTCAATCTTGTTTCCAAGAATGAGAAATGGAACATTTGCCAAGGAATCATCAGATAGAAGTGCATCCAGTTCCTTTTTCGACTCTGCAAACCTCTCCTTATCAAATGCATCCACTAGATATACCACTGCATCAACCTATTAAAAAAACCAGCAAGTAAAAAAAATCATAGTCAATAAAACATACCAGCAATGTAAGCTCATCAACTTCTCAAAAGGAGATATAATGACATGCAATCTATAGTCTCAAAATGAGTAAAAACAATCTCTAAACAAATTTAGTATTTGCACAATTGTCATTACCACTGAAACATAAGCTTGCTACAGGAACAATGGGTGAAGTATGTGAACACAATTTAGATATGTTAAATGATTTTCTCCATTTGTTGTAATGTGAATCAATGCATGATTGTTTCAGTATGGTGACAAGAGATAAGCAAAGACAATTTCTTTAAAAGACCATACTGACATAAATAATACATACATCATTGAAATTTGATAATAAAAAAAACTGAGTCGAATTCCAGATGTTCTAGCAAGTAACAATTCCAGAAATAATTATGAGTTAAACAATGGCTTCCAAGAAAAGAAAATTCCCAATTTTAAGGAACTCCAGCAAAATGGTCCATCCAAATGCTTCTTGGAACGCACAAGCAATCAAGGACCACAAGTGCAGCCTTGGAAGAGGCTGACAATCAACCAATATCAGCCACAGATTGCTTTTTCTCTTTTGGTTGAGTGCGAAGGGCAGCATAATGCTGTCTTCTCCAGAAGAATGGAGAAGGAATAGGGACGGCGAATTGCTACAACTTAAAGTATACTACCTCCCAACTGATAGATCCACCATCCAACCACTCGTGCTCTATTTTTTATTCAAAAAAAAACACAAACTGGCTACGAAAAAAGAAAAGAATGGAAAGGCAATCGACCTTGGCGTAGTAATCCTTCCAGACACGTCGCGCGATCTGATGTCCTCCCAAGTCAAAAGCCTTGAACTTGATCTTCCCGATGCTCAGCTCCTCTGATGTCGGGTACTGCGTAGGCTGGTGTTGAACCAACCTCTGGGTTCAAACAAGACAAATCCAAGAGGATCAGCCACAAGTCAAAGCAAATCAGGGACCAAAACAAGGTTGAAAATTGAAATCGAATTCGACCTCATCCTTGAGCATGTGAAGGAGAGTTGTCTTTCCGGCGTTGTCCAACCCTAAGAAAAGGATCTTGGCTTCCTTCTGCCAGAGGCCGAGGGAGGCAAGGACGCTGTAAAACCAATCGACAAGGAACATCGTCGCCGGCGAGTAAGAATTCGGCGACAAAATCTAGAGAATCAAAGAGGACGGATGAAATCCAGGTACTGGGAGCCGGAAATCTCGCCAAACTCAAACCGTAAAGCAATCGCTAATGCAAAGAGAGAGGTGGGAGAAATGGGAACCCTAAGAAAAACAAGAAGGATGCTTGGAATAATGAAAAGAGACGAGGAATTGACATTTAACACACCTTGCAACAATTTAAAAAATAAATAATGCAAATTACTTTTTCCACCCCCTCCATACCGCACCCCTCCTCCCCTCCTCTCTCTCCCATTCAAATGATATTTTTATCTTTTTTTTTCTTTATTTTTTATTTTATTTTACTTATATATATATATATATATTAATTTTAATTAATTTTAATTAATTTTAATTTAGTTTTATTTATTAAATTAAAATTGATAAAAAAAATTATTAAAAAAATAAAACTGATAAAAAAAATTTAAAAAACTGATTAACAAAAAAATAAAATCAATAAAAAAATAAATTTTAAAAAATAATAAATTGAAAAAAATATAAGTATTATGAAAAAATAATAAATAAAATTAATTAAAAATAAAATTTATATAAAATTGAAAAAAATATAATAAACAAAATTGATTAAAAATAAAACTAAATAAAATTTATATAAAATTCTAAAAGTAAAATATTGATAAAAAATAATAAATAAAATTGATTAAAAAATAAAAATTAAATAAAATTGAAAAAAAATATCGTATTGATGAAAAAATAATAAATTAAATTAATTAAAAAATAAAACTGAATAAAATTAAAAATATATGAGAGCTATTTTTAAATAAAATTAATTAAAAAATAAAACTAAATAAAAATTTTAAAAAATAAATAAAATAAATAAAAAGAAGAGGATAGAAATGTCATTAGAATGAGAGAGAAAGGAAGTGGGAGGAGGGTGCGGTGTCAATAGGGGTGGGAAAAGCATCTCTCATAAATAATATATATTGATCCGATCATTCTAAAATATTTAAAATTAATATAATTTTTTAAATGAGTTAAAATTTTATATCCGATATTTTATAGAGCCGCGTATTTATTTTTACATATTACCTAAAACACATATTGAATTGACCAAATCACTTATTTATTTATTTAAAAAATGAAAATTTTTAATTTTTCTACTAAAAAAATTATTCTATGAGCTCTCTTTCTCTCTATCTTAAGGAGTGTTATCCATCATCCCCTTTGTCTTCGTCCAGTGACACAAAGAACATGGTAATTTGGCAACAATTTGAGCACAAGGATAGAGTTTTGGATCTATTCATGGTAGGAATATGAGAATCCATGATATTTCTGATCAAGATTTAGAGAAAGCAAATGATATGGAAATTATTGCGAGCTACGTCAAGAACATCAAGTTATGCCTTGGTTTGTCGAGCTCCAATGCATCGAAGAAGTTGGTCACGAGGGTGAAAAATGAACGCTTGCAAAGGATGAGATCGACTTCATGATTCGTCGTCAGAGGGCCAATCCGGTCGCAAGAGTGTCGGTGTGTCTTTATGGCAAAGTAGATTTTTGATTTCAAATCAAAGATGTGAACTTTATGTATTTTCGAGTGATTGTATCTTTTTTATTGATAGTTGTTTGATAAAATACCAAGACACAATTGAAAGCGGAGACGAAAGCGGATCCTGCCTGGTTGTTTGTGAAGGTTAGCATGGAAGAGACTCCTTACTTGAGGAAGATTGACCTCAAGATTTACAATAGGATACAAGGAGCTCAAAGAGACCTTGGATAACATGTTCAAATGATTTTCACTAGATAAGTAAGCATGACTTAATTGTTGCTACTATCACAAATTGATATGTCTTGGCCAGCTTGGTCCCAAGCCTCGTCTCGGCCAGCCATATCCCGAGTCTCGGTCCCAGTCTCATCTCAATCGTCTCGATCCCGAACCCCGCCTCTGCAAGCTTGGTCCCGAGCATCGTCTCGACCATCTCTGTCCCAAGTCTTGGCAATCTTGGTCTCAACTCTCGTTTCGGTCGCCTCTGTCTCGAGCCTCATCTCGGCCATCTCTGTCCTGAGTCTCGGCCATTTATGTTCCGAGTCTCATCTCGACTAGCCTGGTCTCGAGTCTCGTCTCATCCATCTCTATCCCGAGCCTCATCTCAGTCAGCTTGGTCTCAAGCTTCGTCTCGGCCATCTTTATCCCGAGTCTCGTCTCATCCATCTCTATCCCAAGCCTCATCTCGGCCAGCTTAGTCTCAAGCTTCGTCTCGACCATCTTTGTCCCGAGTCTCATCTCGGCCATCTCTATCTGGAGTCTCGATCATTTCTGTTCCGAGCCTCATCTCAGCCAGCCTGGTCCTCGAGCTTAGTCTCAACCGCCTCTATCCCGAGCCTCATCTTAGCTAGCTTGATCCCAAGCCTCGTCTTGGCCAGCCTTGTCCTGAGTCTCGGTCCCAGTCTCATTTCGGCCGTCTCGGTCTCGAGCCCCACCTCGGCAAGTTTGGTCCCGAGCATTGTCTTGGTCATCTCTATTCTGAGTCTCGGCAATGTCGGTCTCAACTCTCATTTCAATCGCCTCTGTCTCGAGCCTCGTCTCGGCTAGCCTAGTCCCGAGTCTCGTCTCATCCATCTCTATCCCGAGCCTCATCTCGGCCAGCTTGGTCTCGAGCTTCGTCTCAGTCATCTCTGTCTCGAGTCTCGTCTCAGCCATCTCTGTCTGGAGTCTCGACCATTTCTGTTCCGAGCCTTGTCTCGGGCAGCCTGGTCCTGAGTCTTGTCTCATCCATCTCTATCCCGAGACTCCATCGACCAGCCTAGTTCTGAGCTTCGTCTCAACCATCTCTGTCTCGAGCCTCATCTCGACTAGCTTGGTCCCAAGCATCGTCTCGACTATCTCTGTTTCTAAACCGGCACCTCGATCTCAACTGTCGTTTCGGTCGCCTTTGTCGCGAGCTTTGTCTCGGTCATTTCTTGTCCGATCCATTCGGACAACCTCGGACTAGCTCATCCTGAACTCGTCTCGACAATCTCGGCCTCGAGTCTCGACCTCCTCTATCCCGAGCCTCATCTTGGTGAGCTTGGTCCCAAGCCTCGTCTCGGCCAGCCTGATCCGAACCGGTCCCAGTCTCATCTCGGCCATCTCAGGTCCTTTAGCCCCGCCTCGACCAACTTGATCCCGAGCTTCATCTCGGCCATCTCTGTCCCGAGTCTCGGCAATCTCGATCTCAATCTTCATTTCGGTCGCCTCTGTCTCGAGCTCGTCTCGGTGGCTTGGCTCCAGTCTCGTCTCGTCCACCTCTATCCCAAGACTCATCTCGGCCAGCTTAGTCCTGGGTCTAGTCTTGACCACCTCTATCCCGAGCCTCATCTTGGCCAGCTTGGTCCCAAGCCTCGTCTTGACCACCTTATCCCGAGTCATGGTCCCAGTCTCATCTCGGTCGTTCCGGCCCGAGCCCCGCCTCAGCAAGCTTGGTCCCGAGCATCATCTCGGCCATCTCTGTCTCAAGTCTCAGTAACTTGGTTCTCAACTCTCGTTTCAGTCACCTCTATCTCGAGCCTCATCTAGGCTAGCTTTATCTTAGTCATCTCTGTCCTGAGTCTTATCTCGACTATCTCTGTTGGAGTCTCGATCATTTCTGTTCCTCATCTTGACCAGCCGGGTCCCGAGTCGAGTCTCATCTATCTCTATCCCGAGCCT